>NC_058081.1:209372839-209713362 GCF_014858855.1 Bufo gargarizans | reverse complement strand
CGCTGCATACAGCGCATGCACGGCTCTGTATTAGGCGCGGCACTGTAAAAAAATAAGCATTGCGCATGCGCAATAAACAGACGGCTAGGTGAAAATAAAGTATCTTCTGCGCAAGCGTGGCCCCTTCATTCAGGGGGTGAGCGGTGGCCGTATCTATGGGATACCATATGACAAAAATGAGGTAGGAAGGAAAGAAATTTATCAAGAAGGGTGGGAATTTGCCAGTACAATATATTTTCAAAAATGATCACTGCCAAATCATTAACAGATTAAACAGTGATCATTGTGATTGGAATACCCCTTTAAATGATCTGGACTGACATTCTGCTGTTTGGCCACAAGATGCCGCTGTTTCCAAGACACAGCTAACAGACTGCATATATTTTCATATTCATGAGAGTTGTGGTTTTCAAAACTTGCTAGAAGAAGCAGCAGCCATCCTAGGGTACTTTCACACTAGCGTTATTCTTTTCCGGCATTGAGTTCTGTCCTAGGGGCTCTATACCCGAAAAGAACTAATCAGTTTTATCCTAATGCATTCTGAATGGAGAGCAATCCGTTCAGGATGCATCAGGATGTCTTCAGTTCAGTCTTTTTCACTTTTCAGGACGGAGATAATACTGCAGCATGCTGCGGTTTTATCTCCGTCCATAATTCCGGAACACATTTTTTCCCATTGAAATGCATTAATGCTGGATCTGGCCCCGAATGTTCCGGCAAAACGGATCCGGCATTGCGGTCTGCGCATGCTCAGACCGCAAAAAATGTGAAAAAATTAAAGCCGAATCCATTCTTCCGGATGACACCGGAGAGATGGATCCGGCATTTCAATGCATTTGTCATATGGATCAGGATCCAGATCTGTCTGACAAATGCCATCAGTTTGCATACGTTTAGACGGATTCGGCAGGTAGTTCTGGCGAGGGAACTGCCTGCCGGAATCCTCTGCAGCAAGTGTGAAAGTACCTAGAATCGAGCTGGACTAAGGAACTGTGTGTGAGCAGAGGATCTGATGAATCCAGGAGTGAGAGGACCCCTCAGTGACCACAGCTGCAGCTGAGTGAAGCTGATCGTTATCCAAGATCCAGATCCTGTCCAGGGAAAGCAGGATTGTTTCCAGGAAGGCTAATGGAGCTGAGGAACAAAGCTGCATACCCTGCTGGACCTCATGTTTGCTGGAGAGGACTGGTTGTTTGGCTTAGAGTTATCAGCGGATAAAGAGCAGACCCGGGTTGGTAAGATCGTGCACGCACCTCACTGCAGTGTTGGCGCCTAGAGGACTAAGACCAGGCCTGTAGTTAGCTAGTTAGGGTCTCTGCTTTGTGACAGGTCTAAAGTGTTGCTACAGTTACTACAAGGACTCCATTACTTAAAGGGAAATTGCACATTTGAGAGCTAATAAACACCCCACAAACTCAATCCAGTTCAGCGTTTTGCTCAGAAGTAATATTCAGGCACGTGCTACCGGACTAGTCATGGGAGGGGGAATACTATAGAGCATGGTAAGATTGTAAACTGTTGTGTTGCAACCGCAGGCTAGCCCATACTAAGCACCCAACAATTGTTCGTATTTGCTTCAGGGTAATAATAGGTATGGCACGGCAGTTTTAGTTGTGCCCGCCAGTAGGTAAATTACCACAAAATTTCCTCCAGCATCCATCAGAGGGCGCCGTGCTATGCAACACAGGGGTCTCAGCCTTCCGGCTGGGTCTATGTAAATTTATTTTATGTTCCTAGCATTTGTGTTGTGTTTATTACCACATGTTAGTAAAATTCTGTTTTTGTAAAAGCTGGTGTTGGAGATGCTTTCCTCGTTCGTGACTTCACTGTATCCTGGGGGAGCCCTCCCCGGTACACGGCTTACACATGTTCTATTTTTTGTGGTGTGGGCAGATCACAGACCTAATCAATTGGCATTTCGGTCCATGCCTCCACACCACAAAAAAAAATGAAACTTGAATGGGTCTGCATCCATCTGCACCAGCCACATGTATGGTGCCCATGCAATGGGGACTGCAATTTGCATTCCCCGATGCATGGAACGGGCCATGCAACTAAATTTTGTAAAACGGCCAGCAAAAAAAAGTTACTGTTTTAGTCGTAGAAATAGTCACAAGTCCCTTAATTAATAATCCCCAATGAGTCCTCTCCAGACTAATTACATTTACATTTTCACAGTTAAACATTTCTAAATTCTGTAAAACGCCTGTGGACTCAAAGGAAACGGAATGCACACGGGGTAACTTCAGTTTTTTTTGGGGACCCATTGAAGTGAATGGATCCGCATACAGTCTGCAAAAAAAACAAAACGGAAAGGACACAGAAAGAAAATACGTTTGTGTGCATGAGCCCTTAGTAGTATTGAACAGATGCTTTGCACTAGCTGGTGGATTGAGATGGCATTAGGGTGATGCCGCACGTTCAGGTTTTTGATGCAGGAGTGGATAAAAAAAGTTGTGTCTGCATCAAAAACCCTGAATGCGTGGCAACACCCTTACACACGACCGTTGTATGTTTTACGGTCTGCAAATTGCGGATCTGCAAAACACAGATTTTGCGGAATGGAACAGCTGGCCCCAAATAGAACAGTCCTATGCAGACAATAATAGGACGATTTTTTTGTGGAACGGCCATGTGGACATCCGGACACAGAATGCATGTGGAATCATTTCAGTTTTGTTTTTTTTGTGTGGCCCCATTAAAGTGAATTGTTCTGCAGACAGTATGCAAAGAAAATTGAACGGACACAGAAAAAAATACCTTTGTGTGCATGAGGCCTTAGTGTGGGATTTATTACATTCACCTTAGGCTGGGTTCACACCTGAGCGTTTTACAGCGCGTCCTACGCGCTGTAAAACGCTCAACAAGGAGAAACCAATGATTCCCTATGGGAATGGTTCACACTTGGGCGTTTTACAGCGCGTACGATCGCGCTGTAAAACGCCCGACGCTCCAAAAAGTACATGAGCGACTTTTGGGGCGTTTGTGGCCATAGGACACTGTAGTGAATCACACAAACGCGCGTCAAACGCGCGTTTACTATTACAAAAACGCGCATAAAAATGCGCGTCAAAAACGCGCGTAAACGCGCGTTTGCGCAACGCTCAAGTGTGAACCCAGCCTTAGGGTAAACCTCGGCCCACACCCTCTTCTTTCACAAATCTGGTTCCTGTCCACCTTCTCCTGTTTATTTACTGTGTCTATATGTTAAATGGGTCTGTGTTTGCTCTACAGCAATTTCGCTCCATTCTTTCCACCTTCCCCCCAGGAAACCATTCAGACCATTCCTTACTTAACTCCACAGGGCATCATTTTAGCCAGGGATGGACAACACCCGCAGCCCCTCTGTGTTTTACTTGCCCCCAGGACTTTGCATTCCTGCCTACATAATACCCATCTGCAGATAACGCCGTCCATATTACCTGCACTAGCCCTTTCCATTCATTTTAATGCTCTTATATCCCATGTGACTGTCATTATATGACTGCCACGGCTCGGACAGATCAATGGGTCATAGGTCTTTTTGGTGTGTGTCACCGTGGTGGCAGAGACGGATTGACAGAGGATCAGACCCTTGCGTCCGTTAATCAGGGAGTCAGAACTATATTATCGTGGCATAAATGTGATTACTATACACAGAACATATCCGCTGACAAACTAATCTAATTGTGAGTTTATTTTCAGATGCCCCAAATAATCGAGTTAATCATCCTTTCAGCATCTAGTGCTGTGCACGGGGAATAGACATGGATAGTGCAGTGATGACTGAGCCCCCAGTAACAGCCTAAAGGACCCCCTAACTGTCATACTGCATTAGGCTGGGTTCACATCACGTTTTTGCCATCCGTTTAACGAATATAAAAAAACGTATAAGTTAACAGATGCCTTAGCCTGATGCCATACTGTTCACAATAGAGTTCCATTGTAAAAAAAGACATATTTTTTTACCAGACTCTGCAGGATACAAAATCGTGGTGTGCCGCGCTTTTGTATCCTTTTATTTTTTTAAAGTAGCCATTAAAAGGATGGCAAAAATGGGATGCGAACCCACCCTAACTTACTGTACGTATTGTAGTATCACCCTCCATATCAGCCTACATTTTTGGTAGGTCTTGTCTTTCGCCGTGTTCTTCAAAGACTCTAAATAAGGGGCAGACTTTCAGCCTCTTTCACACGGGCGTCCCTAATTTGCTCCGGATGCGTCGCGTGTGCATTGGGGTAAACCAGCGCGAGTGCGCACGCAATTTCAGTCAGTTTTGACTGAGATTGCATTGCGTTGTTCAGTTTTTTTCCGCGCGGGTGCAATTTGTTTTGCACGCACCTGATAAAAAACTGAATGTGGTACCCAGACCCGAACCTGGACTTCTTCACTGAAGTTTGGTGTTCTGTAGATTTTATTATTTTCCCTTATAACATGGTTATAAGGGAAAATAATAGCATTCTGAATACAGAATGCTAAGTATAATGTCTATCTTCATTCAGCAGGCCCTGCGCTGACATCATCAAAGATCCTTTTGCAGGTCCTCAAAGAAGAAGAAAGAAGATGATGTCGGCTGCGCGATCAAGAGGACGAGGTGAGTTAGGGCTCTTTCATACCTGCGTTCTTTTCTTCCGGCATAGAGTTCCGTCATCTGGGCTCTATGCCGGAAGAATCCTGATCAGTTTTATCCTAATGCATTCTGAATGGAGTGAAATCCGTTCAGGATGCATCAGGATGTCTTCAGTTCCGGACCGAAACGTTTTTTGGCCGGAGAAAATACCGCAGCATGCTGCGCTTTTTGCTCCGGCCAAAAATCCTGAACACTTGCCGCAAGACTGGATCCGGAATGAATGCCCATTGAAAGGCATTGATCCGGATCCGGCCTTAAGCTAAACGTCGTTTCGGCACATTGCCGGATCCGACGTTTAGCTTTTTCTGAATGGTCACCATGGCTGCCGGAACGCTAAAGTCCTGGCAGCCATAGTAAAGTGTAGTGTGGAGCGGGGGAGCAGTATACTTACCGTCCGTGCGGCTCCCGGGGCGCTCCAGAGTGACGTCAGGGCGCCCCAAGCGCATGGATCACGTGATCGCATGGCACGTCATCCATGTGCATGGGGCGATCTGGCGTCACTCTGGAGCGCCCCGGGAGCCGCGCGGACTGTAAGTATACCGCTCCCCCGCTCCCCGCTCCCCGCTCCTACTATGGCAACCAGGACTTTAATAGCGTCCTGGGTGCCATAGTAACACTGAAAGCATTTTGAAGACGTCTTCAAATGCTTTCAGTACACTTGTGTTTTTCCGGATCCGGCGTGTAATTCCGGCAAGTGGAGTACACGCCGGATCCGGACAACGCAAGTGTGAAAGAGGCCTTAATTATTATTATTTTTTTTAGTTTCCTCAATCAACACTTTACTAAGCATTCTGTATTAAGAATGTTATTATTTTCCCTTATAACAATGTTAGAATACAGCTCTATTGAAGTGAATGGGTCCGGATTCTGTGCGACTCCCCCTCAAATTAAACAATTAACATCCAGCTCCACATTGAGTCACTTTCTCGGGTAGATGCCTAAGGCCCCTTTCACACGAGCGAGTTTTCCACGCGGGTGCAATGATTGATGTGAACGCATAGCACCTGCACTGAATCCTGACCCATTCATTTCAGTGGGTCTGTGTACATGAGCGTTTTATGTTCTATATTCTGCGTTTTTCACGCAGCCTTGGCCCCACAGAAGTGAATAGGGCTTCAGTGAAAAATGCATTGCATCCGGAAGCTAGAGCGGATGCAATGCGTTTTTCACTGATGGTTATAAGAGATGTTGACTGTAAACCTTCAGTTTTTTATCACACGCGTGAAAAACACATCAAAACGCATTGCACCCGCGCGTAAAAAACTGAACAACTGAACGCAATCGCAGACAAAACTGACTGAACTTGCTTGCAAAATGGTGCGAGTTTCACTGAAAGCATCCGGACCTAATCCATCACGCTCGTGTGAAAGGGGCCTAACAAGTAATATGTGCCCCACAGCGCACAAGCCCGGGCAGTGAAACCATGCAGGGGGCAATGCAGTTCAGAAACCATTTTTGGCAATGGATCGATCTCCATTCAAATAGTAACATGTGGGGTCATTTATCAAACTGGTGTAAAGTAGAACTGGCTTAGTTACCCATAGCAACCAATCAGAGTCCACCTTTCCAAAAGAGCTGCCACAAATGAAAGGTGGAATTTGATTGGTTGCTATGGGTAACTAAGCCAGTTCTACTTTACACCAGTTTGATAAATCTCCTCATAAATGTTTTACCTGTTTGGGTTTTCCACCATGTTGAGGACCTGTGTGTTTAACTCATTCATTATGTCCCCATGAAATAATAAATCTGGATCATCCTTTCTTATAACTCTGCTTGTCTGCCATCCCTCGGTTATTCCTATTAGAAGTTTATGAACACATGAAAAAATGGTCATTACTAGTTTGGGGTGTCCCTGCAAAGTCTGATACTATCCAATCAGTGTGGACAGTGCCAGACTGACAAGGAGACAAGGAGAAGGGTAACATCCAGTTGTAAATGTATTCATACATTTCCAGGGGGAATTACAGAGGAATGGCGCAACACAAAGCCATGGGAAAAGATACCATAGCATTCCTTTTTCATGAAGACTGTAAGTGTTCTCTGAAGCAGACTCATCAGGAGAGGCGACCATACTTTCCCTTGTCTCCACACCAAATATCTTTTCTGTCCTGAAGGTACTACCTGCATATTCTTAGAACCGCTCCCATATTTAGGGTAGTAGTGTTATGAAGGAGGCCATAGACACCATTTTTTTGAATAATAAAAAACAGCAACTGTTCCTTATGACAGTAAGGGCTCATGCACACGAACACATGTATTTTGCTGTCCGTAAAACATGGATCTGCAAAAAATTCAGATGATGTCATGCGCCTTCCATATTTTGTGGAACAGAACGGCTGGCCCCTAATAGAACAGTCCTATCGTTGTCTGTTATGCGGACAATAATAGAACATGTTACATTTTTGGGCGGAACAGACATGTGGACGTACGGTAACGGAATCCACATGGAGTAACGTCCGTTGAAATAAATGGTTCTGCTTAAGGTCCCTAAAAAACGGAACGAACATGGAAATAAAATAAATTTGTGTGCATGAGCCCTTACTGTGTATTCAGATGTTACAGGTGAAGCTTGGTTAAAAGCACATAAAAAATCAAAAGAAATGAGATTTGGGGTTTTACAGGTAAACCACATTTAAAGGAGTTTTCCAGGATTTTCATATTGATGTCCTGCCCTTAAGATAGGTCATCAATATGAGATGGATGGGGGTCCCCAGCCGATCAGCTGTTTGGTAAAATTGCAGCCTCCCCACAGCTGACCAAGCACAGCACCATCCATTAGATAGTGGCTGTGCCTGGTACTGCAGGTCAGCCCCATTCACTTGAATGGTACTGAGCTGTGCCTAAGCCATGTGACAGAGCTCCATGGCCTCTACGTACAGCTGGGTGGACCCCTACCGATCTCATACTGATGAGCTACCCTGAGGATAGGCCATCAATATGAACCAGCATTTGATAACTCATCAGCGCCACCTTTTCACAGAGCAATTATCGAGAATGAATGTTCCTTACCGATAGTTGCCCTGTTTGTCAGTTTGGCCTATGTAAAGTCATCTTAAGGGTACATGCACATGTTCAGGATTCATGTGCGGAGAATCCGCACTGAAATCTGCAGGTGTTCGCAGGCAAATCCGTGCGGTCAATCCGTATTAGTTGGTGCAGATTTTACTAAGTGAATGGAGAAAATCCGGTCAGGAAAAATAAAATAAATTGACATGCTGCGAATTTTCAAATCTGCACCACAGGTCAAAATCAGCGTCGTGTGCATTGAGAATTTCAAATTCTCATAGAATACAATGTACAGCACATGACCTACGGTGCAGATGCAAATCAGCGCGGAAAATCCGCACGCAATCCTGATCGTGTGCATTTAGCCTAAAGGGGTTGTCCAGTTTCATCATTAGCTGATGCTGATGGACGAGAGTCTGACACCCCACACCTTCACCCATGTAAAACTTTGCATCTTATCTGATCTTGTATGAGACATTTTGGGGTCATTTATCAAACTGGTGTAAAGTAGAACTGGCTTAGTTGCCCATAGCAACCAATCAGATTCCACCTTTCATTTTGGACAGCTCCTTTGCAAAATGAAAGCAGGAATATGATTGGGCAGCTGACCCAGTTCTACTTTACACCAGTTTGATAAATGACCCCATTTATGTCTATGACCAGCTTTACATTTTCACTCCGTTCTATCAAGTCTCATATAAAATTATAACTACTTTTTCCACAATATCAGTTTCTCATCTTAGTACCAAATAGACATGAGAAATGATCCCTCCTAATGAGGTAGTCATTGTAATAAAGGATTATGGAGACTTGTCACAGGGGTAACTCATTAATCTTTTAGTCTTCGGCATATGCAAGAGGTTAATTCAGTCCTATTATGTGGTACAGTATCAAACAGGAGGAAGAGGGTATCAGTGACACCTCGTCAGACACTTGTGCCAAGATGTAGACCAAAGCTAAGGTCCAGAAGGTGAATCTTTAGCCCTAAAATAGAAGAGCTGCCTCGCTAGCTGATATGTGAAGTAAAACGTATTTTCGGTGCTCGCTCAGGAATGACTGACATCAACCCAATATAATCAAGTAGCAAACAAAATGGGGTTACATAATAATAAACCATTGTTGTCAGAAGGTTACGAGATCTGATGTTCTTCAGAGTTGAGATCTTGCTATGGTCCTCGGTGGTGTTTAGAGGCTACTGAGGTAAATAAGTGCCTGCAGAATTTTCAATGAGACGACGGCAGTAACAGAGAGGATGCTGGGTAGTGTTAGTACCTGGCCAGCATACTGATCAGCAGAGGGAAGGACTTGTGCGTCTCTATGTGTCGGTTATATTTAACCAATGCTACAGCATCATAGCAACAGCAGTGCTACAGCTCAGACGGCTTCACCACTACTGATAGAATGCAGAAAGCCAGCGTTCCCACTGCAATGCAATGCCAGCTGTGTGAATGGCATCCTATGATCAACCAGACAGTAAATATACAGTAATCAGTCATCACAAGCTCTATAACATACTGACGGCACAACCTGTACACAGTTCTCCATGCGTTCTGTATAATGCTAGGCATGCATGGACACCCCGAGGGTACCACAGCCTAGCAGTCTGAACAGATGTAATGCAGATCTAATAACAACAACCCCCACCTATACTTCTCTCTCTTAGACCCATTGTATACACCTGCGGAGGTCATGTTTGTATAAAGGACACATTCTGGAGCAGTGGAAGCCTCCCCATTAATACACTATGCAGAAAAAAAACATCAGTGTATAGGAACAGGCTGAATAAATAGGGGCATCTATTTCCCACTAGTCTAGATGCCCAGAGACGTGTCAGTTGGTCCTCAGCTGGTGCGATCAATAGTTAAATGAAGCACATATTTGAGAATTGATCCCTGGGCTCGTATTTTATGCTCAGGGTAAGGTCACATGTTCAGGTTTCCTGATGCAGTTTTGGAAGCCCAAAACAGGAGTGGATCATAAAGAAAAGCAAGTAGAACATTTTTAAGCTTTTGACTTCCAAAACTGCATCAGGAAGCCTGAACGTGTGGCCGTACACCTACAGAATTCTTTGAGTGTGAACGAATGTGGTAGGACTATCTTTAACGCAATGTGAAGGATGGTTCTACATCATTCTACATAATCCTACGTACAGGTGGGCAAAAAAAAAGAAGAAGATATTGATGCACTGCAAAGCTATATTATAAGGGTAAAATAAGAAGGCAAAAAGATGGAATGGCCAAGAGTTACAAGCAAATGGACGTCTCCTACTGGTACATGTCATTGGACGTTCGCTGCAAATTCCTACTTGCCTATCCACTACCAAAGCCAGTTTGATGAAGGTCTTTCATCCAGCCACCCCAGCAGATATCTACAGAACACTACACTGGGGGCACCAGCTAAAAAGAATTTGCGAATCTACCAAACTGCTAGGTACTTCTCTAGGTGGCAAAGAAATGGATATTTACAAAGGCAAAGCTATGTGGAGATACTAGCATTTCATTTATATACTGTAGTGTTACTGGCAGAAAGCACCATTTGAGGTTGTGTACCCTCTCAGCAGACTTCTCATTTTTTACAGTATTTTTCAAGTCTACAGATACATTTTGAAAACTCTCTTTTTGTAACCAAGGTCCATACTATGCAAAAGAAAAAGTCAAATGAATGTCAATGAAAACTGTAAAATAAAAGCCTACGTATGGACGTTGTAAGAAACAGAACAGAAATTGTGTGGGTTCTGAAGCCATGGTTCTAGAATGGTATTCATGATATGGGTGTAGTATGGGTGAGCATATTAAAATAGCCAAATATTACTCACTTCCTCTACTCTGATCCTCTAATAATCCTTTGTCAAAGGATTCTTGAAAAGAAACAGTCAAAAGAAAGCTTTGGGTGGAGAGATAAATGTATTGTTCGTGGATTATATTACAAACCAGTGATGTTAGTAACTGGGACAGGCTGATATGCTGGGATTTAGTATTGTCAAAACATAATGGTGGAACTGTTAAAATAGGGACACTAAACTTATGAACATCTGATCAAAAATAAAACCACTGCATCACCCAAGGATAAAATGATAGGGTATGAGGAAAAAATTACATTTTGGTAGAGTTCAGTATATGCAATTCATCAGTTTCTTCAGTGAAAAGGAGAGGGCCTTATGGGGTAAAAACATATTTTCTTAATTGTCTTCTGCAGCCAGCATGTATTCTCATACATTGCAGGCTGCTCAGTAACGTTCGGTGTGAAATCCTTTAGACGATATTTCTGATGGCTCAGTCTGCAGATCATCTCTCTGCTCTCCTGAAAGTTCATAAAGCTGACATCCCTTCTGATTTAAATTGATCTTATTTGGTTGTAAGGATATCATATTAGATCTGCATTTAGGGAACAGAGAGAGGGGCTCCGGCCTCACTCATCACAGATCTCATTTGACGGATTTCACACTGAATGGGACTGAGCAGATTGCAATGGGTAAGAATTCACTCAAGCTGTAGAAGACAAATAGAGCTAAATGAATAAACAAACAATTGAAGATATGTTTATCCCATAATAGAACCAATGCAATAAATAGGTTCTTCTAACCAAACCTCTTTCTCTTTTCAACACTTAAACCACACAAGTAATGCTTTCCTGTCTCTTAAATATGGCAATATGTTTCTTACCAGTGATGTTTACTGTCATTGTTGATGCTACGTTAGATACGTCCTCATATGTTTGGTGGACATCTTTCTCTGCTGAGACTTCTAAGATCTTATCAGGAATTACTTCAGATATAACAAATGGTGCATCTTCAGTAGCATTTACTTCATCCATGTTATTTTCTTTAGTGGGCACTTCAAAAGATGCCATTTCAGTGGGTTCATCTTCATGTAGCCGAGAATCAGTAACTGCTTGCTTGCTTATGTCCCAGATATATGGCAGTGAAGAGTCTGCATCCGTCTGAGGTCCAGTGCTACTCAGAACTGTTGAATTTACAGGCTGTACATCATCCTCTTCAAGTAAAGGGTATAACAATGTTTCCAAGGAGGTTACAGCCTCTGGAATTAGTTCTATTGAAACATTAACAGTAGTAAAGTCAGGCGTAAAGGGTAACTGTGACGAGATTTCAGGCCAAGGAGATGCTGATCCATAAGAGTCTGTCACAAGAGGCACCATTGGAGGTTCTACAATAGCCACCACTGTCCGGTGTCTGTCTGTTAGCTCATAAATTGGAGTGGCAGTCTGCACATATTCATCTGTTTCCTGGCTTTTGTCAAGTAATAACATATCAATCTGAAGTTGGTCTGATTCTAGAACTGGTGTATTATAGGTTGGACCATGCACCAGATACATATCTGTGTGACTTTCATCAGAAAATGAAGCTTCATTATCATCAAGCCATGTAGGTGCCTCTGAAGGAGGATATTCTGTCACTGGGGCAAGACCAATTGGGGAGAAAGTACGTGATACAATCAGTTCTTCTTCTGACGGTGAGAAGTCTTCAGTGGGCGTTACCTCCTGAAGGCTTAGGCGTATGCATGCCAAAAGGAAGATGTTCACCGATGTCCAGTGTGACAAACCCATGATGTCTCTTCTTCTATCAACATCTACCAGCCAAACACAAGGTCACCGTGGCTTCACTTTTCTTTGACAGCAGAAACTAGAAGGCAAAAAAAGAAAGAACATTACAGTGAAATGTCCAGGATAACACGCTTTATATTGTTGTATGTCAATGTGTTTTATGCCACCTGAGAAGGAATTCCAAAAATGATTTGAACGAATGGGCAAATGTCTATCGATAATTTTGAGAAGGCATAGGCTTCACCAGTGGTGTAGCTAAAGGCTCATGGGCCCTGGTGCGAGAGTTCAGCTTGGGCCCCCCCTTCCCTCAGTACTTTGTGGGCAGGCGCAGGGAAGCACATAGCCTTCATGTTGCCTGAGGCAAAAATTGCTTCCAGCCAGAGGTGTAACTTGACAAGGATGCACTTTCTATAATACCGGTGTCTTCTTATGTACCACAAGGGTCTTTTGGGCCTCCTCAGGCTCCTGGGGCCGGTAGCAACTGCTACCTCTGCACCCCCTATAGCTACACCCCTGTACTACTTTACAGGTACTTTTGAATATTGTCCAAATTAGGAGTTGAGTAAAGATACTCATACACATTAAAGGGATTCTCCGGGAATAAAGGTTTTTTACATAAATGCCTGCAGTCTTCCTCCATAAATAGAAGAATTATACCTACTCCCACCACTCCAGTCCTCTGTGCTGGCCCCTGCATGCCCATGTCCCGGTGACCAGACTGTTTACATCCAGCAGTGTATGGTCATAGTCAGATGCTCTGCTGCAGCCCATAACTGGCTTCAGCAGTGATGTGCTGCAGCCCATAACTGGCTTCAGCAGTGATGTGCTGCTTGTGGCCATGTCACCACTGAAGCCAGTTATGGGCTGCAGTGGAGCAGGACACCATGCACCACTGGATGCAAACAGTACGAGGACTAGAACATGGATATGCAGGAGCCTGCACAGAGGACTGGAGTGGCAGGGAGCAGGTAAGTGAGAATCTTCTATTTATGGAGGCAGGTTGTGGGCATTACTTGTATGTAAAAAGTCCTTATTCCCAGAGAACTCCTTTGAGGTCTTTTCACATTGTGCTATTAGCCTCAATTAAATCTACATACTGGAAAAAGGTCAAAGTTTCCATTAAGGAGGACCTGTCACCACAAACTGCAGTGCAATCTGCAGGCAGCATGTCATAGAACAGGAGAAGCTGAGCAGAGTGATATATAGTATATGCATGCAGCTGTACCGAGCCTGCAAATGTATGGGGGGGAGCGATCAGGAGGAATAGCCGCCTATAGTGTAGGTAAAATGTACTGTATCTGTTTCAAATCCAAGCTGATTATACAGTATATAATGGTATACACTTCTTAGCTGGGAGAAATATTAGGTCTGCACAGGTTTACAGCCTCTGGAAACAGGCCTTGAGAATGGTGTGGAATTGAAAAAATGTATATCTGACTGTGTTTACATCCCGTTTTTGTCCCACATTTATTAACATTTTCCAGCAAAAAAAGGTATATGTTAACCCAATTTTTTTTTTTGTCCATAGGAACCCTATGGTGATGGATGCCACTGTACGGCATCCATCAGAGGCATCTGTTTATTATATACCGTAAGTCATGTCTATATGTTTCAAGGGGTTCTTGAGTTATTTTTAACTAATGATCTATTCTCTGGATAGATCATCAGCATCTGATCCGCGGGGGTCTGACACCCGGGATCCCCGCCGATCAGCTGTTTGAGAGGGCAGCTGCACTCCAGCAGCGCTGCGGCCTTCTCACTGTTTACCACAGGCCCAGTGACGTCACGACTTGTATCACTGGCCTGGGCGCGGCTAAGCTCTGTTCACTTGAATGGAGCTTAGCCCCGCCCAGGCCAGTGATACTAGTAGTGACATCACTGGCCCTGCGGTAAACAGTGAGAAGGCCGCGGTGCTGCTGGAGCGCCGCTGCCTTCTCAAACAGCTGATCGGCGGGGGGTCCCGGGTGTCGGACCCCCACCGATCAGATGCTGATGATCTATCCAGAGGATAGATCATCAGTTAAAATAACCTGTAGAACACCTTTAAACATAGGTCAAAAACGTGATGTGAACACAGACAGAAAGTTCTTGAAAGATAAAAAATGTGAGTAGTAGTAAAAATTTTTAATAAGTAACTTTTAGTGTCAAGCACTTGAGGCTACATAGGTGTCTTCATTAGGAAAGGTTTATCACCATATCTAAAGTCACAACAAAATATTATTTATATGAATATTCAACTTCAAGATGCTCGCGGCCTAAAGCTGTAACATTGGATTTGAACTCAAGCGTGGTAAGACTTATCTGTGCATTATCATACTAGTGAAGCAGTGGACTGCAGGTGTTATCTACATGGACTCTGGGGATCAGAAGAGAATTCCAGTCTTATCTCACTGGAGACTCAATGACCAGGTCACCGGATTTCTGCGGGCAAGAGGATGTGTCTGAGCGAAATCTGCATTCCTTCTGAAGATATGTGTGAAGGCTTTGGCCTGGATTTGTGGGAGGGGCTGAGGTCCGCCTCCAGCCTATTTAGGGCACCCCTCTACCTGACTCCTGCACCGTCCGAGGTCTGAGCTTTGAAGGAGGAAGTCGCTGGTGGAGTTACTGGAGAGTTACCTGCGAGTTGCTGAGTCTTGGAAGTTTTGCCCGGTATACTATGAGTCATCCATACGGTACAGCTGGGGCCTCACGGTTGCCCCCTGTACCGGCTCATTTCATTTCACCAAACTTTGCACTCATGTCACAAATTCTCGTTACAAGTCACTATCATTTCATGTCTGCGGTGCAGCACAGGGCCTCACGGTTGCCCCTGTACCAGCTCGTTCATTTCACTTTTTCCTTGTCAAACCATGTCACAGTTTCACTCCTGTCACGGTTTCATGTTGCTACGTTTTCCGATCATGCATGCACACGGTCACCACATCACATCCCCACTCCCAGCGCTGCCAAACACGTTGTACCAGATCCCCATGGCAGCCACCAACGCCGTTCCCCTCCTCACCATCATCCCACACTTTCCTCCCCCTCACACACAAATATATATATGCATCAGGCTGTCACGTGCATGGACCATTCTGTTACTTTGTTGGGCAAGTTGTTCCCCTCGCCCAGCTCAGCGGCGCGCCCGCCCTCCCACAGTCACCAGTGGCTCACCGCAACCCGACCGCTCCATGCTCCCCCTCCGCGCGCCGCGCCAGCGCCGCGGTCCCTCTCTTCCCCGCATCTCCGTCCTCCTGCCGCGCTGCCAATGGCGTCCGCCGCGTCCCGACGCCCGGTTTGCGCATGCGCGGCGGGGGCGCGGCGCGTGCGCGGCCGCGGCGCATGCGCGGTGACCTGCGGCCGGCCGGATGCCGCGCACGTGCGCTGTGCGGGGGGGAGGGGGAGCCGAGGGGTGCCGCACATACACCCCTGCACCAGGCACCTCAAGATTCGGCTACCGCTCCCCTCCATCAGCCAGCACCTTCAGGAGGGGGGCGCCACATCCTCAAACCTCAAACGTTCACACAAAGCACCAGAACACCCGCATGGGAAAATAGAGGAAAACAAAAACAAAACCAATATATATAAACTCGCCATATGGGAAAACAGAAACCCGCCACATAACACAAAAAAAAAAAAAAAAAAAAAAAAACCCCATATGGAAAAAAGAAAACCCGCCACAAAAAAAAAAAAAAAAAAAAAAAAACCCCCCACATGGAAAAAAAAAAAAAAAACGCCACTTGTAAAAAAAAAAAAAAAAAAAAAAAAGCCATATGGGAAAACAAAACCCCGCCACAATGAAAAAAAAAAAAAAAAAAAAACCATATGGAAAACAAATAAAAAGAATCATCACAGTCAAACTACTTTTCTTTTCTACATTTCACACCACATCCACCATACCGGGTCACCATGGCAAGTCACGGCGCAATCCTCTCAGGTCATGCCAACGTCCAGACCACTTTTTTTGGCTACCAGGTACGTACACCTGCTCAATCGTCTATTTTTCCTACATTTCACTCCATCCCGTTAGGGTCAGCGTGCTGGCATTAGGGGCATCGGAATCCCACTAGAGTATCCCCCTCTTGGCTCCGCCATCAGTCAGTGGTCCGCGAGGCCAACACCCCGCCTCACACGCTCGGAGGCAGCCACCCATCGCGCCACTCGTTAGTAAGCCGCCTCGCTGTTGCATAGAGAGGGCCTCACCTGTCACTCCCTTTCCCTAGTCCTGTCTTACAAGTCACCGAGAGGCCTCACACTCCTGCCACCACGTCAGTGGCCTCATCAACCCCTCGCGCCAACTCATAGATAGTGCCTCTCAAGCCGCTCGGCAATTAGCAGGGCCTCATCTGTCACCATCTTAGGCTTAATTATTTCGCCATCCGGCATAGCTAGCTTGCCAGCACGATCCTGTGTTTCCCCACACTAACAAACTATTCTGTTTTAGCATGTCTCTGGAAGGAAGTGAGAACTTTTCCCTTCCTGGCACGCCGGCCAGATCCATCACCTTAGCCCAGGGAGACGATCTTTCCAGCCCAGCAGCCATCAGATCCTGGACAGTTCCGCGTATCACGACAGAATTGAGGAGACGGCGGATTCCCTTCCCCGCCACGGCAAGGAAAGCGGAGCTTTTCCGTCTACTGCGCACGTCAGCCGGTAACGCGGAGGCGGGGGAGGGACCCAGCCGGTCCGGCACGGGGGACATACACGCCGTGCTGGCCTCTTTGATGACGTCCATGTCCAGGGTCAACGACAGGTTAGAGAAGCTGGAGTCGGTCACCACATCCCTCTCCTTGGCAGTGCCACCACCGGCGGCGCCACCGGCACCAGCCGGGTTGCCAGTGGCCGTGCCATCCATCAACCCAGATGACCAAGAAGTCAGCCCGGCGCACATGATACCGGAGCACTTGAAAAGGGACATTCTGGAAGCATTCATGTCTCAGCACCCATCCAGACATCTCACGGATTTCCTGGTGTCAGGTCTGACCGAAGGCTTCCACACGGGCATCCTGCACATGCCGACAGGTACCCTCGAATGTCCAAATCTCCTATCCGCCCAAGGCAACCCCACCGCAATTGACGCCCTCATAGCCCTGGAAGTCGCAGAGGGCTTCGTGCTAGGACCATTCAAGACACCCCCATTCACCACATGGCGCACCAATCCCATTGGCATCGTCACCGGGAAGTCTTCCCAGAAGCAGAGGCTAATCATCGATTTATCGGCACCACACGGTTCAGCCGACCCCAGTCTAAACTCCCTCATTCCATCGGAAGAATTCTCACTCCAATACACCACCATAGATCACGCCATCACCGCCATCAAGCAAGCAGGGGTCGGAGCATGGCTCAGCAAAACCGACATCGCCAATGCGTTCAAATTTCTACCAATCCACCCGTCACTGTGGCACCTTCATGCCATCAAGTGGTCCGGAAACTATTATTTTTTCTCCCGGTTGACCTTCGGATCCAAGAGTAGCCCGGCCATTTTTGACACATTCGCGGAGGCACTATGCCGGTTGCTCTTGAACGTAGCAAGATGCCCGATGGTCTTGCATTACCTTGATGACTTTCTACTCGTGGAGGAAAACAGCTCCCCTCCCGCCAGCCTCAGGGCCACCATCAAGCTGTTCGGGGAACTTGGGGTACCCATCTCCTCCAAGAAAACAGAAGGGCCGGACACATTCATCACCTTCTTGGGCATTCAGTTGGATTCGGCCTCCATGCAAGCCAGTTTGCCACTCGGGAAGATCCAGGTTATTCTCAACCACATAGACAATTACCTTCAACTCGGCAACTGCAACCGCAAGGAGTTACAGTCCCTATTGGGGTCCCTGAACTTTGCCATGCGCATCATTTCCCAGGGTCGCTCGTTCATTTCACGGCTTCTGCACCTTTTCCCCCTTTTCCTTCACGACTCTCACAGGCTGCCCCTGGATGCCCACGCCACTGCAGATCTGGGTGTGTGGAGGAGATTTCTGTCCGCCTGGAACGACAGGAGCATGTTCCTCCCTCAGCTATCGGACTCTTCCCCATCTGTCTGGTCGGATGCGGCATCCACCACAGGCTTCGCGGCCATTTGTGGGAACGATTGGCTGTGGGGTAGCTGGCCTCCTGCGGTCCAGGGTTTGGAGGGATTCTCCACTACCTCGGCTCTGTTCGAGATCTACCCTATCGTGGCGGCCGCCGTGGCGTGGGGTCATTCATGGGCAAACAGGTCGGTCCGATGCTACTCAGACAACCAGGCGACCTGCCAGATCATTAACAAGGGTCGGTCCAAATCCCTCACAATCATGAGGTTCCTGCGCAGGCTTACTTGGTTGGCAGCTTGCAACAATTTCTTCATACACTGCTTCCACGTCCCGGGAAGGTGCAATACGGCAGCTGACAATCTGTCTCGTTTCCAATTTCAGGCGTTTCATCAGGCTCTCCCGTCAGCGTCACCCACGGCCTCCATCACCCCGTCATTTCACCAGCTCATTCTGGATTAGAGGTCATCATGCGCCATAGCCAGTCATTATCCCACTCTGCACTATCAGACAACACACGCAGGTCATACAACAGAGCATTCGCACTGGTTAACAAATTCCTGTTGGAACACAGCATCACGCACCCATTTGTCATGACTTCCCTGCTAGGATTTGCTTCTTTTTGCCACCTCAAGCTCAAACTGTCATACAACACCATCAAGCTCTATCTCACCGGTATCCAACATCACATGCTAATCATACACCCCAACAACATCAGTTTCATGGCCTCACACCAGATCAAAACCATACTCAAGGGCATTCAGAAGACAGAACCCGCACGGCCGACACAGAGACTGCCCATTAACAGTCACATTTTCAAAGCACTATCCGACTTATTAGACTCCAGTCCTTTTGAAGCTGATACCAACTCCATCATCAAAACAGCGATGTACCTGGCCTTCTACGGATTCCTGAGGCCCGGGGAATTCACCACGACCTCGGCGACCCAAACTACACATTGTCTGCTAGCCTCCCACTTGTCGAAACACGGGGATCATTATATCCTAACCTTACCTCACTCCAAAAGCAGTCAGCTCTCACCCGTGAACATTCCATACTACCCTACGCAGAACAGATGGTGCCCAGTCGGGGTCCTGGACGCATACAAACAGCATCACAAGTTCCTACCCTGTCAGCCACTACTTCAACGGCGTGGGTCTGTACTCACCACCACCACCTTCATGACCTATGTCAGGTCACCCCTCACTCAACTAGGCCTCAACGCATCCAACTACTCTGGGCACTCCTTTCGGATCGGGGCCGCGTCCACGGCCTCCAGTGCCAACATCCCGGCTCATGTCATTAAGAGATTGGGGCGCTGGAAGTCGTCCGCTTTCGCACGTTACATCCCCAATCCAACACGGGAGTTAAGGAATGCTTTCCAAAACATGTCGGGTTGAGTTTTCCTGTATATCGAATACAATAAACGGTTTATCTCATTTTTGCCCTCTTCTTTCTCAGGCCTACCTCATCCTCGGTTTCGGCACACCACAACCGACTACGCTTATTCCCTGATTTCCTAGGTTCTTCACTGTACTACCGTAAGTGCCTCACACAAGTGTGAAGGCTTTGGCCTGGATTTGTGGGAGGGGCTGAGGTCCGCCTCCAGCCTATTTAGGGCACCCCTCTACCTAACTCCTGCACCGTCCGAGGTCTGAGCTTTGACCCTCCCACCACTCCACTCTTTTAACAAACTCATTTCTTCCACATCTCTTTCCTTGGGTGGGCCCTCTTCTTTCTCAGGCCTACCTCATCCTCGGTTTTGGCACACCACAACCGACTACGCTTATTCCCTGATTTCCTAGGTTCTTCACTGTACTACCGTAAGTGCCTCACACAAATATACATAATAGTATCTTATTTGTAACCTAAATGTGAACTTGTTGGCATAACTCAGCCTCTCATGTCACTACCGGCAAAGTCAAACTATGTATTTACAGGCTTTTTCCCTATTAAACTGCTTTTGATCTAGGGGAACCTTATTGTCACTAATACTTGTAAGGCCTCCTTTTAGCTTTTACAAGCAGCTTCTTGCTTTTAATGGGACAGACTGTTTTCTGTCAGTGATAAAACTGTTATTTTAGTTTTTTTTTATGATGGGATAGAAAGTCAGGTCTTTACTATTTGGCTTATGTTTTCCTTGTGTATATTATCAAAGGGAACAGATTCCCCAAGTATGATATACAGATGCACAATAAAGATATCTAGTGTATTCTGCCACACGTCGGCTGCATATTCATATTTGTACAGTTTATTTGCTAGGGAGGGTTATCAGATCCTTTCATCCCTTACAATACAGTAATGTCATTCCATTCTGGTTCTTGTCATCTACATGAAATTGCTGAACTTTCAATGTTTAGTCATTGTTCGGCCAATATCTTTTCAGTATAAATCCTTTTCAGGGGTTATTTGTCATTTGATGACAGGTCTAAAAAAAATCTACCATTAAAAATATAAGACATGTAGCATTATCATTAGAAGGCCCACGTGTTGTAGCAGATGAAGAACACCCAGGAACATCTTCTGATTAAAGATCTCAGCAGAACAATTCCAGTGGAGAACATGAAATTCAATTGTGTGGAACATATTTAAATGGTAAATAATGGAAGAGGCACAGTTGTATGCGTAAATGTTTGATGTGACTCTTGGTGTGTGACACACACGGTGGGAGAACGCATGCCTCATGTATGGTGTCATGCTGCCTACCTGTTACATACAATGTAACACAAAACAAATTGCTGTGTGGGCTGCAGTTTTCCATCAGTGCTATGATTCATACTCATTTGAATTCAGTTTATGAAAAGCACAAGGACAAAAAATATTTTATGTATAACACAGGCGAAGGAGGTGGAGGTGGAATGTTCTCTCACCACTGCGCTTGTATGGAGACCTATTAGTAAAGAACACACAACAACCTTTCAGTTCCAGCTACTTGGGCGATGGTAGCCATTTAGTTCTGCCCTTTTCCAATCTTACTGTCAGTATTACTATGTCTTTGTATTATTTCACTTGTTTTTGAAGCTTATGTATTATGCTTTTTTCGCAGTGTGTTTTATTCCTTATGTTTTTAGATTCTCCTCAACATGTTGACTGTTCATTTGCTACAAATATGAGCATTGATAGTATTCTGAAGAAATCCCAGAAGCAAGTGAAACCAAAAGGAATCTATTGCTCAGTTCAGGCATGGAACAAACAGCCCAGCATATAAAGATGGACTGATGAGCTCATTGGTCAAACAGCTAAACACAGAGTAAAAAAGGGAATGAAACCTTGCAGAGCTGTAGGGCAAGGTTCAATAAATAGACACCAATACACACACAGAAAGAGATCTAGCAGCCAAGCTGCAGCCTGTACCATGGACATAGGAGTTTGGTGGCTGGCTCCAGGCAAAATCTAGGTGAGTGATGCAGCACCCATACCTGTCCCATATAGTGTCACCATGTCAGCCTCTTCGCCATGTGATTTTTAAAGGGGTATCCCATGACCAATGTAAAAAATGAAAACCGGACATCATATAGTACATGATAACCTCTTTCTAACAAAGTTAGAACCAGCCCTGTACCTCACATGGATCCAGATATTTCCCCGTTCATTGCTCTGCTAGATTTATATCAAGCCGACAGATCAAGGGGAGTGTCTTCTCTGCTGCAGCTAAGGGGGCGTGTCTATGCTCTCACTATCACAGCTCAGGAGGCGTGTCTCAGCTCTTCCTATCACAGCTCAGGAGGCAGTTGAAGGATGAAACTGAGCATGTGCGGCCATATCAGTGAGCAGGTAAAAACGATAAGAAACAGAACAAACAGCAGGTGGCACTATACAGAGGCATTTTAGTGAATAACCATGCTAAATTTTTTATAACATGCAATTACAAAAGTACTAAGATCCAGGTGCTGGTTTGAAGACTGCAGAATATTTTTCATGGGACAACCCCTTTAACTTCATCATAATATTTGAAATGGATTAAACCATAATTTAGTTGCAGGATTCCAAGACCAAAATCCACATCTAATCCATTATACCAATCCTAATCCACCACTTTAGGGTACCCGTACACAGTGAAGCGTGGCTCTGGGATCCGCATACGGATTATATGCCTGTATTTGTTGGGCTGCACCTGTACTTGCTACTGTTTTACGCATGAACATCTTGTAGCTAGGCCGCACCGTCTGAGGTCACCTCTACTGCTGAGACACTAGACAACTCAAATTGGCTTCTAAAGTCGTATATAAGTGACTTCTTGACCTTACAACAGAAAATACATAATTCTGTAAATGGAAGAACACTGAACTTAGCTGAGGCTAGAGACGGTTGGGATCTCTCGTGACTACCTCAGAGTCCCTGCTCTTAGAGTAATTTGTCAGGTCTAATGGATTACTGTTTTGATACTGTTTAATATATTCTATTGTGGTTTGATGACGTTCCAGAGGCAAGAACTGCATACACCTTATGATCATTTTAAAACATGCAAATGAGGATGATGTCCCTTCTCAAGCCATGCAGCCACGATGCAGTTAAAAGCCCCAAGTCTACACTTTCTGCAAATTGTACAAGCGTTTATGGGTTGTTGATAATATAAGGTCACGCAGTTTGCATTTTTCATTAACAATCAGCAACCCGTTCACACAATTTGCAAACGTCATTAACTAAGGGTTTATGGCGGCATCTCAGCAGCGGCTTGGCAGTGCGGTGCGGCTACATCAGATCCACCCTCCCCACACGGAAAGAGTCTCATCAGAGACTCTGAAACCATTTCTAGAGCTGTATATTTCTGCAACCCTTTCCTCAGTTCATAGTTTGCAGTTCAGCAGAGCTGTAACAGCAAAACTGTGGGCATCATTTACTATCAGATATACTCCAGTTTGTTTTCTGGAGTATATCTGGCGCAGATTACGGTGCATAGGTTATTTGCACCGCAATCTGTGACTTCTCCCCGCTCACGCCAGGTCTAAAAAAGGGTGTGTGACATGGGCGGTGAAGGGGACGGGCCGGTAGCACGTCTCATTTACCATTTTTTAAGCCCGTTTTAGGCATTAAAAATGGTCTAAATTTAAGCCAGCAAGGAAGCCGTCTTACATTTAGACTAGCGGTGGATGCGTCGAGGTTATATAGAGGCCAGCAGGTCCACAGCCAGCTACAGCGATTAGCGTCTTAAACTCCTGTGCTCCTAGTTCAGGAACAGCAGAGCTGAAATACAACACAGGAACACAATTTCTGAGTTTGTAGTTCTGGTACAGTTCGGTTAAAAATTCATACACAGGCTCAGATACAGGTACATACACTGGATACAGGTACAGGCACTGATACAAGGTTCAGGTTAAGGCACAGGATTCAGACAGGAATGGACGTGATGCAGGATCCACAAGAAAAGCAGGTGGATGGAACTATATCAGGAACTGCTCTACGAACTGACTGTAAGGCCTCATGCACACGACCGTTGTTTGGCTCCGCATCCGAGCCGCCGTTTTGGTGGTTCGGATGCGGACCCATTCATTTCAATGGAGCCGCAAAAGATGTGGACAGCACTCCGTGTGCTGTCTGCATCCGTGGCTCCATTCCGCGGGCCCGCCAAAAAAATATAACATTTCCTATTCTTGTCCGCGATTTGCGGACAAGAATAGGCATTTATATTGCCGGTGCCCGTTCCGTTCCGCAAATTGCGGAAGGCAACACGGGCGCCTTCTGTTTTTTACGGATCCGCGGTTTGCGGACAGCAAAAACCGACACGGTCATGTGCATGAGGCCTTAGGATGAGACCAGACTGAGTGGCTGGTCACATATGGCTAAGCCAAGACCAAAAAGGGTGAAATTTGGTAAAATTGTAGCGCATGCAATGAATTTCTTCACTTAGACCAGGGGTGGGAACTGCCAGCCCGTGGGATCATTTCATTTGGCCCATGACTCCCTGCCAGAGCATAACCTATTTGGGCCCTGCTCTGTGTCCTGATGCGTAGAATGCCAGGACGTAGGGCACAGTCAGGTCACAGTACATAGTGGTAACCGGAAGAAGCGATGCAGGGAGTCCGGGATCTGCAGCGATGTCCAGAGCAAGCCAGGTAAGTTTATTTTATTTTTTTGTAATATCTGATATAAGGGCTGATGGGGTTCGGACTGAGGCTGATTAGATCTGATCTGGGGGTCTAATCTGAGGCTGATGGGGTCTGGGGAGTCTGATCTGAGACTGATTATATGTGATCTGGGGGTCCGATCTGAGGCTGATTAGATTTGATCTGGGGGTCTAATCTGAGTCTGATGGGGGCTAGGGGGGCTGATCTGAGGCTAATAGAGGCTGGGGTGTCTGATCTGAGGGGTCTGATCTGAGGCTGATGCAGGCTGGGGGGGGGGGGTCTGAATGAATGCTGATGGAGGTTGGTAGGGTCTGATATAATTATATGTTTGACCAAATATAACAGTCTAATTTTTAAGTTGATAATTTTGTATGGTCTGTAAACAATGCTACAAATATCCAATTGTCCCTCGCCATCCCTGACTTAGAGTTGTGAATTACACCATGCAGCTCTATGGTTCTGAGTGCAGTGAATTGCACACATGGAAAAAAACTAAACAGATATCTGAATTGGGACTAAACCTCAGGCTATGAGTGAAAGAACAATCTGGGTATATATAGCATACCTTAAGTGGCTCATCAGAAACAGATGAACAGCAAGAGAGCTCAGAACCACGAAAAGTTAACCACTGTTTTGCTGGTGCTCAGGCAATGGTTTTAACGGACCTACTTGCTCAGACATGCTGCTAAGATGGAATGGTATGATTGGAGTGCACATGTTGCATAACAATGTGGTGCAGGCACTGAGCAGAGGCAGGAGGAGAGCGCTGGAGCACACAGCAGTGAGAACAATGATGGCAGTGCTGTGCATGGCAAAAGGTCTTCATCCTAAGTGTATGATCAATGTATATGTCATTGAAAGGTAGATGAACACAACTGAGCTTATGTGTCAACCTACAACAGAACAATGGTATCAGTAGTCGTAAAGCTGACCACTGCAACCAATCTGA
Organism: Bufo gargarizans; assembly: GCF_014858855.1. Lineage (NCBI taxonomy): Eukaryota > Metazoa > Chordata > Amphibia > Anura > Bufonidae > Bufo > Bufo gargarizans. The sequence continues at coordinate 209,688,170 of NC_058081.1, read as the reverse complement.
TTCCTCTTCTCTCTTTTCAGAGGCCTTTTAGAAAATGGAAGTACTACCCTGACTGGGTGTCATGGGCCTCCAAAATATCAATTTTTCTCCAAGTCTTTATGAAAAGGAATAGTGCCAGGCTCACATACTACTCTATGACTCCACAGTCTGAGGGTTTTTGGAAAACAGTTTCAGAATAAATCCATCTTGCTTTGCTTTGTGTAGGAAAAAATTAAATGTGAACCGTCTCAGCTCCATTTGGGCCCACTAGCTCATGCTAATGGAGTCGCTCTAATATTAAGGGTCCTGTACTAGTGATAGATTTAAATGGATATGGTTTAATACGACTGCCTCCTGTGATATATTCTAAAATAACATGTAGCCTTTAACATGCAATGCATTGATTAATCTCATAGGAGTAGTAGTGAACACATAATGGACTCAGGCAACAATCCTCCTGCAATTAACATGGTCAATCTCTACTGAGAGAACATGATATACTGTAGCTGCCACTCTGGACTTCACAATGGAGTTTTCCTAGCTTCTAAATCTGCTGACTTATCATATATAGAAATCAGAAACTATCCATGAGTTGGGATTGCCGACAATGCTCTGCTAGAAAGACTTCTTTTCATTAGTCTCTGAGCTCCAATCACAAAAAGTCCAAGATTTAATTGCAGCAGTGGCCATTTGTGAGAATGATGTATTATGAGAAATTTCATTGACTTTTCATAGCTTGCATAGGTTAGAAAGAACATTTCTCCTCATAGCTAAAGTTGTACACTTGCATGACCTTCACAGGTGATACATTGGCAATGTGGAATGAGGGAACAAAGGTACCTGTTTGAGAATGGAGTCCAAGGAACCAATGCACCAAGAAATTTGTATGTTGTTCCTATTTTGCCCTATCACAATCAATCCCACCATTGGATTGGTCTTACTGGCTCCTACAGTCTACAGTCATCTGTCCAGATACAGGTTCAGATACAGGTCCAGGCATTGGATATAGGGTTCAGATAGGATACAAGGTTCAGCTCAAGACACAAGATTCAGACAGAAATGGACTTGAAACAAGGCAGGGTGAGTCAGGATCCACAAAAAAAGCAGGTGGACGGAACTATATCAGTAACTGACTGTACACAAAGGATGAAATCAGACTGGGTGTCTGTCCACATGTGGCTAAGCCAAGCCCAATGTGGGTGAAATGTAATCTGTCCACCTCTGTAGTGATACCATGGTCTACTAATGGTACCTAAAACATACAGTACATCTAAGTGCAATCTATCAAATTCACAGCTTTTATATGGGGGCTATCTAGTGATGAGCAAAACGAGCTTCACTCAAAACTTTAAATTTAATGTTGTATGGAGACTCGAGGTACCAGTTAGAAGCCGAATTCGGATCCAAGTTTTAAGGTGGTTTTCCACTCAAATACCGAAGTTATTCAACAAAGTCTCGGAAGACTTCACAAATAACTAACTTCACCTCATTGGAGGCTGTACATTTTAATGTTGTATGTAGACGGATCTCTGTACAGCATTAATCCAAAGTTTTGAGCGAAGCGACTTCGGATCTAGGATCTGAAGCTCGCTTCACTCATCAATAGTGCTATCACAATATTTGCTTCTAGGGTGACTGCCTAATTCCTGGTCATCTAAATGGCCAAGTGAACTATTTCATTCCTATGGGCTATATGTCAAGAGGTATCTCCTGAAAAAAAAAAGAAACCTGGTGGCGCCAGCGAGATGGATCCTTTTTTCAGGAGATATCTATTTGTATACTGTTTTCCCATGAAGCATTGTCAATAAAACTCCATACCATCAATTACTTCAAGTAAGTCTCCATACGGGACTGACTTCTTTAAGGAGTGCCAGTACCCTACCTAACCTGTTTCCAAGGCATTGTATCAGGCAGACAGAATCCTACTCTGTACTGAAGAGGAGCAAACACCCTGAAATAGCTGTCTACAGATGGATATCTGGCCTGGCTATTTTCCCCTTGTGTCCTAGGGCTTGTTAAAAAGTCAGCTTTCAGTACAATAATGGCTTGACTACTAGATATCACAATCAACCTTATGTGTCACCCCCACCTCCTCATAGATTGTAAGCTCTTGCAAACAGGGCCCTCACTACTAGTGTTTCAGTTGTACATTAGCCAGTAACGTTGTGATATCTTTTGTTTTGATTATGAACCCCCTGAATTTGTAAAGCGCTGTAGAATATGATGGCGCTATAGAAATATTATTATTATTAACTATGACTTATAGGGAGCCACTTCCACAAGGTGGCGCTAGCAAGATAGTTCTCTTTTTTTAGGAGATATCCCTTTGCATATTGTTTTCCCATGGAGTACTTCCAGTAAGTCTCTACTAAGTGCTAGTCTCTTTAAGGAGAGCCAGTACCGTACCTAAGCTGCATCCAAGACATCACACTCACAAGATGGTTCTCTTTTCTCAGGAGGTACCTCTTTGCATATTGTTTTCCCATGGAGTACTTCCAGTAAGTCTCTACTAAGTGCTAGTCTCTTTAAGGAGAGCCAGTACTGTACCTAAGCTGCATCCAAGACATCACACTCACAAGATGGTTCTCTTTTCTCAGGAGGTACCTCTTTGCATATTGTTTTCCTATGAAGCTTTGCCACCAAGTCTCCAGACCATGAAGTACTTCCAGTAGTAAGTCTTTACTCAGGGCTAGTATCTTTAAGGATAGGCAGTGCCCTACTTAAGACATCACACTCCAGGCACTGGTGAGATGTTCTCTTTTTTCAGGAAATACTTCTTTGCATATTGTTTTCCCATGGAGTACTTCCAGTAAGTCTCTACTAAGGGCTAGTCTCTTTAAGGAGAGCCAGTACCCTACCTAAGCTGCATCCAAGACATTGCAATCAGGCACAGGTGCTAGCGAGATGGTTCTCTTTTATCAGGATATAACCCTTTGCATATTGTTTTCCCATGGAGTATTGCCACCAAGTCTCCATACCATAGAGGACTTCCAGTAAGGGTCCATTCGCACATCGGTAGAATGGGTCCGGATCTGTTCGGCAACATTGCGGAACAAATCCGGACCCATTCATTCTCTATGAGGCTGGAAGAGATGCGGACAGCACACAGCATTTCCGGAGCGCGGCCCCGATCTTCTGGTCCGCGGCTCCCGAAAAAAAATAGAACATGTCCTATTCTTGTCCGCAATTGCGGACAATAGGCAGTTCTATGGGGGTGCCGGCCGAGTGTATTGCGGATCCGCAATTTGCGGACATGTGAATAGACCCTAAGTCTCTACTCCGAGCTGGTCTCTTTAAGGAGAGCCAGTACCCTGCCTAAGCTGCATTCCTATGGGCTAGAAATCTATATGGAGTTGAGAAAGCTTCGTCCTAGTAAACTGCAGTATTTTACTTGATCATAATAACAGAAAATGACATAAAAATATATTGCAACAAAAAAAAAAGATATTTCTTGTTGGGTCAGGGCACTATAGTTTCATACCTAATCCAATATATATGCACAATAACACAAGCGACATTATACACGCATGATCACGGATAGAGAGACACCAGTAGTATGTGCAGTGCATCTCCTAGTGATTTACTAAGGACTTATCAAATTATCTTCCGCAGATCTATCAGCGATTCTATCAACCGATCAAGTGTCTTTCACCAGATGAGATTACTCGGTGCTGCAGAACTGACGATTATCGGGAGAGAAATCATTATGTCTATGGCCAGTTGTGTGAAGCAGAATGAGGAGCGCAGCGTGCATGTGAGACAGCCCGCTCACTAGTAGCGACCACACACATCTGCACACTGTGTACTTGGAATACAATGGTGTGCACTGAAGACGCCTTCATGTATGTAGACGGCTGCAGTGCAGAATTCACATCAGCTATGGAGAATGGAGACAGCCTGTAGAAGACATAGGTAAAGATCTGCATCCTGGCAATGTCAGGTAAGTCATATGTAGTGCACAGTGAGGTAAAGCAAGAGAAGTGCACTTCTAGAGGCTCATACATGTCAGCCAGATGTGAGGTGGGCATGCAGGAAGGCATCACTTACCCATCCACATCCATGCTGATCCCCTCAGTGTGCTGAGCCCGCTCTCCACCGCATCCCACCTCATCTCTTCACAGTAATGCTTTCCATTACCAAAGCAGCCCCATCTCTGAGTTTCTCCCTCCCCCATCCCACCTCCCAGTCATCCCCTCCTCCTCTCTGTCACTATATCTCCCTCCAGTTCCCCTCCCAGTCCCTGTCTCCTTGCAGATAGTGTATCCATGCCTGTGTGTGTATTCTCACATACATGCCACAATGCTGTATCTGGATTACCAGCGCGTAGCCATAGGGATGGAGAGATTACCGTCACACCTGGAACTGGTGACTGAGGGGCCCCCAAAGCTGGGGGACCGTGGTAGAAATATTGCACCTGGACCCAAGAGCTTCAGGTTACGGCGCCATACAGCAGTGCAGTGCCACCTTACAATACAGCTCTGCATAGGCATCCTTATACAAATAAGAGTGGGGAGATTATTACTCTACTACTATTTAGACTAGACTATACCGGCAGAACCTCAGGACGGGCTCGGTTGCTTGGTGGAAGTGCTTGTTTGTCAGCTGATCGCATTTTTAGGTTGTGTCACTTCAGCAAGTGACATTTATTATGTAGAGAAAGTTAATATAAGGCACTTACTAATGTATTGTTATTGGTAATATTCCTTCCTTTGCTGTCTGGAATCATATTTCCATCTCATTATACACTGCTTGTTTCCATGGTCACGACCATCTTGCAATCCATCAGCAGTGGTCGTGCTTGCACACTATAGAAAAACGCCACCTACCTCTCTGGTGGCCGGGACCACAGGAGTAAGCATAGACTGGAACTTTTTCCTCTAGTGTACAAGCATGACCACCGCTGCTGGGTTGCAGAGTGGTCATAACCATGGAAACAAGCCCTGAATAATGTGATGGAAAAACAGGAGGCAATATGGACAATCACAATACTATAGTAAGTGACTTGTATTCATTTTGTGTACGAGATAAATGCCATTTGCTAAGGTTATTTCTCGGCAGCACTTCTCCCTGTGTATACAAATGCGAACTAAGGCTACTTTCACACTAGCGGCAGGATGGATCCAACAGGCTGTTCACCCCGTTGGCGCTATTTTGCCCTGAATTTTTTGGTTGTTCTGCTCCATTACAGGACGAGCTGGGCCGTCCAAATGGAGACCTTCCACACGTGCCATACATCACTCTGCAGTCTGTAAACCAGCAGCGAGGGGGGCTGGCTGCGCAGACAAGAGGTAAGTATAGCATCCTTGCTTATTTCAGAGCATTCGGGGGCTTGTCCAAGAGTTTTAATAATCTTAGACGACCCCCTGTCCCCTTGTCCGTTTTGCATAAAGACTATTCCAAATTTTCAGGGCAGATTTGCAAATGAAGGATTGATCTGTTTCTTAACACTTTTTGCTAGATCGATCTTTCTGTAGAATGGCATCACCTTTTTTTTCCGTCTAAAAAATGGATTTCAGACAGAAATGGCTCAAACGGGCGGTAACTGATGCAACAGTTTGTTGTTTTCTCTTCTTCTGACGGATCAGAAGAACGGAAAGCTAAAGGTTGATGTGAACTCAGCCTAATCCACAAACCACTCACCCAGGTAATCACTATGCAGGTATTTCACAGGTACAGAATAGCTGCGGACATCAAAGCTAAGTAATACTGCTAGTAGGTGGGACGCTTCCATATAACTGTAGGTGAGATCAAGGAGATAACTCCAGCCCAGGAATGGGAGCTAGATTAGAAAAGGAAATGAAATCAGGATGGACCTGTAGATTCAGGCAGAGATGTAGCCATGGAGGGTGAGGAGATTGCAGCTCCTGGGCTATGGTGCCCGGGCGCTCTGTGGACTCCTCTGCCACTTTAGAAGACAGAGGGACTATAAATGGCACCTGATAAGGAGCTGTTACAGATTTTGCATCAGTAATCTTTACAGTATACCTCTGAATTCAAGAACTGTATTTGCAGCAATATGCATTAGCGATTTATAGCTCCATTCTTAAGCTGGCCATACACATTAGGCTACTTTCACACTCGCGTTTGGTGCGGATCCATCATGGATCTGCACAGACGGATCAGTTCAGATAATACAACCGCATGTGTCCGTTCAGAACGGATCCGTTTGCATTATCTGTAACATAGCCAAGACGGATCCATCTTGAACACCATTGAAAGTCAATGGAGGACGGATCCGTTTTCTATTGTGCCAGATCAGCAATATCCTGTCCCCATAGCTCTGTGTGCTTTTATTGTGTAAAAAAACAACTATTTGATCCATATGCAAATTGACCTAAGATGAGTCCTGTCTCTGACTCATTTCAGGGACAGGACTCATCTCAGGTTAATTTGCATATGTATCAAATCGTTTTTTTTGCACAATAAAAGCACACAGAGCTATGGGGACAGGATATTGCGGAGGTACTAGCGGCCATCTAGCAACCCATGTCCTCAGCTCTATACACAAAATCCCGTTGACAGGTTCCCTTTAAGTATCTCAGATAACTTCTTTACTACTATCTAATGTAAAGGCAGCGGAAACCTAGAGAACACAGGCAAAAGATGTGCCAAATTGATCAGTGGCGCCTACGGTTTGATAGATTTGTGGCATCTTGCTTGAAATGTTAGACATGTTTCTTTATACCACCTCTTGGTCGGCTTACTTTTACCACAATTTGGTGCCACCGTTAGGACTCCATGACTTTTCTAGACACTTAGGGTTAGTGTCTAATGAGGTGCAAAAAGTGTCTGACAGGTAATCTGGTGCATGGCAAGTATGCCATTTTTTGCCACAATTTGCACCAGTCTTTGGTGCAACTGCCATAGCAAACCTGCTCTAGTCTATTACATCCATAATCGCACACGATAAACTGCATATAGTTTAAACCAGGGATGCTTAACCTGCGGCCCTCCAGCTGTTTCAAAACTACAACTGTAGCCGCAAGTTGGGCATCCCTGGTTTAAATGGTAACTGTACTTTCACACAACTGTTCATGAGTCAATAGTACAGGGCTACAGTTGAATATAAGAAAACTTGGTAATATATCTTAGCAGAGAAAACTGCCTTGTTCTAGTTATTTATGTAACCATCATTATGTGCCAGGATGGTCAGTTTAGTACAATTTCTTGGGTTACTGTAATGTGCTTTTGCTGTGTTAATGTGGTAAGGCTACTTTCACACTTGCGGCAGAGTGATCCGGCAAGCACTTCTGTCGCCGGAACTACCTGCCGGATCTGGCAAAACGTATGCCAACTGATGGCATTTGTAAGACTGATCAGTCAGAAAAATGCATTGAAACACCGGATCCGTCTAGCCGGTGTCATCTGGCAAAACGCATCCAGCATTTATTTTTTTCACCTTTTTTCAGTCTGCGCATGCGCAGACCGGAAGGACGGATCAGGCATTCAGGCAAGTCTTACGTTTTTTAGGCCGGAGATAAAACCGTAGCATTACTCTCCATTCAGAATGCATGGGGATATAACTGATAAAGAAAAACGCGTGGGTGGAATTCCGAAGGAGGCACGGCAGCGCACGGCGAGAGGCTGCCAGAATAAAACGACGACATGTCCAACATATATTCCGGCAGCCTCTCGCCGTGCACTGCCGTGCCTCCGCCGGAACTCCACCCCCGCCCCCATTATAGTCAATAGGGACGGAGCGGCAGTCCAGAGGCACACGTTCACTAGCGGCAGGACGGATCTGACAGACTGTTTACCCGACGGAACAGCCTGCTAGAGGTCCGTGCTGCTCGTGCGAAAGTAGCCTAAGCCAGTCAAAATAATAGTGGCCACATCTGTATCCTCTGCTCCCACCCTTTCTAAACTTTCCCTCTGAAATCCGTCTAGTGAGATCAAGATGGGCTGTCAGCTCAAGGAAGTATCAGTTCACATCAGTTCATAGAAGTCTATGGAGATGAAATGAGGAGGAAGTGCAGAGAGTAATAGAGACAGACACAGTACAGGAATGATTCAGCGGCTAATAGTAAGTGTTACATCTCATCCCAAGGGCTTTATTGACATCCATACTGCTCAGTACTTTTCGATAATGATCTTTATGGTGCTTCTTTTTTTTTTTTTTTTTTTTTAATATATTTTATTAATTTATAATACAAAAATTTATATCCATATTACAATTATAAAATCCTACAGTCCGTAAAATTTGTAATGATTAAGAACAATTTCATACAAGTATCCATGCTTATGGAGACAACAAGAATACAAATGGAGATCTCACTTGCTGGGGGAAATGCGGGATACGTCCGTCATCCACAGCCTAATACGGCAAAACAACCACACAAAACATCCCACTTGACATGTTGTTGTCTATACAGGGGGAAAGAAAAAAAAAAAAAAAAAGGTAAGGGGCCCGCAGCCCGGGCGGCCTCCGGGGAGCGAGCACGTGCCCCGCGCTCTCTCCCCCGATCATGGGCAAGAAATTGACAGGATTGACAGCCATATCACCATTCATCCGATACTCACATTGACCGTACGTAGCGGGCCTGCTGCAATCTTTGATCGCAAGCATTTCATGAAACAAGTTTGGGGGTCCAGCAGTCTTCTTTCGCAGTAGAAAAGAAAACTCTTACATATTTTGCTGCCTCATCCCCATATAGTTAGTTTAGGAGTTTAATGCCCGCCTTAACCGTACCACACATATATCCACCTTAGTGTCTCACATATAAAGGGACTCAACTTGAGTATCACTCGGTGATCACCGGCATTTAGGGAAAGTGTAAACATAAACACTACCTAAAACCGGCTCTGTCCCGCTGAGAAAACACCTCTTGGTGCCCATACAACGTGTGTCATATCACTGCCTGAAGTCGAGCCGCATGTCTGACAGAGAGAGCCGCGTCCCAGGGCACACCCAGTCGCCGGGCTGCCCAATATCCCGGGCTCCGGGTCCCCACCCATAACTGGCACGGTAATGTGGTTCGATTAAAAATCATAGTTTAATGCCGGAAGGCACCGCCATCCCCCAGCATTCCTAGAGATACTCCAGTACCCAAGTGCAGCTTCACCTCCTTAACTATTTATGATTCATATAGAAGGGGCCGGACTAATAGGATCATCCCCAGCCCACCCCGCCAAACCCCCCCCCCCCACCCCCACCTTGCAGGAAAAAAAAAAAAAAAAAAAAAAAAAAAAAAAAAAGAACACAAATTAATTATTTAGGCTTGTCCCAGTCTGCCCACAATTTGCCCCACTTTAAATAGGATCCTCTTTGTTTATACAAAATCCTCTCGTAACTTTTCACTTTCTCGACCAAGCTTAACCAGTGGTTGCAGTCTGGAGCAGAAGAGCAAAACCATAATCTAGAAATGAGAAGCCTGGCCAAAAACATTACCTTGATCAATAGTTGGCGTTTTATAGGCGGGTAATTAACCTCTGATAAATCTCCCAGGACCCATATCCTGGGGGACAAAGGGACATCAATATTGAGTTTACGAGCCAAATTAATTTGGACCGATCTCCAATAGCTGCTCACCATTGGGCAATCCCAAAACAGATGTAAATGATCTGCCTCGGAATTGCCACAGCGTGGGCAGTCAGAGGAGGCTCTAAGTCCTCTCCTATATAACCACCTAGGTGTCACATATATTTTGTGCAAAATATTAAATTGTACAACAGTGTGATTAAAGTTGTGTGAAACGGATTTTAAACTTTCCCCTATATTCTCCCAATCTGGGGGACCCATATCTAAAAGTACAGAAGACCAGGATCTTTGTCCTGGAGAAAGAACACCCAAAAAAAATTCTTTCATTAAGTGTCTATAACAATGTGATATTTTAATTCTCGTGACAGTTTTTTTACAGAATAAATCATGTAAGAATTGTGGAGTATCTATAGAGAAAAGGTGACTATTCAAAGTAGTAGAAAGTGCTGACCTCAATTGAAAGTATGCATACCAAGCCACCTCGCCCAGGTTTGATCTTTGTCTTAGCTCCGTCAGAGACAGGATTTGTCCGCCGCTGACCATCTGATATAAGTACTGAACATTCTTAGTCCTCCAATACTGGCAACAACGCAAGTCCCCTAACTCCAAGAGCTTTGAGTTATGCCACAGTGGGGTACAAATAAGTGATGCCTTGACTCCACACCAGCTCCTTATAACTAACCACGTCTTTATAGCCATTCTGCAAAAAAGTGTATACCCAGTCTGTGGGTTTGCTAAATAATCGGACTCCAATACAGTAAAAAAATCCGAAAAACCTGAGTCTTTCACCACTTTGTTGCAGAAATGGCTACTTTCCCAATCATTAAAAAAACAAAGTTGAGAAGCCACCAAATAGCCCTTAAAATAAGGGAGGTTGAGACCTCCCTGATTATAGGGCATAGAAAAATAAAGTGCCTTCAGTCTCACGCGCTTCCTCCCCCATAATAGATCATTAATCATCCGCTCTATCAATCTAAAATACTTATCCGTGATCCATACAGGCGAGTTGCGCAGGACATAAAGCACCTGGGGCAGCACTACCATTTTTATTAGAGAGATTCTATCCGCTCTTGCGGGCAGGATTTTTTGCCATATCTTAATTTTTAGCCTCAGCTTTTTCAAAAGGGGAATCAAATTGAGTTGTAAGAATTCCTGAGGTTCGGCAGAGACTAAAATCCCCAGGTATTTTATTGAATCGGAAATTGTTAGCTGGTTGTCCCAGTCGCCTCGCAGCTCATCTATAGGGAGGAGAACAGTCTTCTCCCAATTAATCTGCAAACCGGACGGAGCAGAAAAAGAACCCACCAAATCCATTATTCGAGGAAGAGTGGTTTCTGTTTGATGGACAAAAACCAAGATGTCATCTGCATAGAGGGATACACGATCATGCTTTCCCATTACACCAAAGCCGGACACCTGCGAGTCTTGCCTAATACTAACTGCTAAGGGTTCAATATAAATGTTAAACAAGAGGGGGGAAAGAGGACATCCTTGACGGGTACCTCTTCCTAGGGAAAAACTCTCAGAGATCGTATCATTGATCCTGATCCTGGCCACTGGAGAGCCATATAGTAACTGCACCATCGACATAAATCTCGGACCAAATCCCATTTTTTTCATCACCTCCCAGAGAAAAATCCACTCCACCCTGTCGAAGGCTTTAGTAGCATCCAACGACAGGATGGAGCGGGAGCTGCACCCCGGGGACTGAATATTCATAAATAACCTATGCAAATTATGATGGGTGCCTCTCTTTGGCATAAAGCCGTTTTGATCTGGGTGGATAATAGTGGGCATAACCCGCGAGAGCCTCCTAGCCAGAACTTTTGATAGTAGCTTAGCGTCAGTATTTAGTAAAGAAATTGGTCTATAGGAACTCATTTCTATAGGGTCTTTATCCTTTTTGGGAATTAGAACAATAAGGGCTTCCATCATAGAGCAGGGTAAACCCCCTCCCTGTATTGCTTGGGAAAAAACCTCTAGTAGCTGAGGGAGAATCACATCACTGTATTTGCGGTAAACCTCGTATGGAAGGCCATCCATCCCTGGCGACGAGTTCCCCGAGATAGATCCCAAGGCCTCCTGGAGCTCCGAAAGAGACAACTCCTCTTCCAGATACTCTATTTGGGTTTCACTTAAAGTAGGAAGTGGAATCTTCTTCAAGAACTGCGTCGCCAGATCAGATGACAAGCCAGGAGAGGAGCTATATATATGAGAGAAATATTTTAAAAAGGCATCTCTAATTCCTTCTGGGTCTGTTATAATTTCCCCCACTGTGTTACGAATCGAGACAATAGATTGATTTTTCTTATCTTGTTGTGTAATTATCCTGGCTAGAAGCTTACCAGGGCGTCCGGACTCCGAAAAATATTTTAAACCCTTAAAGAATACTCTATGGTTTGCTTTCTCTATTATATATTTCTCCAAAGAACAACTGGCCTTCTGCATCTCTTCCCTATTATACTCGGAAGGTTGGCTGGTAAATCGTTCAGTTGTGTCTGCAGCAGCCTTGACCAGTTCCTCCTCTTTTTTCTTAAATGTTCTCTTTGCTGCAGCAATCTCACTTATAAACACCCCCCTCAGATATGCTTTCAGGGCGTCCCATACTATATTGATGTCAGCAGAGGGGAAGTTCACCTCCCAAAAGGAGGATATCAATAGTTTAATAGGCTGAGGGTTATCCATAATAGTAAGCCAGTATGGATTCAGCTTAAATCCTAGCCCCCTATTATCCTTATTCTCCCCAATGCAGACCTCAACCAGCATGGGCGAGTGGTCCGAGACTGTTCTTACCCCATATCGTATCTTCCGGATATTGCACAAGTTGCTCTCGTTAGTAAATGCTAAATCAATCCTAGACATTGCTCTACCACCCCGGCTAACACAAGAGTATACTCTCTTTCCTCCGCCAAGATGTTCCCATATATCCACCACTCCAACCTCCGAGCAAAACTGTGGCAACGGTGAATTACATAAATTCCTCCCTCGATCTACATCTAATGTAAATCTGTCTCTGTTCGGGTCCATAACCGCATTGAAGTCCCCCATCAGGACTAGCCGGCATTCTGGCCTCCTTTCAGAAAAAAGCATCAGCTGGGTCAGTGGGTACATTGAAAAAGGCGGAGGTATATAGAAGAAGGCAAGAATATAACTATGCCCATGCAGCTTACCATGCAGAAAGATAAATCTGCCCTGATCGTCTATGTAAGATTCTATAAGGATAAAGTCCACAGAATTATGAATCAGCACTGAAACGCCCCTAGAGGAGCTGCTATGGTGCTTCTTAATGATTATGAGTTAGTGAGAGGGTGTTAGGAAGCAGAATCTGCTGTCTCTTATTGATAGCGACAATGTGTAGTTTATGGGGCGCAACCAGTTTCCTCCCAGAAGCTCTGAGACAAACTGCTAATACTGTACATGCCAGATACAAGTTATATAATAATCAGATGTAATGCGATCACTCAAGTATACACACATGGCTGCTTATTTTGAAAATTCATCTGAAGGTTTTGGTACAGCTCCAATTTAGCATCTGTATTACAGCTGCTGAAACCAGACATAAGGTGATTAAAGTTCGGTTCATTAGAACCATGGGGTAGCCAGGTGTTGCAGCCACAATACAGATGCTAAAATATAGCAGTATTACAGAAAAGATTGACACGTCTTCCGTGTTTTGAACCCACCCATGTTTACTGAAGCAAAATATTGCCCAAATATGTTGATGTCTTAGGCTGTGTCAACATAGCTATACTACTGCTGCAATTTTTTAAGCCAGATGGGGGTTTGTGTAAAAAACCCTCAAATGCAAGCAGTAAATATATCAAATCTGCACTGTGTAAACGCCATCTGAAACATGCAAATGTGTGAGATCAAAGGGGTCGTCCAAGTGTTTTATGCTGATGACATATCCACAGAATAGGAAATCTTTATGTGATCGGTGGAGGTCCAACGCCCAGCACCCCCTGATGATCAGCTACCTGAAGCAGGGGCGGACACCGACAGCAGAGGGCCCCTGTGGAAAGAATGTACCTGCCCCCCTCCCCCAAACCACACATACAGATATAAACATATAGGTGCAAATAAAAAACATCTTGTTCAAAATTATGCTTTATTATATGCAAACGGGGCGTTACCATTATACCTAGAGGCTCTGTTCTCTTTGTAATTGCCGTGCCCTCTGCACTTTCACATGGCCAAGTGTGATGACATTTTCACTGCCAGACCCTGTCAAAGTAGACAGGGAGCGGTAATTGCAGAGAGAGCAGAGCCTCTAGGAGTAAAGGCAATGCCCCCGTTGCTCCTAGAGGCTCATTTGCATTTATTAGACATTTTTCTCAGCAATGCAGACACATATAAACATGGGACCAACACAGATGCCTCCAGCTGCCAAGTGCACCTGTAACAGATCAGCCAGTGTCATAGGTGCAAATCTGCCGACAGATGTCCTTAAACCACTTAAGACTGTTGACACCATAGGGAATGGGAAGGGGAACTCCAAGCCTTCCTCTAGCCCCGCATATCCACCCCAACTAACCCCTGCAATAACGACACTGACAACGTTCAACTTTTAACCTTTTATTTTGTCGGGTGGTAATCGGCCACAGCTTTATTCAAACGGCAAAACCATAACCTTGAGCCGTGCTCTCCGCCAGCCGCTGGTATCCCAGCGGGCGGATCCGCCCATTTTTCCTCCAGCACCTTTACGATGCAATAACTAGCCGCCAGCTGTGACTTCAAAACAACTCCAGAGTGGAACTCTGCCCCCATAACCGTCCCCCAGAAACACTCCTGAGTACACCATCCGAACAAAGCCCCACGCTAACAACACACCAGGGAGGGAGGGAGGGACAAAGCGCTTCCGCTCAAAGAGGAAGAGGAAAGGCGGGACAGCGGCAAATATGCCCTCCTGGCTGACCGCCCACTCTCCCCACCGGATCCCTATGTTAACCCCTGAATGCCGAACGGAACGGGCACTAGAGGAGATATAACTAAAGGGAGGGAGGAAAACAGGGGGGGGGGGGGGCACCAGTCCCTGTCCACCCTCCCTAAGCCGTCGGGTGGCCACCAGACTGTTGACACCATAGGGAATGGGAAGGGGAACTCCAAGCCTTCCTCTAGCCCCGCATATCCACCCCAACTAACCCCTGCAATAACGACACTGACAACGTTCAACTTTTAACCTTTTATTTTGTTGGGTGGTAATCGGCCACAGCTTTATTCAAACGGCAAAACCATAACCTTGAGCCGTGCTCTCCGCCAGCCGCTGGTATCCCAGCAGGCGGATCCGCCCATTTTTCCTCCAGCACCTTTACGATGCAATAACTAGCCGCCAAGAAGGAGCACCGCCCTCAAACGGGGCTCCGACCACCACCCAACAAAAACAGGGCCTGCTCCACCCCATCCTGAATACCTGAAAGGAAAATGTCCAAACCTATATCATTCAGGTGTACCCCATCAGGCCTCATCAACGAACGGTTATCGCCCTCAAGCTGCCGGTGTCTGACAACCACACCACCCCGGGACCTCACAAAACGGGAAATACGGGCATTAATCGTCCTCCTACACCTCTCAACCGCCACCCCCCCTGCCATACCACACGAGGGATAACCTCAGACCACACCAGGACTACCTCACGAAAAAAGGAAGGGAAGCGCTCCAAATCAGACCTGATGAGGGTCAACAATTCCACCAGGGGGACAGAACCTACATCATTCCCCCCTGCATGTAAAACCAAAATAACCGGGCCACTGGCCTGCGAACCGATTTCGACCACTTGAGACAGGAGCTGAGCCCATCGCAAACCCCGTATTCCTCTCCAGGCAACGTCCACCTCACGGAAGCCGAGTGACCTCCCACCAGGCCGGCAATCAGCTCTCTGAGCTGCCCAGAAAACATACGAATGGCCGATAATCCACACGGCCGGACGCCCCGGACCTGCAAGAAAAAAGAGTTAACACCAAGCAAAAGCCATACAAACCAAGAAACCAGCCAATAAAACAATCACATTGACCAGGACATACAAGTACCATGTACCTAATTAAATCAGAACAACACCCCTCCCCCACCACTCTGTCTCAATTTATTTATTTATTTATTTATTTATTTTTTTTTTTTTTTATTTTAACCTACAACAAAAGGTCCGGTCTAATATACCTAGCAAAGCAGGCCGACTTCCACCTGCCAATCCTCATAACCTCAGATTCCGGCAAACCTGCCCTGGCCGCTTCCGTAGCCGCCCCAATACGGAACGAATGAGTACCGAACTCCCTGGGATTCACCCCAACTAACTCCAAACAAGACCTCAAAACCCGGGTGAACTGGAATTTGGTCAAGGGAGTGCCGTCCGCATGCGCAAAGAAATTACAGCACTCCGGGCGAACTGAACTATATCCACCCACTAACCTAACTGGGCAAGAAATACCAGCCACCGGATGCAGAGGAATCCAGGCACCCCTTCCAAACTGGTCCGTCTTAGACCGTCGGACCCGAATCCTCAAAGAATCAGTACCTAACACCACGTCCTGACAAGAAAGACCCCCTGACTTGCTACGGGAGGGGGCAACCAACTCCCCTAACCTCAGGGCCGCAAAGAAGGCTACGCTAAAACTACACGAAAACAACGCCACCTCGAAAGGCGACGCGCAAACTTCAGGAAGCCTGGAAAGAAGCCTACCCAGCAAGTTAAACGAGATCGGCCTCCGGCTCTCCTTAGAGACAAACTCCCTCCTCCAACCCTTCATGGCCTGACGAATAATAAACTGTTTGGTGACATCTATCCAGCCGCGCAATTTGAAATGAAAGGCAACACCAGCCAGGCGTCGCTGCGCAACCGCTGCAGAAACTCGCGAGGCCCGCAAGCGCAACAACCAATCAGTAGTGACCTCCAATCGTAGGTCATCCCGGGAAACCACGTCTCTGCCATTCACCATTCCCAACCACTCATCCCACGCCTTACCGTGCGCCTGCCAAGTTGCCGGGGAAACAGAAGATCGAACCAGCGCCATCATCTCCGGTCCACCAGGTCCCACAGGTACGACGGGCATTCCCTGCCCTCCAAATCCGCTCCCGGAAGAAAGGACCTGAAATCCTGCCAACGAAAACGGGAAAGGGCATCAGCAATCTTATTATCAACACCTGGAACATGACGAGCCCTAAAATAAATATTACATTCGAGGCACCGGAGTACAAGATGCCGGAGCAAAGCCAGAACCGGGAGAGAAGAGGAAGACAAGGTATTGACAGCGTAAACCACACTCAAATTGTCCGTCCAAAAGGAAACATGCTTATTGGCTAGCCGGTCCCTCCACAATTCCACCGACACCACAATCGGGAACAACTCCAATAACGTGAGGTTCTTGCACAAGCCAGCAGAACGCCAGGCATCAGGCCATGCACCGGCGCACCACTCCACCCCCAGAATTGTGCCAAAACCACACGACCCGGAAGCATCTGAAAACAGAGACAGCTCAGAGTTAAGGGTAACCACAGACATGTAACAAGTATGGCCATTGAAAGATTGCAGAAAAGCCCTCCAGACCCGCAAGTCCTCCTTCAGCGACGCAGTGAGCCGGATGCGATGGCCGGGGGACCGAACACCCCTGGTGGCTAAAGATAAACGGCGGGCAAAAACACGGCCCATGGGCATCACCCTACAAGCAAAGCACAAAAGGCCCAAAAGAGACTGCATCTGTAGTAGGGTAACCTTCTTCACTGCTAAAAACCCATCAATCAAATCCACAAGCTTCTGAAGCTTCTCACACGGCAACCGAAAAACCATATCGACCGTGTCTATCTCAATACCCAGAAATGACAGACACGTGACAGGGCCTTCTGTTTTTGCCATGGAAATCGGAACCCCAAACTGAGCCATCCTCTCCAAAAACATGATTCAGCAACAACAAGCACCCACCCCCAGAACCTGGAGAAACAAAAAGAAAGTCATCCAAATAATGCAAAACTGACGTAGAGCCCGACTCATAACGGATGACCCATTCTAAAAAGGTACCAAACAACTCAAAATAATGACATGAAATGGAACAACCCATAGGGAGACAGGTGTCATAGTAAAACTTACCGTCTACACAGCAACCTAGTAAATGAAAACAATCGGGATGAACAGGAAGCAGACGGAAAGCGGATTCAATATCCGACTTGGCCAGGAGGGCCCCCTTGCCCGCCTCCCTAACCAATGCGACCGCACGGTCAAAGGAGACATAAGACACCGAGGCATCCTCCGGACCAATGGCATCATTAACTGACGAACCCTTCGGGTGGGATAAATGATGAATCAACCTGAACTTACCCGGTTCTTTCTTAGGGACCACACCAAGCGGGGAAACTCGCAAATTCGGGAATGGCAACACGTCAAATGGACCTCTAAACCTACCCAATGAAACCTCCTTAAAGACCTTATCCTTCAGAACCTCTGGTAGCTCCCGAGCCGACCTCAAGTTATCTGAAAAAACCGGAGAACGGTTAAGAACAAAAGGGATAAAAAAACCCAAAGGAAAAACCAAAACGGAGTTGAGCCGCAGCCTGTTTATTGGGGTACCTGTCTAACCAGGGGCCCATCTCTGCCACGCTCACCGGGGTCCTTGAATCCCCCTTGCTCAAACTGTTTGGCTGGCCTAACAGCGGGGCGGGTGCACTTACTAGCGGGGTGAGGGCCACCCCAGGCGGAGCACTCATGCTTGAACCTACACAACCCGGCAAACCTGCAGCTCCCTTCATTGAACAACCAGCAGGACCCGGGGCGACGGACGGCCACCGGTCCATGGGAAGGTGATCCCCCTGAACCAGCGGCCGCCGCTGGAAAGGGAGGGGGCCTCTGCGCGACCATTAACCTCAACCAAACATCCGTCGCCTTAACCCCCCACCCCATCTCCGGGTGCAACGCCAACCGACGACGAAACTCCTCATCATACCGCCACCAGGCGCTGCCCCCGTGCGATTTGTAAGCACTATATATTATATCCTGATAAACGAAAAGCTCGGAACACCGCTCAGGATGACGCTGTCCCATAACACAACCCAAAACGGAAAAGGCCTGCAACCAATTGTTCATGGTCTTGGCCACCCGGGGTCTACGCTCAGAAGGCCTATCCGAAAAACGCCGTTCCTTATCCACCGTGTGTTGGTCAACCGATATGAGGGACCAAACGTCCACATACTGGTTAGCCCACACCTTCTCCCTAACCGCTTCCTCCAGGTGGGAACCGAGGAGGCTAACCCCGCAATAGCATGAATCCTTGTGGACCCCCGCCAGAACGGGAGCCTGTCGAACACTAGGAAGAGGGGACCCCGTAACCTGGGCAGGTTGTTGCAACCGATCCTAACAACATCTTCAACAGCTCGGCCGTGTTCGTCTCCCCCGCCCCCGTCCCCGCCACACCCACAGAATGGTACTCACCGGAAGAAGAGACAGGAATCACCGGAGGAGCAGGCATCGGAACCTCAGGCTGCACCGACGCCGTAGGAGCCAGGCAACGGACCCTGGATGACTGATGACGCGACCGCCCAGCGCGACGCGAACGTGCTGCTCGACCAGACTCCCCCGACGCAGCCAGCGACCCTTCAGAGGAGGACGGCGAGCGCCATCTGGAGGATCTGGAGCGCCCGCTCCGCACCGAGCCATCAGACCTGCGGCGGGAGTGACGCCTGCGGGAACCTCGCCGAACACGCCTCCTGCTTTGCGGAGAGGAGGACGATGAGCTGGACCGAACCCTGCGCTGGCGTGACCCCTGGGGAAAGGAAAGGGGGGGCGGCAGAGGGTAAGCAGTAACTGCAGGGGCAGAAAGGGGCTCCAACTGCACCCCATCGCCAGCATGAGACAGAGGAGCAGTCACTTCAACAACCGCAGCTGGTGGCAGAGCCCCATCTAAGGGCTGCTGTCCCTGGGGAGCATGAGGGGGCAATGACTGGGAAGCCGGAGGGGTGAGGGGGAGACCCTGGGATGAGGAGCTGCTGGCCTGTGCACCCATTACTACCCCACCGCTCCAAGCCGCAGTCACACGAGCGGCAGCAGGACGGGACATGTGAGGAGAGGGAACCGGAAGGGGCGGAGCCACCGATGCCTCGGCAGCACGGAGAACCTGCCGGCCAGCATGAGAAGCCCCATCGCCAGCAGGAGCGCTCAGGGTAAGCGAAAAAGGAGGGGGGGGACTGTAACCGAACCTAGCAGGGGGGCGGATGTGCCGAGCAGACCGCCGGCCCCCCACCGCAGCATCGGGATCGACGGGCATTACCTCAGGGGCGCACGCCAAGCCAGGGGAGGAGGAGGCAGCATGAGGGGGACCGAGGCTGCTCAGAAATGAGCGCAGCCATCCCTCACCCCCCTCCGCCATTCTCGCCCTCAAAGCCTCCAGCAGAGGGGCATCTGAGGCGGCCATCTCCATGCGGACAGAGCGCTGCAACCACACACAAAGCGCTTCCGCTCAAAGAGGAAGAGGAAAGGCGGGACAGCGGCATATATGCCCTCCTGGCTGACCGCCCACTCTCCCCACCGGATCCCTATGTTAACCCCTGAATGCCGAACGGAACGGGCACTAGAGGAGATATAACTAAAGGGAGGGAGGAAAACAGGGGGGGGGGCCACCAGTCCCTGTCCACCCTCCCTAAGCCGTCGGGTGGCCACCAGGACCACAGGTTTATACACCCCTAGTGACCAGGCCCTTTTTTACAAATCGGCACTTCACAACTTTAACGGTTAATTGCTTGGTCATGCAACTTGGCACCCAAATGAATTTTACCGCCTTTTCTTCCCACAAATACAGCTTTCTTTTGGTGGTATTTGATTGCTGCTAAGATTTTTAGTTTTTCCGATATTAATCAAAATAGGCCGCAATTTTCTCAAAAAAAGTGTATTTTTAACTTTGGTTAAATTGTTCAAATATAATTACATTTATATACAAGTTTGTGTCCGAATTAATGGTGCTACATGTCTTTGATAAAAAAATCCAATAAGTGTATATTTATTGATTTGTGCAAAAGTTATAGGGCCAGATTTATCACGAGTCTGACAGCTCACTCCACTTTAACATATGGCTAAAGTCAGTTTTAGCCAAGTCAGATTTATGATCGGCTCTTTAAGACTGTAATAAATGTGGTTTGACAGTAGCAGTTTATCCGTCAGTAAGCAGCTTTACAAAAGTCGCATGTTTTTATGAAAAAGTCGCATGTTTTTATGAAAAAGTCGCATGTTCTATTAAAAAGTCTCATAAGATAAGCATGGTCCTCACTGGAGTGAAATTGCGACTTTTTTGCGACTTTTTAAATAGTCCCAATAGTAAATCTGTCTAGAGATTCATTTACATAAGAAAACACGCCCACTTTAGTGCAGAGCAGAAAAAAGTCGCAAATTTTTGCGCAGTTTAAGCGATTGCGCAAAAATTTGCGACTTTTTCACTCCATTATTCTGACTTGAGCTAATGATAAATCTGGCCCATAGTGTTTACAAACTATTGTACAAAAATGTGAATTTCCGCATTTTGAAGCAGCTCTGACTTTCTGAGCACCTGTCATGTTTCTTGAGGTGCTAGAATGCCAGGATAGTATAAATACCCCACAAGTGACCCCATTTTGGAAAGAAGACACACCAAGGTATTCCGTGAGGGGCATGGCGAGTTCCTAGAATTTTTATTTTTTTGGCACAAGTTAGCGGAAAATGATGTATTTTTTATTTTTTTCTTACAAAGTCTCATATTCCACTAACTTGTGACAAAAAATAAAAGTTTACATGAACTCACCATGCCCCTCACGAAATACCTTGGGGTGTCTTCTTTCCAAAATGGGATCACTTGTCTAAAGAGCACCTTTAGGATTTGACAGGGCATTTTTTACGCATTTGGATTCCAAATTACTTCTCACGCTTTAGGTCCCCTAAAATGCCAGGGCAGTATAAATACCCCACAAGTGACCCCATTTTGGCACAAGTTAGCGGAAAATGATTACTATATTTTGTTTCCTTACAAAGTCTCATATTCCACTAACTTGTGACAAAAAATAACATTTTACATGAACTCGCCATGCCCCTCGCGAAATACCTTGGGGTGTCTTCTTTCCAAAATAGGGTCACTTGTGGGGTATTTATGCTAAGTGTGCCTGTCCTGTGTCACACAATCCCTATACTAATAGTGTACCTGTGTGTGGAACTTGCGGAAACACTCCCCTATGCATAGGGCAGGCTGGTCAAGACAGTCAGGACAAAAAAAGGTGGTGTCACGCCTTATTCCACCCCTGCTACAGACACAACATCTTTTTCTTGGGGAACGTTGAGTTGGGGTACCAGGATAGACACTGGGGAAGTGTCTGCCATGTAGCCGGCTCACAGGATTTCCAAAATGGTCTCTTCCTGGAATTTTAGGAAGGATCCTGTTCTCCCAGCCTTACTGTAGAGAACAAAACTATTATATGCAGCCAATTGAAATAAATATACAGACACCTTCTTATACCAGCGTCTGGTGCGGCGGGACACTAAATAGGGAGCCAACATCTGGTCATTGAAGTCCACCCCTCCCATATGAAGGTTATAGTGTCACCACCAGACATCTGAGAGGCTCTGACAGACGTCCTTCAGAACCTCCTCCTTGAGGTTCCTTTTGTTTTGCTTTCATTTTCTCATCTCGTTAGCCTCTCTCAGCTGTCATGTAGTTGCACCGATTGCATCCCTTTAAATCCCTTCCCATACTGCATTACTTTGCGGTTTATACAACTTCCTGGATTGTATGCATGCTGGATGCTACTACTGAGTCTTCTACAGATAGGTTTTGTTCATTCATTTGTATTTTCCTGTTTGCTGGATCCCAGGTGACCCTGACTCCCTCCGTATCAAGTGTAGGGAGCCGGTGGTCGTGTCCCCTCACTATTATAGGGTGTTCAGGTGTTATACAGTCGAGGTACGAGGATATGCGATCATCTACCATTGAGATTTTTGCATAGGCTGAGCAGTTAGGGAGAGAGCCAGGTCTGTTGCAGGGCTCCCCTTTTGTTCTTTAGTTTTGGAACCAGTCAGTCGGATCTTCATTTTGTGTCTTCTAGGTTTCTGTACACCTTCCGTGACATTATAAACCGCCCAAAACCGTCTCAAGCATGGATCCGGTTTCACTTTTGACTGAACACATGCAGGGTCTTTCATTGGAGGTAGCAGATCTCCGTAAGACTGTTTCTCACTTTCAGGTGACCGGTTCAGCTTGCGTTCATGGAGTTTGTTCTGAGCCTAAGATCTCACTCCCGGATACGTTCTCCGGGGGTAGTGAGAATTTTGTTCGTTTTAGAGAGGCTTGCAAACTCCATTTTCGCCTACTTCCCCATTCCTCTGGTGATGAGGAGCAGAGGGTGGGGATCATCATCTCGCTGCTCAGGGATAACGCTCAGTCCTGGGCCCTTTCGCTACCGGTGGGGGCACGGCCCCTCTGTTCAGTGGATGAATTATTTTTTGCCCTGGGTCAGATATATGATATTTTATGCCAGGGTAAACACTCCGCAGATATATACTGTTCAGAATTTCGGAGATGGGCAGCTGATACTGGTTGGAATGATGCTGCACTCCGAAGTCAATTTTGCCATGGTCTTTCAGAGGGATTGAAAGATGCATTTGCCTTTCATGAGAGACCTACCTCCTTGGACTCTGCCATGTCTCGGGCCGTTCGTATTGACTGGCGTCTTAGAGAGAGAGGAGAGATCACTCCTTCCTGTCATACTCACTCTAAGGACAGTGTGGCGGTCTCATTCAGTGCACAGGGGTCTCAGTCGCTCTCAATCCCTTCTGAGCAGGAGCCCATGCAGCTGGGTTTGCTTGCCTCTGACAATAGAAGATTCAGCTCTCATGGGAAGGTTTGTTTCTGTTGTGGAGGTATAAATCATTTGGCAAATGTTTGTCCCTCTAGGAGATTCAGGCAGTTTTTTGAGAGTAATAAAGAAACAAAAAGAAAAAAATCCTCTAAAGACGTTCCATCTGTTACTATTGGCAAGGTTGATGCGGAAATTGAAGGTTTTCCGTTTGCTTGTAGTTCCCGTTTTGTCATACCTGCCAGGGTGGCGCTAGAGAGCAAGAACATTTTTTGTGAGATTTTTGTAGATAGTGGAGCAGCTGTCAATCTCATTGATAATCAATTTGCTATAACTCATGGTTTCCAGGTATGCACTTTGGGAAAGGATATACCTGTTTTTGCTATTGATTCCGTTCCACTTTCTCAGAAATCGTTAAAGGGCATAGTTCACAATATCCGTTTGATTGTGAGTGATACTCATGTTGAGGATGTGTCATGTTTCGTCCTAAACGGGTTGCCTACTCCTCTAGTGTTGGGGCTACCCTGGCTCACTAAACATAACCCCACCATTGATTGGCAAGCGAGGCAAATAAATAGTTGCAGTGACTTTTGCAGAGAGAATTGCCTCACGACATCTGTTTCAGAGGTTTCTACTAAGACTGTACCATCTTTTCTCTCTGAATTTTCAGACGTGTTTTCTGAGAGTGGTGTTCAGGAATTGCCCCCTCACAGGGAGTAGGATTGCCCTATTAATCTCACCCCAGGCGCCAAGCTGCCTAAATCTCGTTTATACAATCTCTCCCAACCTGAAAGGGTCGCTATGCGTGCTTATATCTCTGAGAGTCTGAGAAAGGGACACATACGACCCTCGAAGTCACCTGTTGCCGCTGTTTTTTTCTTTGTTAAGAAAAAAGATGGTTCTTTAAGACCATGTCTGGATTTCAGGGAGCTGAACAGTATCACAATTCGTGACCTTTATCCCCTTCCTCTGATCCCGGACCTGTTTAACCAGATTGTTGGGGCTAAAGTTTTTTCCAAGTTGGATCTAAGAGGGGCATACAACCTGGTCAGGGTCAGAGAAGGAGATGAATGGAAGACGGCCTTCAATACCCCTGAGGGCCATTTTGAGAATTTGGTTAGAATTTGGTTAGAAACTCTCCTCCGCAGAGAGAAATTACGATGTGGGAGATAGGGAGTTGTTGGCCATCAAGTTAGCTTTAGAGGAATGGCGCCATTGGCTAGAGGGAGCCAGACACCCTATTACCGTGTTTACTGACCATAAGAATCTGGCCTACTTGGAGTCAGCCAAGCGCCTGAACCCGAGACAGGCCAGTAGAGGCGCGTCTTTGTTCTTTTCAAGGTTTAATTTTGTTGTCACGTTCCGCCCTGGGGTTAAGAATGTGAAGGCGGATGCCCTGTCACGTTGTTTTCCGGGAGGTGGGAATTTTGAAGACCCGGGTCCCATTTTGGCTGAATGTGTGGTGGTCTCTGCTTTTTATCCTGAATTGGAGGCAGAGGTTCAGGTAGCCCAGTCAGAGGCTCCTGATCTTTGTCCTCCTGGGAGGTTGTTTGTGCCTCTCGCTTTAAGACACAAGATTTTTAAGGAGCACCATGATACTGTCCTTGCTGGGCACCCGGGGGCAAGAGCCACAGTGGATCTCATCGCTCGGAGATTCTGGTGGCTGGCGCTTCGTAAGTCGGTTGAGGGTTTTGTGGCAGCCTGCGAGACCTGCACTTGTGCTAAAGTCCCTCATTCACGGCCACCAGGTCCTCTCCTTCCGTTACCCATTCCTTCCCGTCCTTGAGAAGGTCCGCGCTGTGCTTGAGTGGGAGCTTCCTGAGAATCAGAAGGCGCTGATGCATTTTTTGGGTTTTGCCAATTATTACAGGAAGTTTATTTTGAATTATTCCTCTGTTGTTAAACCACTCACTGATATGACTAGAAAGGGGGTAGATTTTTCCTCCTGGTCAGTAGAGGCGCGTAAGGCCTTTTCTAATATCAAGGAGAGTTTTGCTTCTGCTCCAATCTTGGTACAACCTGATATTTCTCTACCCTTCATAGTTGAGGTTGAT
This sequence comes from Bufo gargarizans, assembly GCF_014858855.1. Taxonomy (NCBI): domain Eukaryota; kingdom Metazoa; phylum Chordata; class Amphibia; order Anura; family Bufonidae; genus Bufo; species Bufo gargarizans. The sequence goes on along the minus strand of NC_058081.1, from coordinate 209,662,874 downwards.
GCTTCTGAGGTGGGTGTGGGTGCGGTCTTGTCTCAGGGTCCCTCTCCTGCCAAATGGCGACCATGTGCCTTTTTCTCGAAGAAACTCTCCTCCGCAGAGAGAAATTACGATGTGGGAGATAGGGAGTTGTTGGCCATCAAGTTAGCTTTTGAGGAATGGCGCCATTGGCTAGAGGGAGCCAGACACCCTATTACCGTGTTTACTGACCATAAGAATCTGGCCTACTTGGAGTCAGCCAAGCGCCTGAACCCGAGACAGGCCAGATGGTCTTTGTTCTTTTCAAGGTTTAATTTTGTTGTCACGTTCCGCCCTGGGGTTAAGAATGTGAAGGCGGATGCCCTGTCACGTTGTTTTCCGGGAGGTGGGAATTTTGAAGACCCGGGTCCCATTTTGGCTGAAGGTGTGGTGGTCTCTGCTTTTTATCCTGAATTGGAGGCAGAGGTTCAGGTAGCCCAGTCAGAGGCTCCTGATCTTTGTCCTCCTGGGAGGTTGTTTGTGCCTCTCGCTTTAAGACACAAGATTTTTAAGGAGCACCATGATACTGTCCTTGCTGGGCACCCGGGGGCAAGAGCCACAGTGGATCTCATCGCTCGGAGATTCTGGTGGCTGGCGCTTCGTAAGTCGGTTGAGGGTTTTGTGGCAGCCTGCGAGACCTGCACTTGTGCTAAAGTCCCTCATTCACGGCCACCAGGTCCTCTCCTTCCGTTACCCATTCCTTCCCGTCCTTGGACACATCTGTCCATGGACTTCATTACGGACCTGCCACATTCCTCGGGGAAGACTGTGATTCTGGTGGTGGTGGTTTTAGCAAAATGGTGCATTTCATTCCTTTTCCTGGCTTGCCCAATGCTAAGACGCTGGCGCAGGTATTTATTGATCACATTGTCAAATTGCATGGTATTCCTTCAGACATAGTCTCTGATAGGGGCACACAGTTTGTTTCCAGATTATGGAAGGCTTTCTGTTCTCGCTTGGGGGTTCGGTTGTCATTCTCTTCTGCTTTCCACCCGCAGTCGAATGGTCAGACAGAGCGCGTCAATCAGAATCTGGAGACATATCTGCGCTGTTTTGTGGCGGAGAATCAGGAGGATTGGTGTTCTTTTTTGTCCCTTGCTGAGTTTGCTTTAAATAACCGTCGTCAGGAGTCCTCTGATAAGTCACAATTTTTTGGTGCATATGGGTTTCATCCGCAGTTTGGGACATTCTCTGGAGAGGGGTCTTCTGGTTTACCTGATGAGGACAGATTCTCCTCGTTTTTGTCATCTATTTGGCAAAATATTCAGGATAATCTAAAGAGCATGAGTGAGAGATATAAGTGTGTGGCGGATAAGAGACGTGTGCCTGGTCCGGACCTGAATGTTGGTGATCTGGTGTGGTTGTCTACTAAGAATATCAAATTGAAGGTTCCCTCCTGGAAGTTGGGTCCTAAGTTTATTGGGCCTTACAAAATCTTGTCCGTCATCAATCCTGTTGCCTACCGTCTTGATCTTCCTCAGACTTGGAAGATCCATAATGTTTTTCATAAGTCCTTATTAAAACCTTATGTCCAACCCATTGTACCCTCGTCTTTGCCTCCTCCTCCGATTGTGGTTGATGGTAATCTTGAATTTCAGGTCTCTAGGATTGTGGATTCTCATGTTGTCCGCGGTTCTCTCCAGTGCCTCGTTCATTGGGAGAGTTATGGTCCTGAGGAGAGGATGTGGGTCCCAGTGATGGACATTAAGGCCACTCGTCTCATCAGGGCTTTCCATAGGTCCCATCCTGAGAAGGTGGGCTCTGAGTGTCCGGAGTCCACTCGTAGAAGGAGGGGTACTGTCACCACCAGACATCTGAGAGGCTCTGACAGACGTCCTTCAGAACCTCCTCCTTGAGGTTCCTTTTGTTTTGCTTTCATTTTCTCATCTCATTAGCCTCTCTCAGCTGTCATGTAGTTGCACTGATTGCATCCCTTTAAATCCCTTCCCATACTGCATCACTTTGCGGTTTATACAACTTCCTGGAGTGTATGCATGCTGGATGCTACTACTGAGTCTTCTACAGATAAGTTTTGTTCATTCATTTGTATTTTCCTGTTTGCTGGATCCCAGATGACCCTGACTCCCTCCGTATCAAGTGTAGGGAGCCGGTGGTCGTGTCCCCTCACTATTATAGGGTGTTCAGGTGTTATACAGTCGAGGTACGAGGATATGCGATCATCTACCATTGAGATTTTTGTATAGTCTGAGCAGTTAGGGAGAGAGCCAGGTCTGTTACAGGGCTCCCCTTTTGTTCCTTAGTTTTAGATCCAGTCAGTCGGATCTTCATTTTGTGTCTTCTAGTTTTCTGTACACCTTCCAGGACATATAGTCGTGGACAGAGAGGGGTTTCACAATGACTCCAGTTGTCCTTTCAATTTGCGTGTCTGCGTGAATGGTGGACAGAAGGTAAACGTCCCTCTTGTCCCTCCACTTCACCGCAAGCAGTTCTTGGTCACATAAGGCAGCCCTCTCCCCACGTGCAAGTCGGTACTAACGAGCCGTTGGGGAAAACCCCAGCGACTAGGTTGCGCGGTGCCACAGCATTGAATTCCGACTAGATGTAAGTGCTGAAAGAGGGCCACGCTTGAGTAAAAGCTGTCCACGTATAAGTGGTACCCCTTGTGGAGTAAGGGTGACACCAAGTCCCAGACAATCTTGCCACTGCTCTCCAGGTAGTCAGGAATCCGACCGGCTACAGTTTTGAGTCTTTTACCTCATAGACCCTAAAACGATATGTATAGCCTGTGGCCCTTTCACATAGCTTATACAGTTTGACCCCATACCGGGCACGCTTGCTGGGGATGTACTGTTTGATGCCAAGGTGCCTGGTAAAATGTACTAGGGACTCGTCTATGCAGATGTTTTGATTAGGGCTATACGCATCTGCAAATCTGGATGACAAATGTTCTATGGGGGGCCGAATTTTGTGGAGCCGGTCATAAGCAGGATGGCCTCTTGGATGACAGGTGTTATTGTCAGCGAAATGCATAAAGCACATGATGACCTCAAAACGTGCCCTGGACATTGCAGCAGAGAACATGGGCATGTAATGTATTGGGTCTTTAGACCAATATGACCGCAATACATTTTTTTGTTAGACCCATGCTGAGGATAAGGCCCCCAAAAAAATTAAATTCAGAAACTGTGACTGGTTTCCACCGGTAAGGCTGGGCATAGAAGCTTTCTGGATTGGCGGTAACAAAATGTGTGGCGTAGCGGTTGGTTTCTGCCACAACTAGGTCATAGAGATCCGCGGTGAAGAACAGCTAAAAAACTGAAGGGCCGATCCTAAATGAGCTGTCTCCACGCGAACTCCAGACTGGGCGGTGAAAGGGGGCAATACGGGTGCGGCGGAAGCAGGGGAGTGACAATTAGGATTTGCCAGCACCTCTGGGAGACTAAGGGTTCTACGGGCCTGTGGACGCAGTGGCTGCAACGGGGGAGTTACTACACGTGCCACCGTACCAGCTTGAACTGCCCTTCTGGTGCTCGCCACTTCACCAGGGAATACGGCAGTGCTGGCAGAAGGTCCAGGATGTGCTGCGCTGCTGGTGTATGCCGCACCATAAACAAGATCAGCGCTAGCACCACTCTGCTGCAAATGAGGCTCATCATGCGGGGTATGCAGAACCCTCACATGGGATCGGGTACGCCTGACCGTAGTAGGGACCTCAACCTCGTCATCTTCGCTAGCGGTTAGAGTGCCACTGCTGTCTACAGGTTCATATTCTGAACCACTGGATTCAGCAGGTGAGGCGTCCCCATCGCTTTCATCCATCAGGGCCAGAATCCTGTAGGCCTCTTCAGCAGAATACCCCTTTTTTGACATTTTGGGCTAACTAAATTTAGGGGGTATTCCTCTGAGACTACCCAGGAAAAAGAGCACACCTGCCTAGTAAAAAGGAGTGCTTGCGAAGTAAAGCTGCGATCGCTAATAAAGATCCAAAAAGCTCAAAAGTGATCTTTATAGCGGCGCAGCGATTTTACGGTGTTTTTGCAGTGATCAGAAAAAAAAATATTCTGTCACTGCGGTGGAGCGGACTGAATGCAAGTGTGCGCACAAGATCAGGCCTGATTGGGCGAACACTGCGTTTTTTGTAGAGCCTAAGGTGACCCTAATGTACTTATATAGATCTGATTGCGATCAGTCTTGATCACTTACAGATACTATATACACTCACCTAAAGAATTATTAGGAACACCTGTTCTATTTCTCATTAATGCGATTATCTAGTCAACCAATCACATGGCAGTTGCTTCAATGCATGTAGGGTTGTGGTCCTGGTCAAGACAATCTCCTGAACTCCAAACTGAATGTCAGAATGGGAAAGAAAGGTGATTTAAGCAATTTTGAGCGTGGCATAATTGTTGGTGCCAGTCGGGCCGGTCTGAGTATTTCACAATCTGCTCAGTTACTGGGATTTTCACGCACAACCATTTCTAGGGTTTACAAAGAATGGTGTGAAAAGGGAAAAACATCCAGTATGCAGCAGTCCTGTGGGCGAAAATGCCTTGTTGATGCTAGAGGTCAGAGGAGAATGGGCCGACTGATTCAAGCTGATAGAAGAGCAACGTTGACTGAAATAACCACTCGTTACAACCGAGGTATGCAGCAAAGCATTTGTGAAGCCACAACACGCACAACCTTGAAGTGTATGGGCTACAACAGCAGAAGACCCCACCGGGTACCACTCATCTCCACTACAAATAGGAAAAAGAGGCTACAATTTGCACGAGCTCACCAAAATTGGACTGTTGAAGACTGGAAAAATGTTGCCTGGTCTGATGAGTCTCGATTTCTGTTGAGACATTCAAATTGTAGAGTCCGAATTTGGCGTAAACAGAATGAGAACATGTACCCATCATGCCTTGTTACCACTGTGCAGGCTGGTGGTGGTGGTGTAATGGTGTGGGGGATGTGTTCTGGGCACACTTTAGGCCCCTTAGTGCCAATTGGCCATCGTTTAAATGCAACGGGCATTGTTTCTGACCATGTCCATCCCTTCATGACCACCATGTACCCATCCTCTAATGGCTACTTCCAGCAGGATAATGCACCATGTCACAAAGCTTGAATCATTTCAAATTGGTTTCTTGAACATGACAATGAGTTCACTGTACTAAAATGGCCCCCACAGTCACCAGATCTCAACCCAATAGAGCATCTTTGGGATATGGTGGAACGGGAGCTTTGTGCCCTGGATGTGCATCCCTCAAATCTCCATCAACTGCAAGATGCTATCCTATCAATATGGGCCAACATTTCTAAAGAATGCTATCAGCACCTTGTTGAATCAATGCCATGTAGAATTAAGGCAGTTCTGAAGGCAAAAAGGGGTCCAACACCGTATTAGTATGGTGTTCCTAATAATTCTTTAGGTGAGTGTAGTACTAGTGCTGATTAGCGACAGCGATGACGCTAATCAGCGACTAATCAGTGACTGCGGTGCGGTGGGCTGGGCGCTAACTACCTAGCAAGTAGCTAACTACCTGGCGGTGATGAGGGATCCTTACAGGGGGGTGATCAATGACAGGGGGGTGATCAGGGAGTCTAATATGGGTGATCAGGTGCTAAATAAGGGGTTAATAAGTGACAGGGTAATGTGTAATGTGTATGTGTGGTGATTGGTGCTACTTACAGAGCTGCCTGTGTCCTCTGGTGGTCGATCCAAGCAAAAGGGACCACCAGAGGAGCAGGTAGCAGGTATATCAGACGTTATTTTCAAAATAGCGTCTGACATACCTATTTCATTGGTCATTTCAAAAATCCACAGCCTGCCAGCCAATGATCGTGGCCAGCAGGCTGCAGATGAACTTGTGAACTGCGCGATCCTGTGAACGCGCGCTCCTTTGAGCTCTTTCATAGGAAATCTCGAGTCTCACGAGATGACGCCGATCGGCGTTAGTGTGACCTGGGGGAGCCGCCGCAGTCACGCCTTTCGGCGTTAGCGAGACGGGAGGTGGTTAGAGGGGTTGTCCAAGTTCATAGCTGAACTCGGACACATCTCCTTCTTCACCCCACTGAGCCCCTCTGACATGAGTATTGGAGCATTTCAAAATTAGTCATAAGACTACATACGCTCTATTAGCACCCGTGTCACTGCAGAATTAAAACTTCAGTTTTATTTATTATAATAAAATAATATAGAGGTGATGAATGTAAATGTTAAAACTAATTATCTAAAGATGCTACTGTTTTTGTCTATCCTCTGCCATATAGTGTCATAACAATTCCACTTGCTGCAGCGTGCCGCCACCCGCGCGGATACTGTCTTTAGTCTATTACTCCTCTATACATAGTCTAAAATATATAACTTCTCTCTGTACCACTAATTGTGCTAAAAAATGGCGTGCTCAAACTCTGCCCCCCGACATATTTCGCCGGAGACAAAAAATGTAGTACGACATCTGTCAGTAACAGTGTGTCACCTCACACACCGCCTCCCCGCATCCTCCGCTCACTGATGGCATGTCAGTGACAGTGTGTCACCGACATGCCCCTTACCCAGTACATGTCCCACTGGCAGTCATGGTCCCTGTTCGCAGCCTTGAGCACTTTCTCTGATGGGCGCAGGTTGACTTGCCAATCAGCATTTCGCAGTACTGTGCTAGGATTAGCAGAGCATTCTGCTGATTGGCTAGCCCAATGGCATGCCCAGCAGGGGAACTTGAGCCAGCCGGCTGCGGGACTACTGTTGCTGCTGGTCTTGCTGTGACCTGACCTGACTGCCGTGACCCAGGACCAGCATAACCCTCCAGACACCATTTATCCTGCAGAGAGAGGCTCCTCCAGGCTTCAGTTTATGTGAAGATCTACTCTGCCTGCTGCTCTGCCACACAGTGACAGCAACAGCAAGTGCACAGTAAGTGTGCACTGACATGTCAACGTTCATGAGCTGGGTGACAGTATTCACTATAAGGACCAATGGCAAGCGCAGTTCATTTATAGGGGGCGGGGCTATGGTTGCATACATCAGCAGCAGAGCAGACAGCAGGCACAATCCATAAGGAGAGGCTATGGTGGCACTGGCATAGTTCTTAAAGGGGGGCTTTGGTGGCACTGGCACAGTTCATAAAGGGGGGCTATGGTGGCACCACAGCTCCCCCTTATGAATTCTGCCTGCTGTCTGCTTATGTGCGTATATTATAGCTTTCCCCCATTTTGAACTGTGCCTGCTCCTGTGCTGACTATTATAAAGTGCACCACCATAGTCACCCCCCTATGAACGGTGTCTGTTGTGCTGCCTATTATATAGTGTGCCACCATAGCCACCCTCCCATGAATTGTGTCTGCTGTGCTGCCTATTATATAGTGTGCCACCATAGCCACCCCCCCATGAATGGTGTCTGCTGTGCTGCCTATTATATAGTGTGCCACCATAGCCACCCCACTGCTTTTATAGCACCTACCAGTAGCCATTTGGCTCCAGAAGTATATAGTGGGCTCAGCATGCATGTTGGTACTTGCATCCCTGGATCCGATGGAAGCTGTTATGGCACCGGACGGGGTTAAAAGCAGAGTGTGCCAGGCGTGCATGCTGTACCTGCGCTCCCTGGACTTTGTGTGGCTGACATGGCCCATAACAGGTAGGAACTAGTGTTAGGGACCACTCATAGAGGCGACCTTGACGTGGTGAGTGGCTTATTATGCTTTGGCAAAATGTACACTAATGCCTTATGCAGCATCCAGCATAAAGGCAGGGCAGAGTGCTGGTTGCAGAGTGCCATTACATTTGTGTTTTTGAGTTTGTATTTCGCCATAGCAATGTGCACCTGCATACAGGGTTGTGCTGACTGAACCCCCCACATTTTTTTCTTTGTATTATATAGCGTGCCACCATAGCCACCCCCCCATGAATGGTGTCTGCTGTGCTGCCTATTATATAGTGTGCCACCATAGCCCCCCCCATGAATGGTGTCTGCTGTGCTGCCTATTATATAGTGTGCCACCATAGCCACCCCCCCATGAACGGTGTCTGCTCTCCCCACCCATAAACAGTGTTTGCTGTGCTGCCTATTATAAAGTGCACCACCATAGCCCCCCCCCCCCCCCATGAACGGTGTCTGCTGTATTGCCTATTATATAGTGTGCCACCATAGTGTCATGGTCTTACCTTCTTGCTGTTCTCCTTCGTTTGACATGTGCTGGCGGCCATCTTGGTTTCTGGGTTTCTTGTAGCCTCCCACCCTGCGGCTTCTCCTTCCCACTGGGAGGAGCTGGATGCCTAGCTCATATATATAGGAGGTCTGTGGCTTCAGTTCCTTGCTTGGTCCTCCTGTGTTCACATGCTTCTAAGACTGCTGCTGCTTCTGGTTCCTGATCCTGGCCTCGTCTGACTACCCCGCTGGTTCCTGATCCTGGCTTCGTCTGACTACCCTTCTGGTTCCTGACCTCTGGCTACGCAAGACCCTGCTTCGGTTTAGCCATCCGTTTGGACTTTTGCTTACAGCTTGATTTTCAATAAAGCCTTCTTATTTCCACGTATCTCTTGTTGTAAGTCTGGTTCATGGTTCCATGACATTAGGACCAAGCCATGAATTCTGACGGTACAGGGCCATCCTCGCTACCTACGCTGATTGCCAGACTTGATCAGCAGGATCACCTGTTGGGTCGGTTCGCTGTGGCGTTGCAAACCCTGCTTGAACGCACGGCTCATTTCGCTTCCGTTGCCGATGGGTCGGTTGTCGCTCCTGGGCCCGCTCCTACTGCCGCTCCGGTTGTTGCGCCAGAGTCTACCCCGACACCTGTTGCTGCGCCTGCGGTGTCTCGGGGTATGACCGGTTCTGCCCCCCTTCCACAGCGCTTTGGGGGAGAGCCAACTCAGTGCCGAGGTTTCCTTAACCAGGTGGGCATTTATTTCGAGTTGCTGCCACATGCCTTTCCTACTGAGAGATCAAAGGTGGGCTTCTTGATCTCGCTGCTCTCGGACAAGGCCTTGGCCTGGGCCAGCCCTTTATGGGAGAACAACAATCCGGTGGTTGCCGAGTTTTCCGGTTTTGTTGCTTCTCTTCGGAAGGTATTCGATGTGCCGGCTCGTGCTGCCTCTGCTGCGAAGCTCCTTATGTCCATCAGACAGGGTTCACGATCCGTAGCTGAATACGCCATTGAGTTTCGTACCCTGGCAGCAGAGGTGGGCTGGAATAATGAGGCTCTGGTCGCTGCTTTCTCTCATGGTCTCTCGGATGCCTTGAAGGATGAGGTTGCAGCTAAGGACCTACCAGTGGAGCTCGAGTCTCTTATTTCTTTCCTGATTTTGATTGACACCAGACTCAGGGAGAGACCTTCCTTTAAGGAGAGCCTGCGGAGGCCTTCTAACAGATTGGCGCCTACGTTTGCTGTCCCACCCGTGCCTCCCTCTCCTCCCACGCCTCCTGGGGATGACTTGTCTGGGGGTGAACCCATGCAGCTGGGGTTTGCTCGCCTGTCCGAGGGGGAGAGGGTACTCCGGAGACGCGAGGGCCGATGCATGTACTGTGGTCTCGGTGGGCATTTTCGGTTGGCATGTCCGAACCGTCCGGGAAACGCTCGCACCTGAGATCCTGTCGGGGGCAGATCTTGGGTGGAGTCTCCTCGTCCCCGGTTTCCCGTGTTGACAAACCACTGATCACTGTTGTCCTCTCCTGGGTCGGGGGCTCGGTGACGACCCAGGCGTTGGTGGACTCTGGTGCTGGTGGTTTGTTCATTGATAGTGTGTTCGCTGCCGCCAATTCCATTCCTCTGCAGCCTCGAGGTTCCCCACTGGCTCTTGAGGCGATAGACGGCAGACCCCTTCTGCCGCCACACGTGACTCATGAGACCCTTCCAGTGGGGATAGCCATTGGTGCCGTTCACAGAGAGTCGGTCTGTCTCCAGGTGATTTCGTCTCCACACTACTCGGTGGTCTTGGGGTACCCCTGGCTCCAGAAGCATAATCCGACTTTCGATTGGAGATCGGTCGAGATCCTCTCGTGGTCACCGCAGTGTGGGGCTAGTTGCATCCATGGGCCTGTCAAGTTGCTGTGTACTTCCTCGGACTCTCTGTTGCCTCCTGAATACGAAGAGTACCGGGATGTATTCGATAAGGTGCGCGCGGTTGCCCTACCTCCGCACCGCCCATACGATTGTGCCATAGAGTTACAATCTGGTGCCGTTCCTCCTCGTGGCAAAGTCTATCCACTGTCGGTAGCGGAGAATGAGGCCATGGAGGAGTACGTGAGGGAGGCGCTTTCACGCGGACACATTCGCAAATCCTCGTCCCCGGCAGGGGCTGGATTTTTCTTTGTGAAAAAGAAGGGCGGTGAGTTGAGGCCTTGCATCGATTACAGGGGTCTCAATCGCATCACGCTCAAGAACGCTTACCCGATACCCTTGATTTCCGAGCTGTTCGATCGCCTCAAAGGGGCCACGGTCTTTACCAAACTCGACCTGAGGGCGGCATATAACCTGGTAAGGATCAAGGCGGGCGATGAGTGGAAGACCGCGTTTAACACCAGGACCGGTCATTATGAATCCTTGGTTATGCCCTTTGGGTTGTGCAATGCGCCCGCAGTCTTCCAGGAATTCATCAACGATGTTTTCCGTGACCTGTTGCAGCAGTGTGTGGTGGTCTATTTGGATGACATCTTGGTATATTCTGAATCCATGGAGGCCCACATTATGGATGTCAGACGAGTGTTGCAACGGTTACGAGAGAACAGGCTGTTCGGTAAGCTTGAGAAATGCGAATTTCACCGATCCCAGGTAACCTTCTTAGGTTACATCATTTCCGCTGAGGGGTTCTCCATGGATCCTGAGAAGGTTTCGGCTGTCTTACAGTGGCCCCAGCCCAGTGGTCTCCGTGCCCTGCAGCGCTTTTTGGGCTTCGCCAATTATTATCGGAAGTTCATCAGGGACTTTTCTATGCTAGCCAAGCCTCTCACGGATCTGACCAGGAAGGGCAGTAATTTCCAGGTCTGGCCGCTCGAGGCCATCCGAGCTTTTGAGGCTCTAAAGTCCGCCTTTGTGTCGGCTCCGATTCTGTCGCATCCCAACCCTGGGTTGCCCTTTGTCCTCGAGGTGGACGCGTCTGAGACGGGAGTAGGCGCCCTTCTGTCTCAGCGTAGAACACCAGAGGGTCCTCTGCTTCCTTGTGGGTTTTACTCCCGGAAACTGTCTTCCGCGGAGTGCAACTATCAGATTGGTGACAGGGAGTTATTGACCATCGTGCAGGCCCTTAAAGAATGGAGGCACTTGCTCGAGGGTTCGGTGGTTCCGGTTCTCATCCTGACGGACCACAAGAATCTGACCTACCTTTCTGAGGCCAAGAGATTGACACCACGTCAGGCCAGATGGGCTCTGTTCTTGTCACGTTTTAATTACGTGGTCTCCTACCTACCCGGTTCCAAGAACATCAGAGCGGATGCCTTATCACGGCAGTACTCCGAGCTGTCCGGGGAGGAGTCGATTCCGACTTCGGTCATACCTCCGAATCAGATCCTGGCCGCCATTCGCACCAGCCTGACCTCTCCCCTGGGTGAGCAGATTTTGGCGGCTCAATCTGGTGCTCCCTCTGGGAGACCCAACGGCAGATGTTTTGTGCCTGAGGAGTTGCGCACTCGGTTGTTGCGAATCTACCATAACTCCAAGGCCGCGGGGCATCCTGGAAAGAATCAGCTGTCCTGGGCTGTTTCACGTCTGTTCTGGTGGCCTTCTCTACGTTCCGACATCGCCGCATATGTAGCGGCATGCTCCGTTTGTGCCCAGAGTAAGTCCCCTCGGCACCTTCCGTTGGGCCTTTTGCAACCCATAGCCACCGGGGAGCGCCCATGGTCACACCTGGGGATGGATTTCATTGTGGACCTCCCTGCATCCCGAGGCCATACGGTCATTCTCATGATTGTGGATCGGTTTTCCAAAATGTGCCACTGTGTTCCTCTCAAGAAGTTACCCTCTGCACAAGAGTTGGCCACGATTTTCGCCAGGGAGGTCTTCCGGTTGCACGGTTTGCCCAAGGAGATTGTGTCGGATCGGGGGAGTCAGTTTGTGTCCAGGTTCTGGCGCGCCTTTTGCTCCCAGTTGGGGATTCATCTCTCTTTCTCCTCGGCCTACCACCCTCAGTCCAATGGGGCCGCAGAACGATCCAATCAGGCCTTGGAGCAATTCCTTCGTTGCTATGTCTCCGATCACCAAGACAATTGGGTTGACCTCCTGCCTTGGGCTGAGTTTGCCAGGAACACGGCGGTGAACTCTTCCTCTGGGACGTCTCCCTTCATGGCCAATTATGGGTTCCAACCTGCCGTGTTACCGGAGGTATTCTCTCCCCAGGATATTCCGGCTGTGGAGGATCACCTTTCCGTCCTACGTGCTTCTTGGGTACAGATCCAGAGGTCCCTTGAGGTCTCTGCGCAGCGCCAGAGACTCCAGGCTGATCGCAGACGAGCGCCCGCTCCTTCCTACCAGGTCGGAGACCGTGTATGGTTGTCCACCCGCAACCTCAACCTTCGAGTGCCCACTCCCAAGCTGGCGCCTCGCTTTGTTGGTCCCTTCCGAGTGCTTCGCAGGGTAAACCCGGTAGCCTATGCCCTTGCGCTTCCTCCTGGCATGCGGATCTCCAACGTGTTTCATGTCTCCCTGTTGAAGCCATTGGTGTGTAATCGTTTCACTTCCTCGGTTCCTCGGCCCCGTCCGGTCCAAGTGGGCAATCGTGAGGAATATGAGGTGAGCAATATCCTGGACTCACGCCTGGTCCGCGGTCGGTTGCAGTTTTTGGTCCATTGGCGTGGTTATGGTCCAGAGGAGCGTTCCTGGGTTCCCTCCGCAGATGTCCATGCTCCTGCTTTGCTCCGAGCCTTCCACGCACGCTTCCCTCAGAAACCGTTCCTTACTCCGCGGAGGAGGGGCCCTTGAGGGGGAGGTACTGTCATGGTCTTACCTTCTTGCTGTTCTCCTTCGTTTGACATGTGCTGGCGGCCATCTTGGTTTCTGGGTTTCTTGTAGCCTCCCACCCTGCGGCTTCTCCTTCCCACTGGGAGGAGCTGGATGCCTAGCTCATATACTGTATATAGGAGGTCTGTGGCTTCAGTTCCTTGCTTGGTCCTCCTGTGTTCACATGCTTCTAAGACTGCTGCTGCTTCTGGTTCCTGATCCTGGCCTCGTCTGACTACCCCGCTGGTTCCTGATCCTGGCTTCGTCTGACTACCCTTCTGGTTCCTGACCTCTGGCTACGCAAGACCCTGCTTCGGTTTAGCCATCCGTTTGGACTTTTGCTTACAGCTTGATTTTCAATAAAGCCTTCTTATTTCCACTTATCTCTTGTTTTACGTCTGGTTCATGGTTCCATGACACATAGCCACCCCCCCCATGAATGGTGTCTGCTGTGCTGCCTATTATATAGTGTGCCACCATAGCCACCCCCCCATGAACGGTGTCTGCTGTGCTGCCTATTATATAGTGTGCCACCATATAATAAGCAGCACAGCAGGCACAGTTCATGGGGGTATGGCAGTAGCACACTATATAGCTATATAACAAACAACTATATAACAATCAGCAGGCAAGTCCATTGCTTTTTAGCACGAGTAGTTGAGTCAGGTGTGGGTAGTGGGCTATGAACAAGGCATGGGGGCTCAATTCAGATTCTTGCTATGGGCCCAATGATTTCTATGTATGCCCCTGATGGCCCATACAATGGTTAGCCAACCACCACAGTTTTATGTTGTGTTTTTGGGCCTAAAAAAGGCTAAAAATTCCTGACTTTTTAGCCCTTTGAGGCTTTCTTGCCCAGGTGGTTTTACCCCTTCACTTTTTTTTTCCTTAATAATTTTTTTTGTATGCCTTGCGAATAGGGATTACATTTGTACAAAAAAAATTGTGCAAAAATTCCATAAAAAAACACCAATACACACGTGCCTGTTTATATGGAAGTCTATGGGAAATATTAAACACAGGACAAACCGTGTTCTTTTGCAGCATGTATATTTTAGTACTCTGGTACTGGTGTTTTTAATTTTTTTTTCTCACTTATCTCTGATAGACCTCTATTGCTTTTTTTTTTTTTAGGAACTTTAATGTGTTGGCTTTTTTTGAGTGGTGTTTTTCATGGCATAACAATGAAGAAAACTCCAGAAGTTATGATACAAAAGGGTGAACTTTTATTGAAGTGCGGCCTTTACATACAGTGAAGTTTCGGCCGGATATGGCCTTTATTAAACTGTGATGAAGAGTAATAACAAAGCAGTGGGTCAATATACAAGCAACTCATTATTCAAACAGTCTATCAAGAATATAAGACAGTACAATACAAATAGGCCCTATCCGGATTATGAAATCCATAGGGGGTATCTAGTATAGGATATAAGATAGATATTGCAGTACAAAAATAATCCCAAAAGTTATATACAACATGTCAGATATATACAATATATACAGTCCGGTACATATGCTTAACTATAGTATGATTACATTGGAATAAGGTACTATATATAAGTCTAGGGGAGAAAAGAGACTAATAATTCAACAAGTGAATTAAGAGCAGGACGATAGTGAAAGAATGAGAGGTGATCTGCATCAATGAACATATTAATAGACATTACCTGTTGCCGCTTAGAGAAGATAAGGAGGTATCGAAGATAGCTGCGCTCAAAAGACAGGGGTAGCTGCGCCACGTGTAGGAAGAAAAGGCGCCTATTTAAAATAGCAGAACGCATCAGATAGGGGCGGGTGCGCACTGCAGTCCGAACCAAGAAGCATGCGTGTCAGTTGCGACGCATGCGTGATGGTGAGAGAATCGCTCCAAGTTTCGTTCTCATATGGGTAAATGCTCATGTGTGCGGACCTGCTGGGAGCGCATGTGTGAAAGTCACGGGAGCGCTCCAAGCTTTATTATATAATCGGTATCATTGCAAATATTATAGATAGTATTTATACCTCATTCTCACTAATACAGCTATGAATAGATCAACTATTATGGGCAGCTATAGTTGATAATAGATCAACTATTATGAAAAGAGATATATAGAAGGTGATATAAGAGCAAAGATGAGCTTTGAGAGTAAATGATTAAAGAGTCAAGTAGATGGGGAAAAAAGGGGGAATGAACAGAGTGGTTAGCACATAGCACATTATGAGCAGTTGCAAAGGATACAGTAGATGGCATCTGGAAATTACGCTAATTGATCTATAATAGAGAGGGAACAAATATATCAGTCATAAATGGATGCAACTATACCATTGACCAAATTGGAAAATGAGAGATACATATGTATAATACATTACAATTGCAATATGCACAAAGGCAATAGCGACATCAAATGGACAATGGCATGTTGTCACGGCTGAGGATGGGGGAACCCTCAGCCGTGCGATGACAGAAGATATTGGTCGCTGCTAGACTAGGACAGGAATCAGGGAGCAGGTCACCTCCTAACGCATCCCTAAATCTGACCCTGACTCCTAGTTGTATGAACCAACGCTGATGGTAGGGGGGCTCATACTCCGGAACTTAGGGTCCCAACTAGCCCACAGGATAGCCCTGGACTAGGAGCAGGGTAAGACGACCTGTTCCTCCTTGACACGGATGAACAGGAGTCTCACTGGCCAAGCTGCAAGGAAAGGGGAACATATACAGCATATGGCAATGGCAGGTAAGTGAAACTAGTACCACACCTACCTTCCACAGACACACAGCCTGGAACCCATGTACAAGTGCTGCTGTCCACAAAAACACAAACGGACACAGCACACACCACACATCACACGGGAACCTAGGAAACCATTGCTGCAATAAACAAAGAGACCATAGAAATACATAATATGATATCTTCATATCATACATAAACTTATGACCACAAGGGTGGCTCTCACTGGATAGATGGTATATGACCAGGAGGATGACTCCAGCTCAACACATGGCTGGAGTACCCCTCAGATACAGGCATCCAGTGGAAGCTAAATAGCCCAATTAGCCACACCCACACACAGATCCTACACCAGGCAAGGGAAGAAAGCCACTTAAAGGGGAAGTGTACAAACAACATCACACTGCACCTGTTACCGCCGGCAACGACATGCGTGGCAACCATGTCCTGGGAGCCAGCCAGAAGGCCGAGACACTGCCACCACATGTACACAACACCACACGTTGTCACGGGCAAGCACAAGTGAAGGAAAGTGTCACAATGCACACCATAAGCCATGACACATTTATGATAAGAAGTAAAAAATTACCTTGTATCTCATATTCCCTGTTTAGTTCCTTAGGTTCCAAGCTATCCAGCTTGTGAATCCAAAATGCCTCTCTCCTTTTCAGTTGTGTAATGTGATCTTCTCCTCTTCTATGTGGCATTACTTGTTCGATGACCTAGTATTTCAGTTGTGCAAGGTTGTGCCCTGCCGTGTCAAAGTGGGACGGAACCGGTAATAGGGGGTTCTTAAGTCTGATAGTCGATTTGTGCATACGTGATCACGTATATTTTGTGTAGTTTCACCGACGTAAATTTTACCGCAAGGGCACTTAAGTAAATAGACCACGAACGAAGAGTCACATGTGAAATAACCTCTTCCCTGATTGTGGGTGATAAAATTGCAAACCTTTTTGGACGTCAGAGCACTGTAAACAGTGTACACATGGAAAGGTACCGGTTTTTCTGTGTAGCCAGGAATATCTGTTTAGGGATCTTGTGGGTTGATCCTATATCAGCTTTAACTAGAAGATCACATCGATTTTTAGGTCGACGGGTGCAGGCCAATATGGGATTCTTGAGTTCAGTTATATCGGGATATGCTTTCTGTAGAATGGGCCAATGGCTTTTGATATTGTTCAGGATTTTTTTAATACTAGGATGGTAAGTGTGTACACACAGAATGCGCGTGGATTTAGTAGCGGATTGGGGAATTTTAGATCTCGTTCGGTCTTTGAGAAGATGTTCAGGATAACCCCTATACAGAAATCTTTGCTTCATTTCAGTTAGTTATTCTCAATTGTCGTGTTTGTTCCGATGTGACTATATACCTAAGGCGTGTGTGTTGAGAATGGGCCTGGGGTTTTTTGTATTTTGTGAGTGGAAGCTCGAGTAATGGAGTAAGTTATTGCGATCAGTGGGTTTTCTGTAAAGGTCTGTAGAGAGGGTTCCTGTTGATTCTTTGGTGACCATCGTGTCCAGGAAATTGATGGATTCAGAATGGAAGTGGATGGTAAATTGTAATTCAGAGTAGATAGTATTGAGAAAGGTATGAAATTCAAGCAGAGCATCCAATGGGTCTCTCCATATGCAAAAGATGTCATGTGTGTTGAAATGTCTGTCAGGATAGATGTAGGTTTCCTCAAAGTCAGCCATATAGCAGTTTGCATATGGAGGGCCACATTCGATCCCATTGCGGTCCCTTGTTGCTGTAAATAGAAGTCATCTTCGAATAAAAATAAATTATTGGTCAATACTAGCTATAGTAGATCTATATAAAAGGCTATCATAATTGGTTTCATGTTGGTGGAGAGGAGGCACTTGTAGACTGCACTAAGGCGTTTTTGATCCTGTATTGATGTGTAAAGGCTCGTTATATCCCATGTGACCAGTAAAGTATTGTGTGGGAGTGGGGGTAATTTGTGGATAATGTCCAAGAATGTGGAAGTATCGAGTATAAAGGATCTTGTCTTTTTAATGATCGGGGTCAGGACTTTCTCCGGGAGAATGGAGAGTAAA
Organism: Bufo gargarizans; assembly: GCF_014858855.1. NCBI lineage: Eukaryota > Metazoa > Chordata > Amphibia > Anura > Bufonidae > Bufo > Bufo gargarizans. Next base: position 209,645,202 of record NC_058081.1, on the reverse strand, counting down.
GAAAGGATGAAGTTAGTAGATGACACGATGGGGCTTCCTGGGGGGTTATGTAAGTCCTTATGTATCTTGGGTAGTGTATACAGTATTGGTGTTATCGGATTGCTATTGGAGAGAAAAGTTAATGTAGCATTGTCGATCACATTCTGTGTATGGTAATGTTGAAGTGTCTTCTGTATTTTGTCTCTTATCTGTTTGGTCAGATCACAAGTGAGTTTATGGTATACTGTGTCATCATTGAGTTGGCGATGTATTTCTGCCCTATACTGGCTTTTGTCCATTAGGACAAGATCTCCCCCTTTGTCAGCTGGTTTGATTTTTAAGTCTTTTCTTAAGGAGGGAGGAGAGGGCTTGCTTCTGTACACTATCCAGATTGTGTGTGAATTTGTATTTACCCCTTCAAAGATCTTTTCTAAATTGTGTCATGTCACGTTGTACCAGGGAAACAAATGTTTCTATTGCAGGTTGATTTTTAGGGGGCATGAAATGGCTTTCATTCCGTAGACCAAAGTCGCGTATAGAGACTTGTGATCTAGATTTACATATATCCTCATCAGGAGTATTAGGACCATTGGCAAAGTGTACTTTGAGATTAATATTTCTGAAAAGTCTTTGAATGTCTAGGTCAAGTTGGAAGGTATCCAATTGGCCAGACGGAAAATAGGATAGTCCCGTTTTGAGTATAGACATTTCACCTGGTCCCAATGTATGTGATGAGATGTTAACGATCAACGAATGTACCTGGGATCTAGTTGTTACACTTGATGGTCCATGTGACGTTGTGATAGGTCCTCCTCTCTGTCCTCTTCTTCCTCTTACATTACATGGTATATCTGATCCTGGTTGGTTATAAGAGTCACTATTAGAACCAGACTGGGATGATTCTCTGAATTGGGATTGCGTCTTGATCTGCCTGATCTGGAAGTAGCGGTGTCCGGCCATCTGTAGACGCGATTAAGTCTATAGTCCCCGGTGTCACGGAGAAACTTACTCCTCTTGGTAGCTTCCACCTCTTTACGATGTTGTTGGAGAGTTGAATTAATTATTTTAGCTGTAAGTTGCTCTTCAATTGTCTCAATCTCCATCTTTGTCTTATTTATGGCCTCCTGTAAGTAAGACAGGGTAAGTGCCATTAAGTCTAAAATATGTTTGATTTCGTCACAGAATTCCACGTTGTCCTTAAATTGAACCTGTCACCAGTTTTATGGTGTCCTAACTAAGGGCAACATAAATAAGTGACTAATTCTCTTAGCAAAAGACTGGTTCACTTTCTTTAATTGACCCAGTCAATCTGCCAACATCTTGTATTGAAAAGCTCCAGCTCATAATGGTGACTCCTGAATATTCATGAGCTCCTGACACTTCCTGCCTACCTGCTGCTGATTGACAGTTATTTTCCATATGAATCAGCAGCATGTGGGCAGGGGAGTGGCTATAGCTCTGAATTAAAAAAACGCTGGACTCACTGACATCACGCTGGACTCAAATCAGCTCATTAGCATGCGGCATGTGGCATATTTGTGTGTATATTATGAGATAACCATCTGTCACACCAGTAAGTGAATACATCTAAGGCACTTTTTAGTAGTTAATGATTGTATATAATTAGTTAGATTATAATCAAACATCCACATGACAGGTTCCCTTTAAAGAATGTCGGTCTTGTGCGACTGCAAAATGCAGGGGGGACCCGCTGTACCTTAAACCCTTAAGGACCGGGCTCATTTTCACTTTAAGGACCAGGCCATTTTTTGCAAATCTGACCAGTGTCACTTTATGTGTGAAAAACACTGTTACTTATCCAGGCCATTCTGAGATAGTTTTTTGTCACATATTGTACTTCATGACACGGGTAAAATGGAGTAAATTCATTTTTATTTATAAAAAAATACCAAATATATAAAAAAATTATAAAAATTTGCAAATTTCCAAGTTTCAATTTCTCTTCTTCTATAATACATAGTTATACCTCCAAAAAAAAGTTATTAATTTACATTCCCCACATGTCTACTTCATGTTTAGATCATTTTGGGAATGCCATTTTTTTGGGGGGGGGGGGGGGGGGGGGACGTTACAAGGCTTAGAAGTTTAGAAGCAAATCTTGAAATATCTTGAAAGTCACTTTGTGAGGCTTACATAATAGAAACCACCCCAAACATTTTAGAAACTACACCCCTCAAGGTATTCAAAACGGATTTTTACAAACTTTGTTAACCCTTTAGGTGTTCCACAAGAGTTATTGGCAAATGGAGATGAAATTTCTGAATTAAATTTTTTTGCCAAAGTTTCCATTTTAATAAAATAAATTTCAGTAACAAAGCAAGGGTTAGAAGCCAAACAAAACTCAATATTTATTGCCTTGATTCTGTAGTTTATAGAAACACCCCATATGTGGTCGTAAACTACTGTACGGGCACATGGCAGGGCACAGAATGAAAGGAACACCGTATGGTTTCTGGAAGGCAGATTTTGCTGGACTGGTTTACTTACACCATGTCCCATTTGAAGCCCCCCTGATGCACCCCTAGAGTAGAAACTCCAAAATAGTTTTTTTTGGGAAACTACACCCCTCAAGGTATTAAAAACTGATTTTACAAACTTTGCTAACCCTTTTGGTGTTCCACAAGAGTTATTGGCGAATGGAGAGGAAATTTCAGAATTTCACTTTTTTGGCAGATTTTTCATTTTAATCATTTATTTTTTTCGCTAACAAAGCAAGGATTACCAGCCAAACTAAACTCAATATTTATTGCCCTGATTCTGTAGTTTACAGAAACATCCCATATGTGGTCAGAAACTGCTGTACGGGTACACGGCAGGGCGCAGAAGGAAAGGTACACCATATGGTTTTTGGAAGGTAGATTTTGATGGACTGGTTTATTTACACCTTGTCCCATTTGAAGCCCCCCTGATGCACCCCTAGAGTAGAAACTCCCCAAAAGTTACCCCATTTTGGAAACTACGGGATAAGGTGGCAGTTTTGTTGGGACTATTTCTAGGGTACATATGATTTTTGGTTGCTCTATATTACATTTTTGTGAGGCAAGGTTACAAAAAATAGAAATTCTGAAATTTCATCTCCATTTGCCAATAACTCTTGTGGAACACCTAAAGGGTTAACAAAGTTTGTAAAATCAGTTTTGAATACCTTGAGGGGTGTAGTTTCTTAGATGTGATCACTTTTATGGAGTTTCTACTCTAGTGGTGCATCAAGGGGGCTTCAAATGGGACATGGTGTAAAAAAAACTGTCCAGCAAAATCTCCCTTCCAAAAACCGTATGGCGTTCCTTTCCTTGTGCGCCCTGCCGTTTGGCCATACAGCATTTTACGACCACATATGGGGTGTCTCTGTAAACTACAGAATCAGGGCAATAAATATAAAGTTTTGTTTGACTGTTAACCCTTGCTTTGTTAACGGAAAAAAATTGATTAAAATGAACATTTTGGCAAAAAATTGCTGTTTTGGCACCGCTTTTATTTAAATTTTTTGACTGTGTTCATTTGAGGGGTTAGGTCATGTGCTATTTTTATAGAGCAGATTCTTATGGACGCGGCAATACCTAATATGTCTACTATTTAAAATGTATTTAGGTTTTACACTATAATATCCTTTTTTACATTTTTTGTATCTCCATAGTCTGAGAGTCATTTTTTTTTAGTTTTTAGCCGATTGTCTTAGGTAGGGGCTCATTTTTTGTGGGATGAGAGGATGGTTTTATTGGCACTATTTTGGGGCGCACATGACTTTTGATCGCTTGCTATTACACTTTTGTGATGTAAGGTGACAAAAAAACTGCTTTTTTTTACACCGTTTTTATTTTATTTTTTTGACTGCTTATCTGGGGGGTTAGGTCGTGTTTTATTTTTATAGAGCAGATTCTTACGGATGCGGCGATACCTAATATGTATTCTTTTAAAATTTATTTTAGTTTTACAAAATAATACAGTCCTGATCAAAAGTTTAAGACCACTTGAAAAATGGCAAAAAATCATATTTTACATTGTTGGATCTTAACAAGGTTCCAAGTAGAGCTTCCACATGCAACAAGAAGAAATGAGAGTGAGACAAATCATTTTTTGAGCATTCAATTAATTGAAAATAATGATTAAACTGAAACTTTTTCAGCTGACCCAAATTTTAGGACCACATGCCTTTAAAAGGCCAAATCTGTGCAAAGATGTGGATTCATTGTCATTTTCTGTCAGGTAGTCGCACTTTGTGATGGCAAAGGCAAAAAAACTCTCCCTTTTTGAACGTGGTCGGGTTGTTGAATTGCATAAGCAGGGTCTCTCACAGCGCGCCATCGCTGCTGAGGTGGGACGCAGTAAGACAGTTATTTGGAATTTCTTAAATGATCCTGAGGGTTATGGAACAAAAAAGTCAAGTGGAAGACCGCAAAAAATTTCACCAGCACTAAGCCGGAGGAACACTGGACGATCCTCGACCCAAATTAAGGCCCTTACGGGTGCTGACTGCAGCCCCATAACCATCAGACAGCATCTGAGACTGAAGGGCTTCAAAAGCAAAAAACATCTTCAAAGACCTTGTCTCCTTGAACGCCACAGAACTGCTCGTTTGGACTTTGCAAGAGAGCACCAAACATGAGACATTCAAAGGTCGAAGAAAGTTTTATTCTCTGATGAGAAAAAAATTAACCTTGATGGTCCTGATGGTTTCCAAAGTTACTAGCATGACAAGCAGATCCCACCTGAGATGTTTTCTACGCGCCACAGTGGAAGGGGCGCCATAATGGTCTGGGGTGCTTTTTCCTTCAGTGGAACAATGGAGCTTCAGGAAGTGCAGGGGCGTCAAATGGCCGCTGGCTATGTCCAGATGTTGAAGAGAGCATTCCTCATGACTGAGGACCCTCGTCTGTGTGGTAACAACTGGGTTTTTCAACAGGACAATGCTACAGTACACAATGCCCGCAGGACAAGGGACTTCTTACATGAGAATAACATTACTCTTTTGGCCCATCCTGCGTGTTCCCCTGATCTAAATCCAATTGAGAACCTTTAGGGAGGGATGGCAAGGGAAGTTTACAAAAATGGACAACAGTTCCAGACAGTAGATGGCCTTCGTGCGTCCGTCTTCACCACTTGGAGAAATGTTCCCACTCACCTCATAGAAACGCTTGCATCAAGCATGCCGAAACGAATTTTAGAAGTGATCAACAATAACGGAGGAGCTACTCCTTACTGAGTTCATGTTTGGAAGTTGGATTTCTGTTTTGGGGGGGTTTAGTTTTTTTTTGGAGGTGTGGTCCTAAACTTTTGATCAGCTGAAAAACAGCCTGTTTCAGTTTATTCCTTTTTTTTTAAATTAAATTGAATGCTCAAAAAATGTTTTGTCTCACTCCCATTTCTTCTCGTTGCATGTTGAAGCTCTACTTGGAACCTTGTTAAGATCCAGCCATGCTAAATATGATTTTTTGCCATTTTTCAAGTGGTCTTAAACTTTTGATCGGGACCGCATCATTTTTGAATTTAGTTTTAGTGTCTCCAAAGTCTGAGACCCATAGTTATATATATTTTTTTTCTGGGCGATTGTTTGTGGCCAAATAGAATAAAAATTGGGGAAGGGGATTATAAATTTAATACTCCATGGAAGTGTAGTACTCCCTGAAGCAACAGTCAATGCAGAGGCCCGGATGATCAGGGCACGTGTCACACTGAGTGGTGGTGTCCTTCCGTATCCCCCTCCTGTGACACACTCTGCACTTTTTTTTGCGACCGCCGCTTCTTTCCAGTATGGGGGACCACACCTGGAAAGTGTTGGCCAGGGATGATCTGGGCACCTCCAGTTCCTGAGGTACTTTGGCCTGCTCTTTCCCAGTCAGAAAAGATCAGGGCCTTGAGGACTGCCTCATAGAACTGCAGGAATTTCTGTCACGGGTAAAGTCACGGGAATCAAGATAGAGCGGAGGTGCACCCCCTGAACTGCCACCAGGTCCCCTGTCCCTGCCTACTTGCACCACCCGCCCTAGGTGACGGAACACAACTGGGTGACAGTCCCTAATCTACTAAGTGCAAGCAGAGAGAAAGAGACAGCAGGGAAGAGGACAGCCACTGAGAAGTTACAATAAGCGGACAAGAGGTAGAACAAAAACGGAAGGCGAGGCGGGTCAACTAGCCGAGGTCAGTCCAGGAGGTCACGTCAGAACAAGGAAAGAGGCAAAGACAAATCCGTAAACAAGCCGAGGTCAAAATCCGAGAGGTAGCGTCAAGGTACAGGGAGCAGGCAGAAGAGGTGTCAAGAGGCGGATTGAGGTTCAATTCCAGAGGTAGCTTAATAACAATAAAGTACACAGCCTATAGGACGAAAATCACAGGCAACCTGTAGCCAGCAGGCCGCCTGTATTTATAGTAGGGAGTCAGGGTCATGTGACGTGGCCAGCGTCACATGACCGACAGACAAACAAGTCGAGCACCGAGTGATCAGCTCGGCGCTCAAGGCAGACCTAGGAGCAGGGAGCCTCCCAGCCAGCAAGGCCGCCCTGGGAACAAGGCCAAACACAGATCCTTGCTCCCGAAGCCAAGCAGCAGGTCTGCGGCTGATGGGAGACCGAGTGCGCCTTCGGCGCCCCGTTACAATTTCCCTGTGTTGCCAGTGCTCCAGGACAACATATATGGCTTGAAGACTTGATCAGAGATTAACTCCTCCCATATACCGATTGTAGTCCATGATACAATCGGGCTTGAGGACCGTTACCGCGGTACCTCGCACAGGGACAGGGGTGATGCCGTTACAGTGAATTGTGGACAGTAGAAGGACATCCCTTTACATCTTTATATCTGACCAGCAACAAGTTTCCACTGGTAAGGGCACGGGTCTCACCCCTGGGGATAAGTACCTGGAGGGGGTGGCCAGGGAGGCCGCATTGATTTTTCTGCACGGTCCCACAAGCGGACGTGGATCTGGCGGTGAGGGACTGGAACAAGGGGATACTAGTATAAAAGTTATCCACGTACAGGTGGTAACCCTTATCTAGCAGTGGGTGCATAAGGTCCCACACAAGTTTCCCGCTAACATCCAGAGTGGGGGGACATTCTGGGGGTTTAATACGGGAATCTCGCCCCTCGTACACACAAAACTTGTAAGTGTACTCTGAGGTACTCTCACAAAGTTTGTACAGCTTCACGCCATACCTCGCCCGCTTAGAGGGAACATACTGGCGGAAAATGAGTCTCCCCTTGAAAGCAATGAGAGACTCATCAACAGAGACCTCCCTTCCAGGTACATAGGCCTCCAAAAATTTGGCCCCGAAGTGATCGATGACCGGTCTGATTTTGTACAGGCAGTCATAGGCAGGATCACCTCAGGGGGGACAACATGCTGCATTATCTGCATAATGCAGGCATTTCCGAATGGCCTCAAAACGGGAACGTGTCATGGTCATACAGTACAGTGGGGTCTGTACTGTATGGCCTGCCTGACACAGTTTTTTTTTGACTAGGCCCATGTGCAGCACGAGGCCCTAAAACGTCCTCATCTCGGCTGCAGTGACCGGAGTCCAGCCACCGGACCTAGCCAAAAAGGAGCCCGGGTGTTGAGCAAGAACTGTTGGGCGAATAAGTTCGTTTGCTCCACCATTAGATTCACAAAGTGGTCACGGAAAAAAAAAACGAAAAAAGTCATATTCAATGAAGCCCACTGTGGATTCCTGGTTGGCCAACAAAGTCAGGTATCATGGACTCAAAATCCTCTGGGGTACACCAGACAAGTTCACCGGTAGGGGGCTCAGGTGGATTTATCTGTTACGAGCTCCAGGGCTGCTCATACTAGTGTGGGCCACAGGGTCCCTGGCATGGGGGTCCCCTGGCTCCGCCTGGCGGCGTCTCCGCCACATTGGGGGCTCATGATCATCACTAGATGATTAGGAGGGCGCGGATGACATAAGGAAAGTGGGGTCATCCTCGTCCTCACTGGGGCTCTCTGAGTCAGAGAGCAGCTGGGCGTATGCCTCCTAGGCCGAGAACGGGGAGGGGAGTGTGTGTGCGTGTGTGTAAAACTTTATTTAGTGTGTGTGTGTGGGTGGACAGGTGTTCATGTTCACTTATAAACCTAACAGCAAAAAAAAAAAAAAAGATTTAAACTCGCTGATCAGCGGTCCGAAGCTGATCAGCGGTGGGGTGGGCAATGCGCTAACAGTGGCCGGACGCTAAGAGTGCCGGCCACAGTCAGCGCACGCACAAAACAAAAAAATAAAATAAAGCGCTTGCGCCCAGGTTTGGCAAGCTACAGCACCCCTGGGGGGTCTAGAGTGTGCTGTGGTCCCCAGACACCCGATCAGGGTGAAGCCGGAAAAAAAAAACTTTTTTTTCCCCCTAAAACTATCCCTCAGTCTCCCTGCCTAATCTAACCTTTCCCTAAACTTGTCCCTGCGAACTTTTGAGTGCCAGATGGCACGATGGTGGCTCACGTAGGGGGTGCTGAGCTCAGAGGTGGACGGACGCTCCTCTCTCCTGGCTCCACGGAAGCAGTGTGGAGGAGGAAAGCAGAGCTGGGGGAAGTTAACCCCCGCCTGCCCATCCAGCCAATAGGATGCGATCCTGAAAGGTGATGTCACCGCCACCTCTCAGGATCTAAGGATAGTGATTGCTGGTGTATTATCACACCACCGATCACCATCCTATTCAGGGTTATCGGGTCACCGGTGACCCGAATGACCCGGAAACGCAGCAAACCGTAGGTCCGAATTGACCTGCGGTTTGCTGCGATTGCTGATACGGAGGGGTGGTCACAGGACCCCCCTCGGCATTGTCACAGAGTGCCTGCTGAATGATTTTAGCAGGCACTCTGTTCCGATCACTGCCCACCGCCGTGATCGGAAATACACAGGGCGTGCCTGTACGCCCTGTGTCCTTAAAGGGGTTCTGCAGTTTGTTTTAACTGATGATCTATGCTCTGGATAGATCATCAGCTTCTGATTGGCAGGGATCCGACACCTGGGACCCCCGCCGATCAGCAGTTTTAGAAGGCAGCGGCGCTCCAGTAGCGCCACGGCCTTCTCACTGTTTACCGCCGGCCCACTGACATCTCGACTAGTATCAACTAGCGTGGGCGCGGCTAAGCTCCATTCAAGTGAACAGAGCTTAGCCCCGCCCACGCTTGTTGATACTAGTCGTGACGTCAGTGGGCCGGTGGTAAACAGTGAGAAGGCCGTGGCGCTACTGGAGCGCCGCTGCCTTCTCAAATAGCTGATCGGCAGGGATCCCAGGTGTCGGACCCCTGCCGATCAGAAGCTGATGATCTATGCAGAGGATAGATCATCAGTTAAAACGAAGTGCAGAACCCCTTTAAGGACTCGGACATCAGGGTGTATCTGTACGCCCTGTGTCCTTAAGAGGTTAAAGGGAACCTGTCACCTCCAACAAACATCCAAAGCCGGCAGCAGTACCTTAGAGTAGCCAGCAGCATGTTTGTAACGATTATTTTCTTTCTGCAGGCAGATGAAGCAAAAGCTGTAAAAACACTCTTTAATCCCCTGCCGGCGCGCTTCTCTAGTCAGGCTGCAAGTCGCGGAGGCAGCGGCCTCCTTGCTTCAAGTCACGGTAACCACTCCCCCTTTCACTTCAAAGCCAGCCGAACTGTCGTGCATAAGCGCTGTCAATCACAGTGAAGGGGCAGGGAAGGGGGCGTGGTTACGTGACTTGAAGCAAGGAGGCCGCCGCCTCTGTGACTTTCAGCTTGACTAGAGAAGATTAAAGAACGTTTTTACAGCTTTTGCTTCATCTGCCTGCAGGAAGAAAATGATCGTTACAAACATGCTGCTGGCTACTCTAAGGTACTGCTGCCGGCTTGGGATGTTTGTTGGAGGTGACAGGTTCCCTTTAACCCCTTAAGGACCAGGCTCATTTTCACCTTCAGGACCAGGCCATTTTTTGCAAACCTGACCAGTGTCACTTTAAGTGCTCATAACTTTAAAACGCTTCGACTTACCCAGGCCGTTCTGAGATTGTTTTTTCGTCACATATTGTACTTCATGACACTGCTAAAATTGGGTCAAAAAAGTTAATTTTTTTGCATAAAAAAATACATTTTTTACCAAAAATTTTGAAAAATTAGCAAATTTCAAAGTTTCAGTTTCTCTACTTCTGTAATACATAGTAATACCCCCAAAAATTGTGATGACTTTACATTCCCCATATGTCTACTTCATGTTTGTAGCATTTTGGGAATGATATTTTATTTTTTGGGGATGTTACAAGGCTTAGAAGTTTAGAAGCAAATTTTGAAATTTTTGAGAAATCTTCAAAATCCCACTTTTTATGGACCAGTTCAGGTTTGCAGTCATATTGTGAGGCTTAGATAATAGAAACCTCCCAAAAATGACCCCATTCTAGAAACTACACCCCTCAAGGTATTCAAAACTGTTTTTTCAAACTTTATTAACCCTTTAGGTCTTCCACAAGAGTTGATGGCAGATGGAGAAACAATTTTGAAATTTCTATTTTTTGGAACATTTTCCAATATAATCAATTTTTTCCAGGAGTAAAACAAGGGTTAACTGACAAACAACACTCAAAATGGGTTGCCCTGATTCTGTAGTTTGCAAAAACACCCCATATGTGGTCGTAAACTACTGTTTGGCCTAACGGTAGCACATAGAAGGAGGGGAACACCATATGGGTTTTGGAAGGCAGATTTTGCAGGACTGGTTTTGTTTATACCATGTCCCATTTGAAGCCCCCTGTTGCACCCCTAGAATAGAAATTTCAAAAAAGTGACTCCATCTAAGAAAGTACACCCCTCAAGGTATTCAAAACTGGGTTTACAAACTTTGTTAACCCTTTAGGTGTTCCACAAGAGTTAATGGCAGATGGAGAAACAATTTAGAAATTTCAATTTTTTGGAAAATTTTCCAATATAATCAATTTTTTCCAGGAGTAAAACAAGGGTTAACTGCCAAACAACACTCAAAATGGGTTGCCCTGATTCTGTAGTTTGCAAAAACACCCCATATGTGGTCGTAAACTACTGTTTGGCCGAACGGTAGCACATAGAAGGAGGGGAACACCATATGAGTTTTGGAAGGCAGATTTTGCAGGACTGGTTTTGTTTATACCATGTCCCATTTGAAGCCCCCTGTTGCACCCCTAGAATAGAAATTTCAAAAAAGTGACTCCATCTAAGAAAGTACACCCCTCAAGGTATTCAAAACTGGGTTTACAAACTTTGTTAACCCTTTAGCTGTTCCACAAGAGTTAATGGCAGATGGAGAAACAATTTAGAAATTTCTATTTTTTGGAAAATTTTCCAATATAATCAGTTTTTTCCAGGAGTAAAACAAGGGTTAACTGCCAAACAAAACTCAAAATGGGTTGCCCTGATTCTGTAGTTTGCAAAAACACCCCAAATGTGGTCGTAAACTACTGTTTGGCTAAACGGCAGGACATAGAAGAAGGGGAACGCCATACGGTTTTTGGAAGGCAGATTTTGCTGGACTGGTTTATTTACACCATGTACCCTTTCAAGCCCCCTGATGCACCCCTAGAGTAGAAACTCCATAAAAGTGACCCCATCTAGGAAACTACGGGATAAGGTGGTTGTTGTTTTGGGACAATTTTTGGGGTAAATTAGATTTTTGGTTGCTCTATATTACTCTTTTTTGAGGCAATGTAACAAAAAAATTTAATTCTAAAATTGTTTCTACATTCGCTATTTAGTTTTGTGGAACACCTAAAGGGTTAACATAGTTTGTAAAGTAATTTTTGAATACCTTGAGGGGTGTAGTTTCTTAGATGGGGTCACTTTTTTGGAGTTTCTAGTCTAGGCTACATCAGGGGGGGCTTCTAATGGGACATGGTGTAAAAAAAAAAAACTGTCCATCAAAATCTGCCTTCCAGAAACCGTATGGAGTTCCCTTCGTTCTATGCCCTGCCGTGCGGCTATATAGCCATTTACGACCACATATGGGGTGTTTCTGCAAACTACAGAATTGGGGCAATAAATGTTTAGTTTTGTTTGGCTGTTAACCCTTGCTTTATTACCGGCAAAATGGATTTAAATTAAATTTTGCCCAAAAATAGGTGTTTTGGCACCGTTTTTATTTTATATTTTTAACACCGTTCATCCGAGGCGTTTGGTAAAAAGTTATTTTTATAGCGACGACTTTTACGCACGCGACGATGCCCAATATGTATGGCTCTCAGACTTTGGAGACACTAAGCAGGCATCCTAAAACTGCGGCCCTCCAGATGTTGTAAAACTACAATTCCCACCATGCCCTGATGATGGCTGTAGGTTGTCTGGGCATGCTGGGAGTTATAGTTTTACAACATCTGGAGGGCCGCAGTTTGAGGATGCCTGCACTAAAACTAATATTTTTTGGGGAAAGAAAAATTGTTTTCGTGTCTCCAAAGTCTGAGAGCCATAGTGTTTTATGTTCTCTAGTGAACTGTTGGGGATTATAAAAATTTAGTACTCCATGGAAGTGTGATACTCCCTGAAGCAATCGATAATGCAGAGGCCCGGATGATCGGGGCACGTGTCACATTGAGTTGTGGTGTCCTTCCGTATCCCCCTCTTGTGACACACTCTGCACTTTTTTTGGGTTCGTCCCTTCTTTCCAGTATGGGGGACCACACCTGGAAAGTGTTGGCCAGGGACGATCCGGGCGCCTCCAGTTCCCGAGGTACTCCGGCCTGCTCTTTCCCGGTCCGAAAAGATCAGGTCTTTGAGGACTGCCTCATAGAATTGGAGGAATGTCCCTGTGCTGCCAGCGCTTCGGGATAGTACAAAAGAGTTGTACATGGCAACCTGCACCATGTAGACCGCAACTTTTTTGTACCATGCCCGGGTTTTGCGCATGGCGTTATATGGCGTGAGGACTTGATCAGAGAGATCAACTCCTCCCATATACCGATTGTAGTCGACGATACAATCGGGCTTGAGGACCGTTGCCGCGGTACCTCGCACAGGGACTGGGGTGGTGCTGTTACCGTGGATTGTGGACAGCATAAGGACATCCCTCTTGTCCTTATACCTGACCAGCAACAGGTTTCCACTGGTAAGTGCACGGGTCTCACCCCTGGGGATAGGTACCTGGAGGGGGTAGGCAGGGAGGCCGCGTTGATTTTTCCGCACGGTCCCACAAGCGAACGTGGATCTGGTGGCAAGGGACCTGAACAAGGGAATTCTGGTATAAAAGTTGTCCACGTACAAGTGGTAACCCTTATCCAGCAGTGGGTACATAAGGTCCCACACGAGTTTCCCGGTAACACCCAGAGTGGGGGGACATTCTGGTGGTTGAATCCGGGAATCTCGCCCCTCGTACACACGAAATTTGTAAGTGTACCCTGAGGTACTCTCACAAATTTTGTATAGCTTCACGCCATACCTCGCCCGCTTTGTGGGAATGTATTGGCGGAAACTGAGTCTCCCCTTGAACGCAACGAGAGACTCATCAACCGCGACCTCCCTTCCAGGTACGTAGGCCTGCTGAAATGTGGCCCCAAAGTGATCGATGACCGGCCGTATCTTGTACAGCCGGTCATAGGCAGGATCACCTCGGGGTGGACATGCTGCATTATCGGAATAATGCAGACATTTCCGGATGGCCTCAAACCGGTGACGTGTCATGACCATACTGTACAGTGGGGTCTGGTACAGGACGTCCCCACTCCAGTATTGCCTGACACTGGGTTTTTGGACTAGACCCATATGCAGCACGAGGCCCCAAAATGTCCTCATCTCGGCTGCACTGACCGGCGTCCAGCCACCGGGTCTAGCCAAAACTGAGCCTGGGTTTTGAGCGACGAACTGTTGGGCGTACAGATTCGTCTGCTCCACCATCAAATTCACCAGTGGGTTACTGAAAAAAAAACTAAAAAAGTCTATTTCAGTAAACCCCACTGTGGGAATCTGGATTCCAGGATTGCCAGCGAAATCCGGAATCTCAGGCTCAAAGTCCACTGGGGGACACCAGCTAAGTTCATCGGCAGGGGGCTCCGGTGAACTTATTTGGTGGGCCGGGAAACCAGTACGAACCCCAGGGCGGCTCGTACTAGGGTGGGCCACAGGATCCCTAGCATGTGTGGCCCCTGGCTCCGCCTGGCGGCGTCTCCGCTGCCTTGGTGGCTCATCGTCATCCGATGATGATGAGGAGGATGCGGATGACAAAAGGAACGTGGGGTCATCCTCATCCTCACTGGGGCTCTCAGAGTCGGAGGCAATCTGGGCATATGCCTCCTCGGCCGAGAACACCCGGCGGGCCATGGGTGTGTGTGTGTGCGTGTGTATGTGCGTGCGTGTAAACCTTTATTCTATGTGCGTGTGTGTGGGGGCACGGGTGTTCACGTACTAAAAAGTCCAGGCAAAAAAAATGTTGAAGTTCAAACTTGCTGATCAGCGGTTCAACGCTGATCAGCGGTCGGTGGGGTGGTGGGGCGGGCGATGCGCTAACAGTGGACGGACGCTAAAAAGTGCCGTCCAGTCAGCGCACGCAGAAAAAAAAAAAAAAAGTGGTGGTGGGGGAAGGGTCTGGTGGTGGGAGGAGGGGGTTGGTGGGTAGGAGGGGGGGGGGGCTGGTGGTGGTGGGGGGGGGGATGATGTGCGGGGGGGGCAAGTGGCAGGGGGGGTCTGGGGTCTGAAAGCTTGAAAAAAAAGAGTTTGGAATAAATGTGCTTTTTTTTTTTTTTTTTTTTTCTAACTTTTCCCTTCTATCCCTGCCTAAAGGTGCCTCTCCCTCACTGACCCTAACCTACCTGGGTGGCGATGGGTGCAGGAGGGTGATGGATGCCGATTTAGGGGGACACAGGAGCTGGTGCTGGACGATGCTGCACGGTCAGGGTGCTGGACAGGAAGAGGAGGGGAGAGAGGAGCGCAGGAAGTTTGAATCTCGCGCCTCTCTCCCCTGCACCAATCAGCACCCTGGACAGCGGCGTTCAGCACCAGGGCCAGCTCCGCCTCTGCAAATCCTCGGACTGCGATTGGTGGTGTAAAATTACGCCACCGATCGCAGTCTTTTTCCGGTTCATCGGGTCACAGGACACCCGAATGGACCGGAAACGCAGAAAACCGCAGGTCTGAATTGACCTGCGGTTTTCTGCGATCGCCGATACGGGGGGGTCCAATGACCCCCCCCCTGCGTTGTTACGGGATGCCGGCTGAATGATTTCAGCCGAAATCCCGTTTCGATTAACCCCCGCGGCGCCGGAATTCAGATTTTAAGTCAGGACGTACCGGTACGTCCTCGGTCCTTAAGGACTCGGGAAATAGGGCGTACCGGTACGTCCTCGGTCCTTAAGGGGTTAAGGTATTCAGCCAATGTAACACAATGCAGTTCGTAGTTCAAAAGCCTCCGGGTTTCCCTCTCTAGGTCCCTTGACTTGAACTCTGATGGTGGTGTTTTTAAGAATTCACTGGAAATATTGACCCGAGATAGCATCAGTGAAATTTCTTCCTGTTGAAAGGATAGGGTTCCACTGGCCATGATGTTGCAGCAGGTGCTCCACTCGGTCTGTGAAGATCAGTAATGGTGTAGAACTTCGTGGCACTCCGCCAATGTGTGCTTGGAGTCGGGTTCCCACCCCATGTGTAACAATGAAGAAAACTCCAGCAGTTATGATACAAAAGGGTGAATTCTTATTGAAGTGCGGCCTTTACATACAGTGACGTTTCGGCCGAATATGTGATGAAGAGTTATAACAAAGCAGTGGGTCAATATACAAGCAACTCATGATTCAAACAGTCTATCAAGAATATAAGACAGTACAATACAAATAGGCCCTATTCGGATTATGAGATCCATAGGAGGTATCTAGTGAATTAAGAGCAGGACGATAGTGAAAGAATGAGAGGTGATCCGCATCAATGAACATATTAATAGCCATTACCTGTTGCCGCTTAGAGAAGATAAGGAGGTATAGAAGATAGCTGCGCTCAAAAGACAGGGGTAGCTGCGCCACGTGTAGGAAGAAAAGGTGCCTATTTAAAATAGCAGAGCGCATCCGACAGGGGAGAGTGCGCTCGCGCACTGCAGTTTTTCATGGCATGGCATTTTCTGTTCCAATATATTTTTCTCATACTGCTCTATAAATTACATTGCAGGGGGTTACAGAAAAACTCACGGCATACAAAAAACGCATTAAAAAAAAACAACTGTTAAGACCCACTATCTGGGTAAATATGCCTTAAAAATTACAAAACAAGTTGTCAAGTGTTATTTTTGGGGCCCACACAAAGTTGTGTGGCAGCACTTTAATAGTAGTGGCAGTTTGATTTAACACATCTGATGTCACAACCCCCTCCCTAAACTCCTCACAAACTTCCCTCAGATCCCAACTCCCTACTGAATAACAATACGGTTGTGGTTACACCTCAATGAGCATGTTATTCATAAGTTACAACTAAGCTAGATACAAGCCCTGGGAAAACAGCGGGCAGAGATGACAGAGTGGTGAATGGGGTGACATCAACCTCTCCCCCCAAACTGATTCCCTCCATTAACCACTGAGCACACACCCATTTAGCAAAGTCATCACATCCCCCTATTCACCAGTAACGGGATGAGGTCATTGCTCAGACAGGAGGAACACACACTCACATGGGCTTTAGAAATAATATGAAAGAAATACAATGTAGTGCTGTTATACAAGTCACATTATATATTTTAGTTTTTTATTGGAATTTAGACCAATACCGTCACGCCCAAGGATTGCAGAGGGATCGCAGTGAAGTGGTGCTAGCATAGAAATAAATAGGGTTGCACCGTGACTAGCACTTTTGTCGGACCCAAGAATTGAAAAGAAAAAAACATTTTTAGTGATTCTGTGATGGCAACAAACATGCGAGCAGCGCTGTGGCCTTATTCATTTCTAGCATTTGGCAAGGATCGCCTTGTAGCTAAACCCCTACAGATGTGTTCAAGATGTTAGCCTCTATAATCTAATCAAGGTGATAGGTCATGAATATTAGAATGGTGGGGCTGCAGTTGCTGGGAGTCACTACTGATTGCTACAACAGGGGACCTCAGCCTCCTGTTACTCTCGACTAAGGATGAGCGAATCGACTTCAGATGAAACATCCAAAGTCGATTTGCATAAAACTTCATTTGAATACTGGACGGAACTCAGTACCGGAAAACTTTAACGCAAGTGTGAACGTACCCTTACAGGTTCACATGTGCAAAATGTTAAAGGGTATGAATGCTGGGGACCCTTCCAATTGCAAGAATGAGTCACATTCCCTTTTCCTGGTGTGGCCATGATAACGTGTTCACTAGATGGGATTTACAGAAAGAGTGCTCTCACTTGGAGGGCTCTGGAACCGTCATTCAATTTGCAAGTATTTTGCATCCGTGTCCAATTTGTCTTTTTCGTGCTTTGCACATAGACCCATTCATTTCTTTGGGTCTGCAAAACAATGGAAAAATCAAAAGGGGGCCAGCAACCCCAGGGTAATCATATAAAAACGTAATGTTTAATGTCCTTGTTTATAAAAAGGGAAAGTATTGCTCAAAACAATAGCAAAATGCAGCAAATAAAGTGGTGCTGTCGACTCAACAGTGCTCTATAGTACTCGGAGTGGTCTTACCATTCCTGTTGACACACAGTGGTATGGGATACTCCAGTATGCAGAGGATGCAGCAGGTTGTCACAATTCAGCTCCTCTTGAGTAGGCAGCATGATTCGGTATTTGTCCCTAAATTGCCCTACTTGGCCTAGTCTGAACTGTACGTCCAGCCAAGAGGATCACCCGCCCCGGAAGGGGCGACCCCTCTGGAAAGTACCTCTCTGGTTTGGAGTCCCTCCACTCAACCCTGACCCTAGTGGTACTGGTCCGGCTGTACAGAGGTGACAGAAAGTGAAGCAAAGTCGTCCCTACGCATTACGACAGGGCTGTGTTGCCCAGTTTCCTCAGGGGACATAGAGAAACAAAGTAATTGCTGTTATCTGCATGTGGCAGAAGTAGTATATGGCACCCCTGGTCTCCCACCATTTCTGCGAGTTCAAATGGCCTGGCAGTGGGGGTGTCTGTCCCGGTAACCTAGAAGTGACAGGAGGCTTGACCAATAGTATGTTGGTCCCCTCCCCATGTTGTGCAATAGATATATCTACCTAACCTTGGGAGGTGACTAAGTTACAAAGGGCAGTGTGCGCCAGCAACCAAGATGGAGCGCTGCACACCACCATCAGTTGTATAAACCAAGTGAAGGGCAGTCTGTGGTCTACGTGTATGGCCAGGCTGGAAAAACGTGTGACTTACAAAGCTTGCTTCAATGGAATCGTCCTGCTCCCTGCCCCTAGGGATGTGCAGGGATGAACACCATAAAATAAAATCTGTGTGTATTCGGGGGCTCTCACTCAGGACATGGATGGAAACGATCACCAGGCAGCGCCTTCCTCTCCATCCGCAATGGTTAGGGGTTTGTGGAGGATGTGTTGGGGAGGGCGCACAATGCGATGATGGAAGGCGCGCTGTGTATAAATGACATGTCCCCATGTGATAGGGAACATCAAGACGAGCAGGAATCTTGTGGGTGGCTGGGCAGAAGTCACAGTTACCGCTGCGTCAAAGAGGGGGACTGGACAAGACCCGTCCACATGAAGACGCGGTAGTGGGCGACGCCCAATAATAAACCAGGCTAAGACCAACACAAACGTCTCGCTGCAGGATTAGGCAACGGGGGGCCATGATCATCTGTCAAACATATTGACAGTGTTAAGCAGTCACTGCTGTTGGATGGTAGAACAGTGAGTGCTCCTCCATATAGAACACTCATCAGGGAGCTATGTAGAAGTTAGGTACAGTAACTACAATAGATAGTACTACATGGGGGAGAAATGGGTGAGGAGCATGGACAAATAATCGTACATTGGCGGACACTGATCTGTCCAGGGGATTGGTTCCAATCCTGGACAGACTTAATGCTGTGCCTACAGAGTGATGATGATCAGCAAGATTATCGCAAGTTTTTTCATGTCATCCAAGTGCTGTCAGCAAAGTATACAACATACTTTTGTCCGTATTGCAGCCAAGAATAATAATTTCTAGTATAGTAGTGCTGCTCAGCTGAAATTTTGCTGCCCTCACTAATGGCTCAATGTATTTATATTGCCTGGCCTGGGGCTTTACAATCCTGGAAGTATAGGCTTTACATCATGCCATGCATAGTAATGTAATGTTAAAAAAATGGTAACTGCAAACATCTCTGGACTCTGATGTGTGTATAAAAAATGCATTCGTTAGCAGATCCAACAAGCCTTGGTTTCACTCTCCTGATAATCTAACATCTATAGGTGACCACAAATGAGTAGACAGGTAATAACACGATGATCAGAATTTCTCGTACAGTCACTCATATACAATTTTATTAGGGCGTTGATGTATTTCTCATATTACCCTTTACATCTGTACAGAACGTGTAAAAATCCTGTGAGCCAGATGTCAGGAACAGGTTAACCTCTTGTATCTGCTGCCACCTAGCGTCATACACACTGACTGCAAGGACAAGGTTGTACTAAGGGCTCTTTCACACCTGCGTTCTTGTCTTCCGGCATAGAGTTCTGTCGTCGGGGCTCTATGCCGGAGGAATCCTGATCAGTTTTATCCTAATGCATTCTGAATGGAGTGAAATCCGTTCAGGGTGCATCAGGATGTCTTCAGTTCAGGACCGGAACGTTTTTTGGCCGGAGAAAATACCGCAGCATGCTGCGCTTTTTGCTACGGCCAAAAATCCTGAACACTTGCCGCAAGGCCGGATCCGGAATTAATGCCCATTGAAAGGCATTAATCCGGATCCGGCCTTAAGCTAAACGTCGTTTCGGCGCATTGCCAGATCCGACGTTTAGCATTTTCTGAAGTCCTGGCAGCCATGGTAAAGTGTAGTGGGGAGCGGGGGAGCAGTATACTTACCATCCGTGCGGCTCCCGGGGCGCTCCAGAGAGACGTCAGGGCGCCCCACTCGCATGGATGACGTGATCTCATGGCACGTCATCCATGCATATGGGGCGCACTGACGTCATTCTGGAGCGCCCCGGGAGCCGCACGGACTGTAAGTATACCGCTCCCCCGCTCCCCACTACTACTATGGCAACCAGGACTTTAATAGCGTCCTGGCTGCCATAGTAACACTGAACGCATTTTGAAGACGGATCCGTCTTCAAATGCTTTCAGTTCACTTGCGTTTTTCCGGATCCGGCGTGTAATACCGGCAAGTGGAGTACACGCCGGATCCGGAGAACGCAAGTGTGAAAGAGGCCTAAGGAGCACTAGCTGCGTTGCCGCACATGCAGTAGCTCTGTAATATGGCATACTGTGAAGGGGAACATACCGCAATTTGTATTCTCATTGATTCATGTGGAATCTGCAAGAAAAAATAAAATAAAATCTTCAATAAAGGCTCTCAGCAGCATCTAAGGGCACCAAGTTAAAGATCTGTGCAAAACAAATTCAGAATATTTTTATATGCACGACTTTTAGTCTGAATTTACACTACTGTCTTTAATGTGAGTGGAAGGAATTGGATACGAGAACTAATTTTCTGCATCATGCAGAGAGGGTCACCTCACAGTTTTTTTGTGTTTTTCTGGCTTGTAAAAAATGACAAGAAATTCGGACGTCGTTGCAAGTAGGGATGACTGGTTGTCGGGGTTCGGCCGCACTTTGTTTCAAAGTTATATTCCAAACTTGACCCCGAACAATGAACCCCATTGAAGTCAATGGGGACCCGAAGTTTGGGGCAACTAAATGGCTCTAAAAAAAGTAATAAAAAGGGCTAGAGGGCTGCAAAAGGTTCCAAAGTGGTCGTAAGAGCAGTACAATTACCCTACAAACAAATATGCTGGATAGGGAAATGACTTAAAATAACAAAATACACAAAAATAAAAAATAACAATATTGAAACAGAAGGCAGAGGTCCAAGTGGAATAGGAAGTTGAGGAGGCTGTGGACGTGGCGATGTAACATAGCATATAAGGCCGAAAAAAAGACATTTGTCAATCCATTTCACCCTGTTATCCTGCAAGTTGATCCAGAGGAAGGCAAAAAAAAACAACTGAGGTACAAGCCAATTTTCCTCACTTAAGCGGGAAAAAACTCCTTCCCGACTCCAATCAGGCAAACAAAGCCAACACTGTTTCATTATTTTTTTTTTATGTGTCTGTCAATTCTGTGACCTTTAGCCATCTTTGGCGGTGTGGCTGGTATATATCTCTACTCTGCCAACATAAGACATAATAATCTTGAGCCAGGAGGTGGAGGGCCAAGTGGAGGAGGAGGCAGACATGGAGGTGTAGGTGAAAGAGGCGGGGGAGGAAGCCAATACTGTTTCTGTTTGTTTTATCATGTGTCCGTCAATTCTGTGTCAGGTTGTAAAGGGCCACGGCGTGACTGTTTGGTGCTTGCGTGTTCTGGGTTAAAACTGGGTAAAAAATGTGTCTCAGTTATAGATCTCACACGTCCCCCATCTGGGGACTATATATTAAAAGAATATGTGTCAGGGGACCGAGAGGAAGGAAAGAGGGTGCACTCTGACTCCACCCACAACCCCTGTCCCCGCCTACTTACACTACCCGCCCTAGGTGATGGGGCGTAACTGGGCAACGGTCCCTTACTTACATAAGTGCACAGATGAAAGATACGGAAGGTCAACAAGCCAAGGGTCAGAACCAGGAGAAGCGGGAGTACAAATGGAGCGGGCAAATGTAAAGTCAACAGTCAGAGCCGAGGTCAATCCAGGAGAGCAAATACGTACAAAGGATGAGACGAAGTCGAGGTCAAAGAACGAGCCGAGGTCACAAGGTCAGGAGGTCAATCAGAACAAGCAGCCGCAGACTAGAACCAAGGCACAAGGAAGCACCAATGGACCAGTATCACAGGCAACCTGTGGCCAGCAAGCTGCCTGTATTTATAGTGGGGAGTGAGGGTCATGTGACGTGGCCAGCGTCACATGACTGACAGACAGACAAGTCGAGCACCGAGTGATCAGCTCAGCGCTCAAGGCAGACCTAGGAGCAGGGAGCCTCCCAGCTAGCAAAGCCGCCCTGGGAACAAGGCCGAACACAGATCCTCGCTCCCGAAGCCTGATGGGAGACCGAGTGTGCCTTCGGCGCCCCGTTACAATATGTCAGAGAAGAATTTCCTTTCCTACAACAGTTAGGCCTCGTTCACATTTCCATTTTTCACTGACATGTGCTGTCCACATTTTCCACGGACAGCACACGTACTCATTTAAATGTGTCTTTTCAGTATTTTTTTACTGACCGTGGGTAAGTAAAATAATCAAGGGGAAATGCACTACTTTGATCTGTGATGCGGACCAAGCATGCCCATTGAAGTCTGTGGGGCAGTAAAAATTACTGACACAAATCCATGTTGTGTCCGTGTTGCGTCCGTTTTTCACTGAAGACTAATAGGAGATTCTCTGAAAATTACTTTCTCAGCTGAGCAACGTCAGTGAATTATGGATGACACATGGATTGTAAAAACAGACACATAGACCAACCACGAATCCTTTACAGACATCTTCACGGATGAAACACGTACACATTTTTTCACGGACGTGACACTGACACAGAAATGTAAACAAGGCCTTAAGATGGATGAAGGGGGTGTTCCTAATTTTTATTTTTTTTCATGATTAGGGATGAGCGAACTCGAACTGTATAGTTCGGGTTCGTACCGAATTTTGGGGTGTCCGTGACACGGACCCGAACCCGGACATTTTCGTAAAAGTCCGGGTTCGGGTTCGGTGTTCGTCGCTTTCTTGGCGCTTTCGTGACGCTTTCTTGGCGCTTTTTGAAAGGCTGCAAAGCAGCCAATCAACAAGCGTCATACTACTTGCCCCAAGAGGCCGTCACAGCCATGCCTACTATTGGCATGGCTGTGATTGGCCAGAGCACCATGTGACCCAGCCTCTATTTAAGCTGGAGTCACATAGCGCCGCCCGTCACTCTGCTCTGATTAGCGTAGGGAGAGGTTGCGGCTGCGACAGTAGGGCGAGATTAGGCAGATTAACTCCTCCAAAGTACTTGATTAATCGATCGATCTGCAGCTGTGGATCATTGAGCTGCTGAAATTCAATTGCTCACTGTTTTTAGGCTGCCCAGACCGTTTGTCAGTCACTTTTTTCTGGGGTGATCGGCGGCCATTTTGTGTCTTGTGGTGCGCCAGCACAAGCTGCGACCAAGTGCATTTAACCCTCAATGGTGTGGTTGTTTTTTGGCTAAAGCCTACATCAGGGTGAAGCTGTCACACCAAGTGCATTTAACCAGCAATAGTCTGTTTATTTTTTGGCCATATACTACATCAGGGGCAAGCTGCGCCTGTCACCAAGTGCATTTAACCCTCAATGGTGTGGTTGTTTTTTGGCTAAAGCCTACATCAGGGTGAAGCTGTCACACCAAGTGCATTTAACCAGCAATAGTCTGTTAATTTTTTGACCATATACTAAATCAGGGGCAAGCTGCGCCCGTCACCAAGTGCATTTAACCCTCAGAAGTGTGGTTGGTCAAGCTGTCACACCAAGTGCATTTAACCAGCAATAGTCTGTTCATTTTTTGGCCATATACTACATCAGGGGCAAGCTGCGCCCGTCACCAAGTGCATTTAACCCTCAGTAGTGTGGTTGGTCAAGCTGTCACACCAAGTGCATTTAACCAGCAATAGTGTGGTTATTTTTTGGCCATATCCCAGTCTAATTCTGTCACTAAATCCATACCGGTCACCCAGCGCCTAAATACTAGGCCTCAAATTTATATCCCGCTAAATCTGTCGTTACCGCTGTACTGTTGTGGCTGGGCAAGTTATTTAGTGTCCGTTAAAGCACATTTTTTGTTCTGGGTTGAAATACAATTCCCAATTTAGCAATTTCATAATTTAGTGGTTTCTGCTATATCAGAGCTATTTGAAATCTATCCCTAAAAGGGTATATAATATTCAAGGTGCACATAGGGTCATTCAGAATAACTTCACACACACGTTACTGTGCATTTCCAAGTCTAATTCTGTTAGTAAATCCATACCGGTCACCCAGCGCCTAAATACTAGGCCTCAAATTTATATCCCGCTAAATCTGTCGTTACCGCTGTCCTGTTGTGGATGGGCAAGTTTTTTAGTGTCCGTCAAAGCACATTTTTTGTTCTGGGTTGAAATACAATTCCCAATTTAGCAATTTCATAATTTAGTGGTTTCTGCTATATCAGAGCTATTTGAAATCTATCCCTAAAAGGGTATATAATATTCAAGGTGCACATAGGGTCATTCAGAATAACTTCACACACACGCTACTGTGCATTTCCAAGTCTAATTCTGTTAGTAAATCCATACCGGTCACCCAGCGCCTAAATACTAGGCCTCAAATTTATATCCCGCTAAATCTGTCGTTACCGCTGTCCTGTTGTGGATGGGCAAGTTATTTAGTGTCCGTCAAAGCACATTTTTTGTTCTGGGTTGAAATACAATTCCCAATTTAGCAATTTCATAATTTAGTGGTTTCTGCTATATCAGAGCTATTTGAAATCTATCCCTAAAAGGGTATATAATATTCAAGGTGCACATAGGGTCATTCAGAATAACTTCACACACACGCTACTGTGCATTTCCAAGTCTAATTCTGTTAGTAAATCCATACCGGTCACCCAGCGCCTAAATACTAGGCCTCAAATTTATATCCCGCTAAATCTGTCGTTACCGCTGTCCTGTTGTGGATGGGCAAGTTATTTAGTGTCCGTCAAAGCACATTTTTTGTTCTGGGTTGAAATACAATTCCCAATTTAGCAATTTCATAATTTAGTGGTTTCTGCTATATCAGAGCTATTTGAAATCTATCCCTAAAAGGGTATATAATATTCAAGGTGCACATAGGGTCATTCAGAATAACTTCAGACACACGCTACTGTGCATTTCCAAGTCTAATTCTGTTAGTAAATCCATACCGGTCACCCAGCGCCTAAATACTAGGCCTCAAATTTATATTCAGCTGAATTTGAATACAATACATTGGGCCAAATAATATTTTTGTTGTTGTGGTGAACCATAACAATGAGGAAAACATCTGGTAAGGGACGCGGACGTGGACATGGTCGTGGTGGTGTTAGTGGACCCTCTGGTGCTGGGAGAGGACGTGGCCGTTCTGCCACATCCACACGTCCTAGTGTACCAACTACCTCAGGTCCCAGTAGCCGCCAGAATTTACAGCGATATATGGTGGGGCCCAATGCCGTTCTAAGGATGGTAAGGCCTGAGCAGGTACAGGCATTAGTCAATTGGGTGGCCGACAGTGGATCCAGCACGTTCACATTATCTCCCACCCAGTCTTCTGCAGAAAGCGCACAGATGGCGCCTGAAAACCAACCCCATCAGTCTGTCACATCACCCCCATGCATACCAGGGAAACTGTCTCAGCCTCAAGTTATGCAGCAGTCTCTTATGCTGTTTGAAGACTCTGCTGGCAGGGTTTCCCAAGGGCATCCACCTAGCCCTTCCCCAGCGGTGAAAGACATAGAATGCACTGACGCACAACCACTTATGTTTCCTGATGATGAGGACATGGGAATACCACCTCAGCATGTCTCTGATGATGACGAAACACAGGTGCCAACTGCTGCGTCTTTCTTCAGTGTGCAGACTGAACAGGAGGTCAGGGATCAAGACTGGGTGGAAGACGATGCAGGGGACGATGAGGTCCTAGACCCCACATGGAATGAAGGTTGTGCCACTGACTTTCACAGTTCGGAGGAAGAGACAGTGGTGAGACTGAGCCAACAGTGTAGCAAAAGAGGGAGCAGTGGGCAAAAGCAGAACACCCGCCGCCAAGAGACTCCGCCTGCTACTGACCGCCGCCATCTGGGACCGAGCACCCCAAAGGCAGCTTCAAGGAGTTCCCTGGCATGGCACTTCTTCAAACAATGTGCTGACGACAAGACCCGAGTGGTTTGCACGCTGTGCCATCAGAGCCTGAAGCGAGGCATTAACGTTCTGAACCTGAGCACAACCTGCATGACCAGGCACCTGCATGCAAAGCATGAACTGCAGTGGAGTAAACACCTTAAAACCAAGGAAGTCACTCAGGCTCCCCCTGCTACCTCTTCTGCTGCTGCCGCCTCGGCCTCTTCTGCTGCTGCCGCCTCTGCCTCTTCCTCCGCCTCTGGAGGAACGTTGGCACCTGCCGCCCAGCAAACAGGGGATGTACCACCAACACCACCACCACCTCCGTCACCAAGCGTCTCAACCATGTCACACGCCAGCGTTCAGCTCTCCATCTCACAAACATTTGAGAGAAAGCGTAAATTCCCACCTAGCCACCCTCGATCCCTGGCCCTGAATGCCAGCATTTCTAAACTACTGGCCTATGAAATGCTGTCATTTAGGCTGGTGGACACAGACAGCTTCAAACAGCTCATGTTGCTTGCTGTCCCACAGTATGTTGTTCCCAGCCGCCACTACTTCTCCAAGAGAGCCGTGCCTTCCCTGCACAACCAAGTATCCGATAAAATCAAGTGTGCACTGCGCAACGCCATCTGTAGCAAGGTCCACCTAACCACAGATACGTGGACCAGTAAGCACGGCCAGGGACGCTATATCTCCCTAACTGCACACTGGGTAAATGTAGTGGCAGCTGGGCCCCAGGCGGAGAGCTGTTTGGCGCACGTCCTTCCGCCGCCAAGGATCGCAGGGCAACATTCTTTGCCTCCTGTTGCCACCTCCTCCTTCTCGGCTTCCTCCTCCTCTTCTTCCACCTGCTCATCCAGTAAGCCACACACCTTCACCACCAACTTCAGCACAGCCCGGGGTAAACGTCAGCAGGCCATTCTGAAACTCATATGTTTGGGGGACAGGCCCCACACCGCACAGGAGTTGTGGCGGGGTATAGAACAACAGACCGACGAGTGGTTGCTGCCGGTGAGCCTCAAGCCCGGCCTGGTGGTGTGTGATAATGGGCGAAATCTCGTTGCAGCTCTGGGACTAGCCAATTTGACGCACATCCCTTGCTTGGCGCATGTGCTGAATTTGGTGGTGCAGAAGTTCATTCACAACTACCCCGACATGTCAGAGCTGCTGCATAAAGTGCGGGCCGTCTGTTCGCGCTTCCGGCGTTCACATCCTGCTGCTGCTCGCCTGTCTGCGCTACAGCGTAACTTCGGCCTTCCCGCTCACCGCCTCATATGCGACGTGCCCACCAGGTGGAACTCCACCTTGCACATGCTGGACAGACTGTGCGAGCAGCAGCAGGCCATAGTGGAGTTTCAGCTGCAGCACGCACGGGTCAGTCGCACTACAGAACAGCACCACTTCACCACCAATGACTGGGCCTCCATGCGAGACCTGTGTGCCCTGTTGCGCTGTTTCGAGTACTCCACCAACATGGCCAGTGGCGATGACGCCGTTATCAGCGTTACAATACCACTTCTATGTCTCCTTGAGAAAACACTTAGGGCGATGATGGAAGAGGAGGTGGCCCAGGAGGAGGAGGAGGAGGAGGAGGAGGAGGAAGAGGGGTGATTTTTAGCACTTTCAGGCCAGTCTCTTCGAAGTGACTCAGAGGGAGGTTTTTGGCAACAGCAGAGGCCAGGTACAAATGTGGCCAGCCAGGGCCCACTACTGGAGGACGAGGATGAGGAGGAGGTGGAGGAGGATGAGGATGAAGCATGGTCACAGCGGGGTGGCACCCAACGCAGCTCGGGTCCATCACTGGTGCGTGGCTGGGGGGAAAGGCAGGACGATGACGATACGCCTCCCACAGAGGACAGCTTGTCCTTACCCCTGGGTAGCCTGGCACACATGAGCGACTACATGCTGCAGTGCCTGCGCAACGACAGCAGAGTTGCCCACATTTTAACCTGTGCGGACTACTGGGTTGCCACCCTGCTGGATCCACGCTACAAAGACAATGTGCCCACCTTACTTCCTGCACTGGAGCGTGATAGGAAGATGCGCGAGTACAAGCGCACGTTGGTAGACGCGCTACTGAGAGCATTCCCAAATGTCACAGGGGAACAAGTGGAAGCCCAAGGCCAAGGCAGAGGAGGAGCAAGAGGTCGCCAAGGCAGCTGTGTCACGGCCAGCTCCTCTGAGGGCAGGGTTAGCATGGCAGAGATGTGGAAAACTTTTGTCAACACGCCACAGCTAACTGCACCACCACCTGATACGCAACGTGTTAGCAGGAGGCAACATTTCACTAACATGGTGGAACAGTACGTGTGCACACCCCTCCACGTACTGACTGATGGTTCGGCCCCATTCAACTTCTGGGTCTCTAAATTGTCCACGTGGCCAGAGCTAGCCTTTTATGCCTTGGAGGTGCTGGCCTGCCCGGCGGCCAGCGTTTTGTCTGAACGTGTATTCAGCACGGCAGGGGGCGTCATTACAGACAAACGCAGCCGCCTGTCTACAGCCAATGTGGACAAGCTGACGTTCATAAAAATGAACCAGGCATGGATCCCACAGGACCTGTCCGTCCCTTGTCCAGATTAGACATTAACTACCTCCCCTTAACCATATATTATTGGACTCCAGGGCACTTCCTCATTCAATCCTATTTTTATTTTCATTTTACCATTATATTGCGAGGCTACCCAAAGTTGAATGAACCTCTCCTCTGTCTGGGTGCCAGGGCCTAAATATATGCCAATGGACTGTTCCAATGTTGGGTGACGTGAAGCCTGATTCTCTGCTATGACATGCAGACTAATTCTCTGCTGACATGAAGCCAGATCCTCTGTTACGGGACCTCTCTCCTCTGCCTGGGTGCTGGGCCTAAATATCTGACAATGGACTGTTGCAGTGGTGGCTGACGTGAAGCCTGATTCTCTGCTATGACATGCAGACTGATTCTCTGCTGACATGAAGCCAGATTGTCTGTTACGGGACCTCTCTCCTCTGCCTGGGTGCTGGGCCTAAATTTATGAAAATGGACTCTTACAGTGGTGGGTGACGTGAAGCCTGATTCTCTGCTATGACATGAAGACTGATTCTCTGCTGACATGAAGCCAGATTCTCTGTTACGGGACCTCTCTCCTCTGCCTGGGTGCTGGGCCTAAATTTATGAAAATGGACTGTTGCAGTGGTGGGTGACGTGAAGCCTGATTCTCTGCTATGATATGAAGACTGATTCTCTGCTGACATGAAGCCAGATCCTCTGTTACGGGACCTCTCTCCTCTGCCTGGGTGCTGGGCCTAAATATCTGACAATGGACTGTTGCATTGGTGGCTGACGTGAAGCCTGATTCTCTGCTATGACATGCAGACTAATTCTCTGCTGACATGAAGCCAGATTGTCTGTTACGGGACCTCTCTCCTCTGCCCGGGTGCTGGGCCTAAATTTATGAAAATGGACTGTTGCAGTGGTGGGTGACGTGAAGCCTGATTCTCTGCTATGACATGAAGACTGATTCTCTGCTGACATGAAGCCAGATTCTCTGTTACGGGACCTCTCTCCTCTGCCTGGGTGCCGGGGCCTAAATATCTGAGAATGGACTGTTCCAGTGGTGGGTGACGGGAAGCCAGATTCTCTGCTATGGGACCTCTCTCCAATTGATTTTGGTTAATTTTTATTTATTTAATTTTATTTTAATTCATTTCCCTATCCACATTTGTTTGCAGGGGATTTACCTACATGTTGCTGCCTTTTGCAGCCCTCTAGCCCTTTCCTGGGCTTTTTTACAGCCGTTTTAGTGCCGAAAAGTTCGGGTCCCCATTGACTTCAATGGGGTTCGGGTTCGGGACGAAGTTCGGATCGGGTTCGGATCCCGAACCCGAACATTTTCGGGAAGTTCGGCCGAACTTCTCAAACCCGAACATCCAGGTGTTCGCTCAACTCTATTCATGATTTTTACAGAAACACTACACAGAAGAATTTCCTCTCACACGGGCGAGATTTCCACGCGGGTGCAATGTGGGAGGTGAATGCATTGCACCCGCACTGAATCCGGCACCATTAATTTTAATGGGGCTGTGTACATGAGCGTTTTTTTTCACGCATCACTTCTGCAATGCTTTAAAATCGCAGCATGCTCTATATTCTGCGTTTGTAACGCAGCCCTGGCCCCATAGAAGTGAATGGGGCTGCGTGAAAAACACATTGCATCCGCAAGCAAGTGCGGGTGTGATGCGTTTTTCACTAATGGTTGCTAAGAGATGTTGTTTGTAAACCTTCAGTTTTTTATCACGCACGTGAAAAACGCATCAAAACGCATTGCACCCGCGCAGAAAAAACTGAACAACTAAACGCAATTGCAGACAAAACTGACTGAACTTCCTTGCAAAATGGTGCGAGTTTCACTGAACGCATCCTGAGCCAATCCGTCACGCCCGTGGCGGGGCAGGCAGAGAAGGTCACCAACCTTTTTTGGGGGGTTTGTGGAGGTCCCAAAACATTGAGAAATAGCACAAACTGCGTTGGACTACAACAATAGCTAAGGGCGCCCAGTACACTTCTCTACTCTGCCAATATAAGACATAACAATCTTGAGCCTGGAGGCGGAGGTCCCAGTTGAGGAGCAGACGGACATGGCGGTGCAGACAGAGGAGGCGGACGTGGTGGTGGTGCAGGCGGAATAGGTCACCAATGTATATATTTTTTTTCATGTATATATATATATATATATATATATATATATATACAGGTCCTTCTAAAAAAATTAGCATATTGTGATAAAGTTCATTATTTTCTGTAATGTACTGATAAACATTAGACTTATATATTTTAGATTCATTACACACCAACTGAAGTAGTTCAAGCCTTTTATTGTTTTAATATTGATGATTTTGGCATACAGCTTATGAAAACCCCAAATTCCTATCTAAAAAAATTAGCATATCATGAAAAGGTTCTCTAAACGAGCTATTAACCTAATCATCTGAATCAACTAATTAACTCTAAACACCTGCAAAAGATTCCTGAGGCTTTTAAAAACTCCCAGCCTGGTTCATTACTCAAAACCCCAATCATGGGTAAGACTGCCGACCTGACTGCTGTCCAGAAGGCCATCATTGACACCCTCAAGCAAGAGGGTAAGACACAGAAAGAAATTTCTGAACGAATAGGCTGTTCCCAGAGTGCTGTATCAAGGCACCTTAGTGGGAAGTCTGTGGGAAGGAAAAAGTGTGGCAGAAAACGCTGCACAACGAGAAAAGGTGACCGGACCCTGAGGAAGCTTGTGGAGAAGGACCGATTCCAGACCTTGGGGGACCTGCGGAAGCAGTGTACTGAGTCTGGAGTAGAAACATCCAGAGCCACCGTGTACAGGCGTGTGCAGGAAATGGGCTACAGGTGCCGCATTCCCCAGGTCAAGCCACTTTTGAACCAGAAACAGCGGCAGAAGCGCCTGACCTGGGCTACAGAGAAGCAGCACTGGACTGTTGCTCAGTGGTCCAAAGTACTTTTTTCGGATGAAAGCAAATTTTGCATGTCATTCGGAAATCAAGGTGCCAGAGTCTGGAGGAAGACTGGGGAGAGGGAAATGCCAAAATGCCTGAAGTCCAGTGACAAGTACCCACAGTCAGTGATGGTCTGGGGTGCCATGTCAGCTGCTGGTGTTGGTCCACTGTGTTTTATCAAGGGCAGGGTCAATGCAGCTAGCTATCAGGAGATTTTGGAGCACTTCATGCTTCCATCTGCTGAAAAGCTTTATGGAGATGAAGATTTCATTTTTCAGCACGACCTGGCACCTGCTCACAGTGCCAAAACCACTGGTAAATGGTTTACTGACCATGGTATTACTGTGCTCAATTGGCCTGCCAACTCTCCTGACCTGAACCCCATAGAGAATCTGTGGGATATTGGGAAGAGAAAGTTGAGAGACGCAAGACCCAACACTCTGGATGAGCTTAAGGCCGCTATCGAAGCATCCTGGGCCTCCAGAACACCTCAGCAGTGCCACAGGCTGATTGCCTCCATGCCACACTGCATTGAAGCAGTCATTTCTGCAAAAGGATTCCCGACCAAGTATTGAGTGCATAACTGAACATAATTATTTGAAGGTTGACTTTTTTGTATTAAAAACACTTTTCTTTTATTGGTCGGATGAAATATGCTAATTTTTTAAGATAGGAATTTTGGGTTTTCATGAGCTATATGCCAAAATCATCAATATTAAAACAATAAAAGGCTTGAACTACTTCAGTTGTGTGTAATGAATCTAAAATATATAAAAGTCTAATGTTTATCAGTACATCACAGAAAATAATGAACTTTATCACAATATGCTAATTTTTTTAGAAGGACCTGTATATACAGTACAGACCAAAAGTTTGGACACACCTTCTCATTCAAAAAGTTTTCTTTATTTTCATGACTATGAAAATTGTAGATTCACACTGAAGGCATCAAAACTATGAATTAACACATGTGGAATTATATACATAACAAAAAAGTGTGAAACAAAGAAAAAACTCTTTAAAGCTACTTTCACACTTGCGTTCGGGGTTCCGCTTGTGAGTTCCGTTCAAAGTCTCTCACAAGCGGCCCGAACGCTTCCGTCCAGCCCTAATGCATTCTGAGTGGATGCGGATCCGCTCAAAATGCATCAGTCTGGCAGCGTTCAGCCTCCGCTCAGCAGGCGGACACCTGAACGCTGCTTGCAGCGTTCGGGTGCCCGCCTGGCCATGCGGAGGCAAACGGATCCGTCCAGACTTACAATGTAAGTCAATGGGGACGGATCTGTTTGAATATGACACACTATGGCTCAATTTTCAAACGGATCCGTCCCCCATTGACTTTCAATTTAAAGTCTGGACGGATCCGTCTGAGGCTACTGTAACGGTCAGCAGAGGAAGAGACCGTAGAGCAGGACTCAAGTACAGTGCAGCAGACAAGGAGGCTGAAGTAGAAACCGGCTTTATTAAAAGAGAACTCTAACTGCCGGAGAAGCAGATTTACAATATGAACAGCTTGAGAATTCACAATAAAGATAATGGAAATTTGCATAAAGAACACAAATGAATCACAAACACAAGTACAGACAATAGCAGGCTACTCTCTTCTAGGTAGTCCTATCTGTCCCCGCTACCCGGGGTGCACCTCTGCGGTGCACTAAACTAAATCCTATTCCACTATGTCCTAGCTCAGGTTAGCATCAGTGCACTCACAGTTCGGTGTCCGGCACATGCAGGCAGATACAGTCTGGGTCCCGATCTGGTTGCTTGCTTGCTTGCTTGCTTGCTTCAGCGTGGCTCAGCTCTGGCCTCTCTTTGTAGTCTCTGTAACTCTGGTTAGAGATAATCAGCAGCTCTGGACGTGTAATCAGGCAGGGCCTGGAATTCACTCACAGTTCCTCTGGTAAGTGCCTCACACTACAGCAGACAGCACACAGATACTGTGTCACAGCAGGCAGGGAGAAATCGCTCTAATCTTCCCTGTGGATCTCCCTCTCAGTCCACAGCGTCCTTCTTCCTGTGTACTCAGAAACCTTCAGCCCAGGCTCTCTGCTCAGCCCGGGAAAAACACTTAACTCCTTGTCCTCTGGAAACAACTCCTCTCACTGTCCTACTCAGCCACAGTGGCCTCTGGTGGCTGGAGGGAAACATGACAGTCTGCTATATATATATGTGTTGGAAATGTTGCTGGATGATCAGGGCTGCCTCTTACACTACTTTGACACTTAGAATTTTTTTTACAATATAATGCAGACGGATCCGTTCTGAACGGATCCACCGTCTGCATTATATGAGCGGATCCGTCTCAGACGGATCCGCTCTGAACGCAAGTGTGAAAGAAGCCTGAATGAGAAGGTGTGTCTAAACGTTTGGTCTGTACTGTATATATATATATATATATATATATTAATATATAATATATATATATATATATTTTTTTTTTTTGTGGAGGCCCCAAAACATTGGGAAATAGCAAAGAGAACGCACAAACTGCAATGGTGTATAATAATGGCTGGGTGCGGCCGGTATACCTCTTTACTCTGCCCAAGGTACGGACAAGTCCTGTGCGATCCATGCCTGGTTAATTTTAATGAACGTGAGCTTGTCCACGTTGGCTGTGGAGAGGTGGATGCGCCTGTCCATAATCATCCCCCCCCCGCTGAGCTAAACACATGTTCAGAAAATATTCTTGCCACAGGGCAGGCCAGCACCTCCAAGGCGTAAAAGGGCAAGCTCAGGCCATGTGCCCAATTTGGAGACCTGGAAGTTAAATGGAGCAGACCCATCAGTCAGACCCATCCACATTTCGGCCACTGCTAACCCTTCCTTCTGAGATGCTGACAGTGCCCCTGCTGCGTTGGTGACTTCCTCCTCCTCAGGTCTCGTGCTTCCACTCAACCCCCACTGTCAGGTGGGAATGCCATCAGTATCGCCTCTAACAGCGTTCGCTTATACTCGTGCATCTTCTGTTCACACTCCAGTGACGGAAGTAAGGATGGCACGTTGTCCTTGTAGCTGGGATCCAGCAGGTTGGCCGCCCAGTAATCAGCACTAGTTAGAATGTGGGCAACTCGGTGGTCATTCGCAGGCACTGCAGCATGTAGTCGCTCATGTGTGCCAGGCTACGACAAGCTGTCCTCAGTGGGAAGTCTATTGACTGTGTCCTCTGTATCCCCCTAGCCACGCTCCAGTGATGCCCGTAAGCTGATTTGGGTGCCACACTGTTGTGAACGGGGATCCCCCTCCTCCTCAGCCTCCAAAACTGTCCCCTGGCTGGACAGTTGGGTACCTGGTCTCTGTTGGTGCAGGAACCCACCCACTGAGCCACCTGTGAACAACTGGCCTGATAACCGTGAGAATGACCCCTGTTCCTCCTCCTCTTCCTCCTGTGCCACATCCTCATCCATCAGCACCTGAAAAGTTTTTCAAGGAGACATAGAAGTGGGATAGTAAGGCTGATGACAGTGTCATCACCACTGGCCATGTTGGTGGAATACTCGAAGCAGCGCAACATGGCCCGCAAGTCCCGCATAAAAGCCCACTTGTTGCCGGTGAAATGTTGCTGTTCTGCAGAGCAACTCACCTCATTCTGGGTCAGGGCTCGCGGGTGGGTGCTCTCTCCAGTTTTGGGGGATGGACAGCTAAACGCTTTAATGGGACAGTGTGGACATGCAGGGTGACGGTGGTGTGGCTGCCACATCGTCTGTTTGCAGGGTGCCAGGTGGCCCTGTTGCTCCAGAGGGGTAGGAAGAGGCGAATACCACAGCAGAAGAGGGAGCAGGAGGAGCCACTGATCTTTCATGGTTCTTGAGGTATCTACTCCACTGCAGCTCATGCTTTTCGGTTAGATGTCGGATCATGCAGGTGGTACTCAGGTTGAGAACATTTATGCCTTGCTTCAGGCTCTGAGTGAACAGCGTGCAAACCACCCATGTCCTGTGGTCAGCACACTGCCTGAGGAACTGCCATGCCAGGGAACTCCTTGCGGTGGCAAGTACAGTGTTTTTTCAACCAAAAAAATAGGTAGGTCACACCGACCCAGTTAACCGGCTGAATAACTATTATATATCCCTTTGACGGTGGCAAGTGCAGTGTTTTAAAGGGAACCTGTCACTGGGATTTGATGTATAGAGCTGAGGACATGGGTTGCTAGATGGTCGCTAGCACATCCGCAATACCCAGTCCCCATAACTCTGTGTGCTTTTATTGTGTAAAAAAAAAAAAACGATTTGATCCATATGCAAATTAACCTCAGATGTGTCCTGTATGTGAGATGAGTCCAGCGAGAAGGAGCCCAGCACCGCCCCACATGCTCAGAATCTTCTACTTGCTCCCCGACGTCAGAAACCCAGAGCGCCGTAATCTCGCAATGCGCAAGCTAGCGCATGCGCAGTGTCGTCATAGTGTTCCTTCCCTGTGCTGGCATCAGCCTCAGGAAAGGAATTTCACATGCACTATATCGCGCATCGTGAGATAATGGCACTCTGGCTTTCTGACGTCGGGGAGCAAGGAGGAGATTCTGAGGATGCGGGGAGGTGCTGGGCTCCTTCACGCTGGACTCATCTCATACATCTCAGGTTAATTTGCATATGGGAGGAAAATACCTGCCTTGCCAGACACAACCCCTCACTGTGTCACATAACCCCCCCCCCCCCCGCCCTTTTGTTCAACCCTAAGGGGGTAGACACACGCCAGACAATGTACCCAGGACAGGGCATCCACGTTTCCCTGCAAATGGCCTGCTCTGTGTTCTACCAAGAACTTAAAGTTCTGCAGAGACAAAAACCATTTGGTGACCTGGGCATTCCTGTCTTTGGCCTGGCTCATCCACTTAAGAGGGGAGTGGTCGGTCACCAGGTGCAACTTTCTCCCCAGCAAATAGTAACGGAGAGACTCGAGTGCCCACTTGATAGCCAGGCACTCTCTCTCCACTATACTGTCCCTGGTTTCGGCTGAGGTGAGCCGGTACCTCTTCTCCTAGAAAACCCAGCCATGGGCTGTCATCTGTACAGGTTTCCCTATCTTTCCACCGTTTGAGTAAATTCACATGATAAACCTGCTCTGGCTTTCGCCGCTCTGGTTGGTGTACCTTGTAGTTTACATCTCCAATTTTTCTCGAGTACCTCGTATTGGCCCTGCCACCTAGCCAGGAACTTA
The DNA here is from genome assembly GCF_014858855.1 of Bufo gargarizans. Classification (NCBI taxonomy): domain Eukaryota; kingdom Metazoa; phylum Chordata; class Amphibia; order Anura; family Bufonidae; genus Bufo; species Bufo gargarizans. Next base: position 209,608,727 of record NC_058081.1, on the reverse strand, counting down.
CTGTCCACGGTCGGCACCAGAACCAAAACCCGATCACCGGGGTTAAAGATCCGGATCCAAGCCTGCCGAATCTGGGCTCACTGAGCTGCCTCCATATGCTCCCTAACAAGAGGTAACACTGTCTCTATCCGATCTTGCATCTGGGTAACGTACTCAATGACACTTTTATGTAGAGTGAGTTGTTGTTCCCAAGCCTCTTTGGCCACGTCCAAGAAACTGCCAGGGTGTCTTCCATATAGCATTTTTAAGGGTGAGAACCCAGTTGCACTGCGAACATGAGATAGGGCAGAAGGAGGTCCCAGTCCTTCCCATCATTAGACACTACCTTTTTCAACATATTTTTTTATGTTTGGTTAAACCGTTCTACCAGACCGTCCGTTTGCGGATGGTAAATGGACGTCCGTAGTTTTATGTGCAGCAACTTACAGAGTTCCCTCATCACCTTGGACATAAAAGGGGTCCCTTGGTCGGTCAGAACCTATTTAGGTAGTCCTATTCAGGAAAACATCTCCATTGACTCCTTAGCTATGAGTTTGGCCGAGGTATGTCGCAGTGGCACCGCCTCCAGGTACCGAGTGGCGTAGTCTAGAATGACTAAGATACGTTGATGCCCTCTGGCAGACTTCGGTACTGGGCCTATGAGGTCCATAGCTATTCGGTCAAACGGTACTTCGATAATTGGAAGAGGTATTAGGGGACTATAGAAATGTGGCTGGGGGCTAGTTATCTGGTAGGTCGGGCAAGACTTATTTATTTATTTTATGCACTTATAAAGCGCTACTATATTCTGCAGCACTTTACAGACATTAGCATCCAACTGTCCCCAATGGAGCTCACAATCTAAGGTCCCTATCAGTATGTCTTTGGAGTGTGGGAGGAAACCGGAGTACCCGAAGGAAACACACACAACCACGGCGAGAGTATACAAACTTCATGCAGATGTTATCCTTGGTCGGATTCGAACCTAGGACCCCAGCGCTGCAAGGTACCAGTGCCAACCACTTACAAAACTCTTCCACTTCTTTTAATATGCTGGGCCAATACAACCGCTGTAGAATACGAACCTGAGTTTTCTGCATCCCCAGGTGACCCCCGAGAACGTGTTGGTGGGCTAGATCTAACACAAGTTTGTGATAAGCCTTGTGGACCACCAACTGTTCAATAGGCTCACCCCTGTAGTTGGTTTACCCGATACAACATATCCTGATGAACCACAAAACGGGGAAACACTGACTCTGCCCCAGGTTGTTGTGGTTCACCATCTACTAATAACACATTTTCCCAGGCGCGGGATAGGGTTGGGTCCCGACGTTGGGTGGTACCAAAATTATCCCCGGAGACATTGAGGTCTGCCAATTCAGGACCCTAGCGGCAAGTCCTCCACCATTACACTTACCGGGGTTGTCTCCACCTCTTCCACTGAAGTGGCGGTCACCCCTAACACTGGCCCTTCGGTCTCAGGTTCCTAGGGCTCTGGTCTCCCCCCTGAGCTGGGCCACTCTGCTAGGGTTAGCCCTGTCTCATGGGTATCAGTCACTCTCATAGCAGGCCACAGTGCCGGGAAGTCTCTCCCTATTATAAGTTCGTAATGTAGATTTGGGGCAACTGCTACTTTATGGGTCCATCTGCCAGCCTGTGGTTAGAGACACCAGGGCAGTGGGATAGTCTTTTAAGTCTCCGTGGATGCACATGACCGCGACTTTCCGGCCAGTATACTCCGCTGACTGTACCAGGGGAGCCCTTACTAGGGACACCAGACTGCCTGAGACCAGCAGAGCCTCCAATGGAGTGTCTCCTACCTCCACCTGGCACAGGTGATTTATAGTTTTTAGGGTACCTGCTGCACACAGCTTCCTGTCATATAGCGACTGAAGGTAGCCATAGTTAGTATGGGAACAGTAAGCTCTCACATGGCCCGGCGGCTCCTGACACAGCCAGCAGACTATCAGGTCCGCAGAGGGTACACCCCTTGTGGGTTTGGTTGGTGCAAGTTGCCGGGTCTGGGATGGAGATTTACAGGGTTTGACTGCCCCCCTCACAAAAGAGTAGCCTCATAGCGCTCCACCAGGTCCACCATCTCTAGGGCGTTGCCAGGAGACACCTGGCCGATCCAGTGCTGGAGAGGGGGTGGCAGAGCCCTCCAGAACATATCAGCCAATAGTCTATCCAGCATAGCCATAGGACTCAGCACATGAGGCTGTAGCCACTTTTGCAAGAGGTGGAGTAAGTCATAATACTGGGTCCTCGCAGGTTCAGCCGGCTTAAACCCCCACTGATGTACCCGTTGGGTCCGAACCAACACATTCACCCCCAGTCTTGCCAAAATCTCACCCTTTACTTGTTGGTAGTCAGCCGCTTGATCGTCCGGCAAGTCGAAATACAGCCGCTCAGAATTAGATGCCAGGAATGGAGCGAAGACCTCAGCCCACTGGTCACAGGGTAGCATTTCCTTTGATGGCCACTTTCTCGTACATTGCCAGGTAGGTTTCGATGTCGTCTGCGGGGACATCTTAGGAATCGCGGCATGGACTGCTTTCTGGGCATCGATGACGCTCATGGTTGCTCCTTCTGTCTGCAAAGCCATCACGTGTTGTAGCAGCAACTGGTTAGTCTCCTGCTGCTGCTTATTAGCCTCGTGTTGCTACAGGTTGGTCTCTTGCTGCTGCAGATTAGCCTCAATGAGGGCCTTCACAAAAGCCTCCATTTTATCGTGGGGCACTGGTTGTAATACAGCTAGTTAAATGTACGACATACAACCGTGGCTGAAAAATGCAGAAACCAACCAGCCTCACTGCCACAATTGTGGGGTTTTGCTCTGGTAGATAGGGTAAGCGGGCGCAGTACAGAGGCAAAATACAAGTTCTTAACTCAAAACGTCAGTGTTTATTCACACTTGAGGCAGTTGCACAAAACAGCACATACCTTTGCAGTCCTGGTGTTAATTCACACACAATGGAAAGTTCATATAACATAAGTCACCTTGCTGGCAGTTCTGCCTCCACAGCAGGCTTTAGGGGGCCTGTTTCCCCAGTGTGCGGCTCTCAGCCCTCCAGCACGGCACAAAGCCTCAGATCCCCAAAAACAGAGACATCTCTGCTGAGCCCAGCTGCCTAATTAAGGACAGCCAGGTGCTGCCAAAAACCCGGACCGGCACTTAAACTCTGGTCCGGTATTTGACCTCACCTGGCTGAAAACCAGCCCAGCCGCACATGCTGCTAGGAAAATACCTGCCTTGCCAGACACAACCCCTCACCGTGTCACAATATGCAAATTAACCTCATAGAGCATTGGGACGTTGCCATTACACCTAGAGACTCTGCTCTCTCTGCAGCTGCCGCATCCTCTCCACTTTGATTGACAGAACCAGGCAGGAGTGATGACATTTTTACTGCTTGGCCCAGTCAATTAAAGTGGAGAGGGTGCGGGGTTGCAAAGAATGCAGAGCTTCTAGGTGTAACAGCAACAACCCCGTTGCTCCTAGAGGCTTATATGCATATATTAAAACACAGGGGGTCATTTATTAAACAGACACACTCCTATATTAGGTGCATTTCTGGCACAGATTACGGCGCAAAGTTACGATGTGGGCATGGGCAGGGAAGGGCTAGTAGGCCCATCTCATTTACCATTTTCTACACCTGGTTTAGGCGCAGAAAATGGTCTAAATGGAAGACAGCTAGGAAGCTGTCTTACATTTAGAAGTGGCGCTGCATGTGCCGCCAGTGCAGGGCTTTATTAAGACCAGCGTCTAAAACTCCCCATAATTTTCTGGAACTGCCTTCTATGGGTGCCGTGAAGATCCAGCCTCAGGCCCGGTCTCCTAGGCAACCTGTTAGTGCAGGGTTTCTCAACTCCGGTCCTCGGGACCCACCTACCGGTCAGGATTTGAGAATATCCCACAGAATGAATACCTGTGGTAAGTCCTGATGCATGAACATTATATCACCTACTCAATACTAAGGAAATCCTGAAAACATGACTGGTAGGTGGGTCCCGAGGACCGGAGTTGAGGAACCCTGTGTTAGTGTATGACTCTAACAGGCAATGCATTACAATACAAGATGTATAGACCCCAAAAAGTGAACATCATAAATAAACTAAATAAAAAAGTAAAAAAATGTGTCTTTAATAAAATTTATAAAGTAATAAAATTAATAAAGTAAAAAAGAAAAAAACGCCCTTTCCCCTTATTTTATAATAAAAAACTGAAAAAAATAACAAAACCCACACATATTAGGTATCGCGGCATCAGTAATGACCACCTCTATAAATATATCACATGATCCACCCTGTCCGATAAATACCATAAAAAAATTAAAACGGTGTAAAAAAATTCAATTTTTGTCACTTTACATCACAAAAAGTGCAGCACCAAGCGATCAAAAAGGCGTATGTCCCACAAAATGGTATCAATAAAACCGTCACCTCATCCTGCAAAAAATGAGCCCCTACCTAAGACAATCACCCCAAAAATTAAAAAAATATAGCTTTCAGAACATGGAGACACTAAAACATCAATTTTTGTTTCAAAACTGCTATTATTGTGCTAAAGTAAAATACAAAAAAAATATATACAGTACAGACAAAAAGTTTGGACACACCTTCTCATTGAAAGAGTTTTCTTTATTTTCATGACTATGAAAATTGTAGATTCACACTGAAGGCATCAAAACTATGAATTAACACATGTGGAATTATATACATAACAAAAAAGTGTGAAACAACTGAAAATATGTCATATTCTAGGTTCTTCAAAGTAGCCACCTTTTGCTTTGATTACTGCTTTGCACACTCTTGGCATTCTCTTGATGAGCTTCAAGAGGTAGTCACCTGAAATGGTCTTCCAACAGTCTTGAAGGAGTTCCCAGAGATGCTTAGCACTTGTTGGCCCTTTTGCCTTCACTCTGCGGTCCAGCTCGCCCCAAACCATCTCGATTGGGTTCAGGTCCGGTGACTGTGGAGGCCAGGTCATCTGGCGCAGCACCCCATTACTCTCCTTCATGGTCAAATAGCCCTTAGACAGCCTGGAGGTGTGTTTGGGGTCATTGTCCTGTTGAAAAATAATTGATGGTCCAACTAAACGCAAATCGGATGGAATAGCATGCCGCTGCAAGATGCTGTGGTAGCCATGCTGGTTCAGTATGCCTTCAATTTTGAATAAATCCCCAACAGTGTCACCAGCAAGGCACCCCCACACCATCACACCTCCTCCTCCATGCTTCACGATGGGAACCAGGCATGTAGAGTCCATCCGTTCACCTTTTCTGCGTCGCACAAAGACACGGTGGTTGGAACCAAAGATCTCCAATTTGGACTCATCAGACCAAAGCACAGATTTCCACTGGTCTAATGTCCATTCCTTGTGTTCTTTAGCCCAAACAAGTCTCTTCTGCTTGTTGCCTGTCCTTAGCAGTGGTTTCCTAGCAGATATTCTACCATGAAGGCCTGATTCACACAGTCTCCTCTTAACAGTTGTTCTAGAGATGTGTCTGCTGCTAGAACTCTGTGTGGCATTGACCTGGTCTCTAATCTGAGCTGCTGTTAACCTGCGATTTCTGAGGCTGGTGACTCGGATGAACTTATCCTCCGCAGCAGAGGTGACTCTTGGTCTTCCTTTCCTGGGGCGGTCCGCATGTAAGCCAGTTTCTTTGTAGCGCTTGATGGTTTTTGTGACTGCACTTGGGGACACTTTCAAAGTTTTCCCAATTTTTAGGACTGACTGACCTTCATTTCTTAAAGTAATGATGGCCACTCGTTTTTCTTTACTTAGCTGCTTTTTTCTTGCCATAATACAAATTCTAACAGTCTATTCAGTAGGACTATCAGCTGTGTATCCACCTGACTTCTCCACAATGCAACTTATGGTCCCAACCCCATTTATAAGGCAAGAAATCCCACTTATTAAACCTGACAGGTCACACCTGTGAAGTGAAAACCATTTCAGGTGACTACCTCTTGAAGCTCATCAAGAGAATGCCAAGAGTGTGCAAAGCAGTAATCAAAGCAAAAGGTGGCTACTTTGAAGAACCTAGAATATGACATATTTTTAGTTGTTTCACACTTTTTTGTTATTTATATAATTCCACATGTGTTAATTCATTGTTTTGATGCCTTCAGTGTGAATCTACAATTTTCATAGTCATGAAAATAAAGAAAACTCTTTGAATGAGAAGGTGTGTCCAAACTTTTGGTCTGTACTGTATATACATATTAGGTATCGCCATGTTCGTAACAACAAGCTCTATAAAAATATTACATGACTTAACCCCTCAGGTGAGCACCGTAAAAAATAAAAAATAAAGTAAAAAAATAAAAAAAATTACACACATTACATCACAAAAATTGCAATAGCAAGTAATCAAAAGGGCGTATGACCGCCCAAAATAGTACCAATCAGACTGTCACCTCATCCCACAAGAAATGAGACCCTACCTAAGAGAATCGGTAAAGAAATAAAAAAGCTATGTCTCCCAGGCTATGGATACCCTAAAATATCATTATTTCAGTTTAAAAAATGCTATTATTGTGTAAAACTTAAATAAATAAGAAAAAGTAGACATATTAGGTATTGCCACGTCCGTAACGATCTGCTCTATAAAAAATTCACATCATCTAACCCCTCAGGTAAACGCTGTAAAAATAAAAATGGTGCCAAAACATTCATTTTTTGGTTACCTTGCTTTACAAAAAAATTAATATAGAGCAATTAAAAATCATGTGTACCCCAAAATAGTACCAATAAAACTGGCACCTTATCCCGTAGTTTTAAAAGTGTGGTCACTTTTTTGAGTTTCTACTGTAGGGGTGCATCACGGGGGGCTTCAAATGGGACATGGCATCTAAAAACCAGTTCAGCTAAATCTGCCTTCCAAAAACCATATGGATTTCCTTTCCTACTGCGCCCTGCCGTGTGCCCGTACGCAGTTTACGATCATCTGTGTGGTGTTTCTCTAAACCGCAGAATCAGGGTAATAAATATTGAGTTCTTTTGTCTGTTAACCCTTGCTTTGCTACCGGAAAATTTGATTAAAATGTAAAATCTGCCCAAAAAGTGAAAATCTGAAATTTCATCTCCATTTTCCATTAATTCTTGTGGCACACCTAAAGGGTTATAATGGGGTAATTTCTGGGTGGTTACTGTATATGTATTACTATATATTATAAAAGTAGAGAAATAGAAATGTGGAAATGTAAAAAAAATCAAAGTTTTTGGTAAATTTGGTATTTTTTTATGAATAAAAATGATTTTGTTTACTCATTTTTACCACTGTCATGAAGTATGATATGTGACGAGAAGACAATCTCAGAATGGCCTGTATAAGTAAAAATGTTTTAAAGGTATTACCACATAAAGTGACACATTTTAGATTTGCAAAAAAATGGCCTGGGCAAGAAGGTGGAAACAGGCCCGGGGTTGTTCCTCACTCAAGCATCCAAAGGCCTCATGCATACGACAGTATTTTTTCACGGTCTGCAAAACGGGGTTCCGTTGTTCCATGATCCGTTTTTGTTTCCGTGTGTCTTCCTTGATTTTTGGAGGATCACCAGACATGAAGGAAATAGAAAAAGAATCTAAGTCAAGTTTGCCTTGCAAATGATAGGAAAAAAAATGGGTCCGCGAACCGCTGTCCGTGAAAAAAATAGGACAGTTCATATTTTTTTCACGGACTGGAAACACAGATCACGGACGCGGATGACAAACGGTGCATTTCCCGAATTTTCCACGGACCCATTGAAAGTCAATGGGTCCGCAGAAAATCACGGAAAACGGAACAACGGACTCGGAACACAACAACGGTCGTGTGCATAAGGCCATAATGACAAAGTGAAAAAAGAATGTTCAAAATCTTTGCTTATTTATTAAAGAGGAAAAACGAAAGTATTGAGTTGACATAAGTATTCAGATTCTTTACTCAGGACTTAGTTGAAGCACATTTGGCAGTGATTACAGCCTCCAGTCTTCTTGGGATGATGCCACAAGGATTGCACATCTATATCAGTGAATTTTCTGTAATTTTTCTCTGCAGATCCCAAGCTCTGTCAGGTTGGATGGAGACCGTTGGTGGACAGCCATTTTCAGATCTCTCCAGAGATGTTCAATTAGGTTTGAGTCGTGGCTCTGGCTGGGCCACTCAAAGACATTCACAGGGTTGTCCCTCAGCAACTCCTGTGTTGTCTTGGCTGTATACCTAGGGTCATTGTCTTGTTGAAAGGTGAACCTTCGGCCCAGTCTGAGGTGCAGGGCATTCTGCATTAGGTTTTAATTAAAAATATCTCTGTACTTTAGCTTTCTCTCAACTCTGACCCGTCTCCCTGTCCAGGCCACTGAAAAACACCCCCACAGTATGATGCTGCCACCACAATGCATTATTGTCGAGATGCTTTTTGGCAGTGCCTGGGTTTTACCAAACATGAGGATTAAAACTGAGGCCAAAAAGTTTAATCTTGGGTTCATCAGACCAAAGAATCTTGTTTCTCACAGTCTGAGAGTCTATTAGGTGCTTTTTTTGCAAACTTTCATGTGTCTGAGGGGAGGATACTTTCTTTTTCATAAAGCCCAGATTGGTGGAGTTTTGCAGTCAGGGTCGGTTTTAGGCAAAATGTTTCGCTGGGCAAAATCAAAAGTCGGGGCCCCAAATCTTGTAATAATGTACTACAGTTAAATTCAGTCGATTCCAGCCCTCCCTCACAGATTTACACTCCATAATGTTCCTCACACAGTTCTTCACCCTTATGGCCCCAGAATATGCCAAATGCCCCTTTCCCTAAGAGCAATGAGTTCCCCTCGCTCACGGCATCTGAGAGTGTTAAAAACCGGAAGTGTGGGATTTCTCTTCAGGCGCGCTTTCCTCCAGCAGAGATCAGAGAAAGCGCCATGTTCTATAAATAAGCCGCAGCCTGTACTAGGCTTCCAGGCTCATTGTTAGTAATTTCCAGTCTAGGCCACTAGATGGCAGCAACTGTGATATAGTGATTTCTATAGACACTAATGGAGCAATTTACATCTGATGACTGCAATTTATGGTCCACTTGGGGGACTTAACAAAAAGTTAATAAAAAATAAAAATGTTAATCATTCCTGTTCCCCAAAATAAAAAGAACCAAAAAATTGCATTATGGGCATCGCCGCATGTGAAAACGCCCATACTATTAAAATATTTTGTAAAAAGTTAGCCCATATGGTGATTGGTGTAACAGAAAGAAAATTTTAAAAAGACCGATTCGCGTTTTTTCATCACTTTATCTCCCAAGAAAATTGAATAAAAAGTGATTGCAATACACACCCCACAATGGTATTGTCAAAAACGACAGATAGTCCTGCAAAAAATTAGCCCCTACACATTTACGTAAACATAACTATAAAAACTATAATAAAAGTTATAAGGGTCAGAATATTGCAATTAGAAGTGAGTCCTTGGTGAAGCTTAGTTTGCTGCACTGAGCAGGCCTATAGACGTCCTGAGCGAGGGTGCTGTTAGGGTTGCCACCTTTCCCAGCAAAAAATACTGGTTAAAAAGGTTGGTGTGGGTTAATATATGAGTGTTATTTTATTATTTTTTACGTTTTGCTCTAGGGCTGAAATGAAACTCGATTAAATCGAGTAATTCGACACCCAAAAATCTCAGATGCAAATTTTTTGCATCAAGGATTTGTTTGTGTCATGTGACCATGGAGCGTGAGTGATACGCTTGCTATCACTCATTGCTCCGTGGTCACCCGCCGCCCCGCACCGCATTTTCTTCCTGACACATCGTTAGGACATAGTGCATGTAAGCGTGCACTATGACCTGATGCTGTCTGACGTCAGGGCGACAGTGCAGCACGCGGAGAAGAAGATGGACGAGCTATGGAGCGGCGCCCCTACAGGAGAGGTAAGTATTTTATTTCACTGGCGCTGGGGACATGGCTAGTAGGGGGAGCTGGTGGCACTGGGGGGCAGCTGGTGGGCACCTGGTGGAACTGGGGGGCAAGCTGATAACACTGGAGGGGAACCTGATGGCACTAGGGGTGAACCTGATGGTACTGGGGGGCAGCTGGTGGTACTGAAGAGGTAGCTGGTGACACTGGGGGGGTAGCTGGTGGCACTGGGGGGGGGCAGCTGATGGTACTAGGCGGGAACCTGATGGCATGGCAGGGGGCAGCTGATGGCACGGGGAAGCTGATGAGTTTTTATAAAGAAAAACGTTCTTTTAATTCGTTTTTTGTTATTAGAGTATTCGATAACTCATTAATCAAAAGAATACTATACATTATTCTATAATTATCCAAGAGAAACGTCTATGAGGTTTTTCAGTAATGATTTATCATTGAGCTCTATAACCCAGTGGTATTTCAAAAATACTGTCTAAATTAGACTTATATACACAGGGTGTGACCATGCTTGGGAATACCCATTTCATGTTCATAAGGGCTCATGCACAAAAAAGTATTTTTTTTCCGTTCCGATTTTTTTGCGGACCGTATGTGGAACCATTAATTTTAATCGGTCCACAAAAAAAAAACAGAAGTTACTCCGTGTGCATTCCGTTTCCCTATTTCTGTTCTACAGAAAAATTACGGACAAGTATAGTACTGTTCTATTTGGGGCCAGCTTTCCCATTCTGCAAAATTGCTAAATACAGAATGCACACGGACGTCATCCGCAAAATACATACAGTCGTGTGCATGAGGCCTAACACTGACTCCATATATGGACACATCCATATATAGAGTCAGAGCAGGGACTCCTAAACTGGGAAATTCAAAGATCTGTGAGATACAGGGGGCCCCTTAGAGGAGCGGGCCCCGGGCAATTGCCCGGTTTGCCCCCTCTAACGACAGCCCTGTCTGCAGTGATGGTGGATCTTCTTGAAGTTTTTCCCATCTTCACACAGAATCTTTGGTGCTCAGCCAGAGTGAACACTGGTTTCTTGGTCACCTCTCTTACCAAGACTCTTTTCCCCCAATCACTTACTTTCGTGGGGTGGCCAGTTTGTTTCAAACTTCTTTGTTTATAAATAAATATTGAAGTACAAAAACTTAAAGTCAATAAATACATATAAACGTCAGTGACAAAAGGTCCATAAGTTTACATGTTCCACCAAGGACAGAACACATGGAGACAGAGTGAAGCGCTGAACGTGCTACTGCAATGTTTCGGGGGCATTCCCCTTTCTCATTATTGGACATTATTACGCTTATGGACTTTTCATCACTGACATGCATCTGAGGCGGCAATGTCAAGGAGCGCAGCACTTCCGGAAGCTCAAAAAAGGCTCCCCTGCATGGTGATCGGGGAGCTGCTAATTCCCTGTGAGAGCCTCGGTTAGAGATGGCCTTGCGGTTCGCCCAGCGGTCGTTTGGCGATTCGCCGAACATGCGAACATATGGCGATGTCCGCTGGTGCCATATTCTTTTGCATTGCTCCGAACTTTGACCCATGACACATCCATCAGGTGGGACAGGACAGCCAATTGAGATGTTTCAGCACATGGACACACCCCCACCATATCACAGTGTGTGATACCTTCTTCAACAAAATAGATTGACGGCTGCGATATACCTGTTGCCCCAAATAAACAGGGTGGTGTTATATAACTGTTGTGGCAAAAAAAAATAAAAAATTGAGGGGTGTGATATACCTGCTTCCACAAAATACTGATTAAGGGGTTTGATATACCTGTGTCCACAAAATATTGATTGAGGCCTGTGATATACCTGCTTCCACAAAATACTGATTAAGGGGTTTGAAATACCTGTTTACACCATATATTGATTAAGGCCTGCGATATACCTGCTTCCACAAATACTCCTCTTCTCTAGCAACTTAGGCACAGGGACATTTTGAAAATGACAGGCGGAGGAAGAGGCAGGCTGTTCTGCAGGGGTGGTAGGGGTCGGGCAGGTGCACCAGGTTGGAGCCTAAGTAGGAAGTTGAAGTAGGCGCGTGCGATTACTTCAAAGGATGCACCAGAGTTAGTTGAGTGGCTCATTCAGCCTTCCGCTTCTGCACCCTCCTCATCCTCTGTATCTGCAACCTCCTCACTCTCTGCTGTGTGCACCCCCAATGACACCACCACCATAGCCGCTCTACTCGAGTCAGAGGAATTATTTTCCCATCCATTCCCAGACCTTACCGATGTGCAGCCATTCTTGACATCGGATGAGGAATATGAGGTAGCAACGGCCACCACCCAGCGGTCTGACGACAGTACCCAGATCAGCCCAAGGAGGGAGGTCCCCGCTGTTGCTGCCTACCCCAAGATCTCAAATGTCGGTGGTGGTGAAGGTGACGATGATGACGTGTCGATGGACGTCACGTAGGTGTCACGACTGTGACTGATCCAGACAGGTCTGGGAGGAGAAGGTCGCAGCGACTTGCTACTCGCTGATAGCTTGTGAGTTTGCTCCGTGGTTCAGGGTATGTCATCCGGGTTTTGCCTTGTGAACCTTTTTGTCCTGACTGGGAGTTTGTAGGCATCCTTCTCAGGTGAGTCCTGTCTGCCACTCCCAGCTACTATATTAGTTTCAGTTTCACTTGCAGTCATTGCCAGATATAGTCCTTACTTCCAGTGCTATTCTGACCTTTGGAGGAGATCGTTTGACGGTATTGCTGTGGAGCTCTGGTCTGGCGTGGACTGTCGTTGTTGGGATCACCTTCTCTGCTCGTGACTGGATAAGTCTATGTTATAGATTGTTTGTTTGTTTGTTGCTGTCTTCCCCTGTTGTTCTCCTAGACGTGAGTGATGGTGACTAGTGCTCCCATCTGCCTTTCCCCAGTCTAGTCTTGTTAGGGTGACTGAGGGTTTAGGCATCCTGCTCGCCGCACGGGTTCACACCCCGTCTAGGGTATCAGGGCAGACAGGTGCCAGCTTAGGGTTAGTCAGGGGTGACCATTCTACTTCCCATCCGTAGATAAGGGTCCCCCTTCCCCTCCGTCTGGTGCGACACGACTGCTGCTGGGATAGCGGTCGTGACAGTAGGTGCCCACAAAAGAGGAAGAGGGGAGTTCAAAGGGAGAGATGGAGCAGCAGATAAGGAGGAGAAGCAGGCAGAGCTCGCAGGGCACAGGAGGCAAAAAGCAGAATGCAAATGTATTTGAAGTGAGCCATCCACCATGCACGGTTAGTTCTGGTGCTCCCAGGACGCCGACACATGGCTCTGCAGTGTGGGCTTTTTTTTTTACGTGTCAACTGCTGACAATAGTGTTGCCATCTGCAGCCTGTGATGTCAACGCATAAGTCGCGGTAAGCCCAACACTCACCTAGGGACGACTGCCTTAAGAAGGCACCTGGCCTCCCATCATCGAGCCCAGTGGGAGCAACGCCGCCAGAACCCACAAAGCCACACTCCCGGCGCTCCACGTCCTGCCTCTTCTCCTTCTCCCATTTGTCCTCCACCTTCCACCGTGCCGTCGTCGCGTTCATCTGGCAGAAGGCAGGCTTCCGTGGCCCAAATGTTCGAGCATAAAAAGTTGATGATGCCGGAAAAACCCTCTTGCCCAACGGCTGACCGCTGGCTTGTCGGAACTGCTAGCCTGCCAACTACTGCCATATGAACTGGTGAACTCGGAGGCCTTTAGAAAATTTGTGGCACACCACAATGGAAGGTCCCCGGAAGGAAATATTTCTCCCAGAAGGGCATCCCAGAGCTATATGGCCACGTTCAGCGGCAAGTGAATATATCTCTGGCACACAGTGTCGGTGCCAAGATACATCAGACACGTGGTCTAGCAAACACAGGCAGGGAAGGTACATAACTTTTACTGCCCACTGGGTGAACCTTCTGATGGCCGTCAAGCATGTAACCCGTGGCTCCCATGTGGATTTGGTGTTAACGCCACGGATTGCATGCAGGCCTGCCTCTTCTTCTCCATCTCCTCCTCAGCTGACTCCTCCTTTTCCACTGCTACCGCCTCTTCCGCTGCACCCTCTAAGCTCCCCAGAACCTATTCGACGTGCCAGGTGAGACGTTGCCATGCTATGCTGAGGCTGTTGTGCCTGGAAGCCGGTCCTGCACTGCTTTTAGCTTTGCGGTCACAGGCCAATCAGTGGCTAACCCCGCTCAATTTCACAGTTGGTAAAGTAGTGTGCGTCAATGGTGCCAACCTGCTGAGTACACTGAAACAGGGCAAAATGACACACGTGCCGTGCATGGCACACGTCCTGAACTTAGTCATGCAGTGATTCGTTTCCAAATACCCCAGGGTCCAGGAACATCTCTGGACATTTTAGAAGATCTTACATGGCCATGGCTCACCTTGCTGACGTTCAGCGGCAACACCACCAGCCCAACGCACTGGAACTCCACCTTGTATATGCTTGATACGCTGCGCCAGCAGCAACGTGCCGTTAACGACTACCTGTATGAACTCTGCAGCAGGAGAGGTTCTGGGGAGCTTGGTTTCATTTCACCGCACCAGTGGCTGCTCATCCGCGACGCATGCAGACTTCTGCGGCCATTTGATGAGACCACCAAACTGGTCAGTCGCAGCCAGGGCGCAATCAGTGACATCGTACCTTACGCCTTCTTTCTAGAGCGTGCATTGCGTCGTGTCATTGATCAAGCCGTCGAAGAGCAGGAGCTGGAAGATGAGGAAGTCGCAATGCTGAATGAATTCCCGGGGGGGCTACTCAATCTGAGACAAGTCAGCAGGAGTCTGAAGAGGAGTCAGAGGAGGATGGTGGCTGGGGGGAGGAGGAGGAGGAGCAAGAAGAGAAGGCTTTGAGGGGGACTTTCAACTTTTCAGGGATCCTTGGTGTTGTCCGTGGCTGGGGGAGGAGACCAAGGATGACATTCTCTTGGGCTATGAGCAGGAGCCAGGGTGTTCCACCGCTTCCAATTTAGTGCAAATGGCGGCCTTCATGCTCCAGTGTTTGAAGAGGGACCCCGGTATAAAAACCATAAAGGGTGCAGCCAGCCAGTAGTGCAGGGACGACACGTGAGGTGTACGGTGGACCGATGAGGGGCCAAAATATAACACACAGTTCATCAGTTTTCTCACGGTTAGCAGAAAGCCTCCCTGGGCTGGCAGCACAGTGTTGAGGTGGACAGCACGAAATTCTCCGGGGCACGCTCTGTGGTAGGAAGCATCAGCCAAGATGGTGGGTGAGGTGCCCTTGATGTTAGGGGTGCTTAGGGTGCTTGTTGCGGCTAAGTCCCTTGATGTTTTTTGTCGTGACGCTAGTACCGTTAATGGTGGTACAACCATTAGTAGTAATAAGGAGGTAGACAGTGGTAAGATGCAACTCACAACTTTTACTTTTGGTGACTTTGGTTGCAGCAGTACAAAAATGCAGTCTATTGATGGTACAGAGTTGATTCTGCAAATCCACTGTTTCTAGGCGTTTCAGGTTTTAGTTTGGAGCTGTGGGTTAGGTGTACCTTGTTCCTATTGATGTGCTGGATCCTTTTTCTTGTCCTTTCCCTACAAGCTGAACATTTAGACAGGAAAACTCAACTGTCTCTCAGAAGTATGGTGTGGCTGCCAGAAGCTATAAATCCCCCACCATGCAAAGGTGTCTGTGGCCCTCAATAATGGCTCTTACCACCGATGATTCCTTAGGAAAGCTTTTTTCTTTTCCAGGGAGGCAAACTCTTCTCCTACTGGTCAGGGATGCAAGTCTATAGTCCGGCCACAGAAGGAAAATGCTCTTCTGCGCCTCACATCTTAGTATCACCTCCTAGCGAAGTTGGCTCCACTCACTAATCTGTGTTATGGAGTCTTCACTCTACATTTTCTCCCCACTAATCTGATCTGACTCCCTCAGATCTGCTCTCTTCTGAACTACATTTTTACTCCACTATCATCTCAACTCTGATCTACCTCACTAGGCCTGAGTGCTTTTAAGCAGTGCCCACACACACGTAGTGGTACGCTGCAAGGGCAAGGACCAGTACTTGGTGGCAACGTACTTAGACCTCCGGTACAAACACAAGATGGCAGACATGTTACCAGCATCACAGGGCTGGCAGAATGCATTTCCAGGCCTTGCAGCGAGACATGCTGCATTCTGCTGTTGCAGGCTCTGGCAGAAGAATTTCCACCCTTATCGAAACAGGTGCGGGTACCAATCCTACCGCGCCTGCAAGAAAAGGGCGGTTTGAAAATGTGTTGGTCACTTCGGATATCAGATCATTCTTGCAGCCAACCCATCGACAGCCGCCCTACGGATCCAGCCTCAGGGAATGCCTAGACTGACAGGTGTCCGACTACATTGTGTTAACGACCGATGTGGACGCTCTGAGAAGCGAGGAACCCCTGGACTACTGGGTGTGCAGGCTTGACCTGTGGCCAGAGCTGGCACAAGTTACCATGGAACTCTTGGCTTGCCCCTCGTCGACTGTCCTGTCCGAAAGGACGTTCAGCACAGCAGGGGGGATCGTAACTGATAAGTGAACTCGCCTAGCTCACGACAATCTGGACTACCTCACATTTCTAAAAATGCATGAGGCATGGATCTGAGGAATTCAACACCTGTGACGACCACGTGTAATTGGATTTCCTCATGCCAGTACACACATATCCGCCACCACCCAGAACAAAGAATGGTCCTTGTCTTATGTATATACAGCAGCATAAAAGGCCTTTTCTGTCAGGGGCCTCTACTCCAGTGGCCTACAGTAAAACTTTTATCCAATGAACGCCTAATGTACCTCCAACCACATAATCACAAGTTCTTTTCTGTCAGGTGAATGCCAAATTTTTTAGGCCTGTAGTCCAGTGGCCTACAGTAAAAATTTTATCCGGTGACCGCCTAATGTACCTCCAGCCACATCATCACAAGTTATTTTCTGTCAGATGAATGCTTAATTTTTGGGGCCTGTAGTGGCCTACAGTAAAATTTGTTGTTCAATCAATTTTATTAAGGATGAACGCACAAATAGATAAAACATCATGTACAATTATATTGCGGAATGCACATCAAAATATTGACAGTTTGGCTACTGAACACGGTTATTAAGACCTATTCAAAGTAGTATCCCGCCATTACAGGAATAATTGACCCATAGTACACATACAGACATAACAAGACAAGACATACACAGACAAGACAGACCAAGACAATACACACAAGGGGGAAGACAGACAAGGAGGGTATCCCAACATGAAACCATACTTAGTCATCCTAGAGCAGTGATGGTGAACCTATGGCACAGGTGCCAGAGGCGGCACTCAGAGCCCTCTCTGTGGGCACCTGCACTCTGGAAAAAGTCTATGGTGTACAATATGCCTTAGACTTTTCCTGCCATTCATCAGCGCAGGCGCACTATGAACAGCACAGGCCGCGCACTGAATGTAGGCAGTCTATTATAGCTAAATAATAAAGTACATAGAGGATATACTATATTGGACTATAGTATTCAGGTTAAATTGCTTTGTTGGCACTTTGCAATAAATAAGTGGGTTTTGGGTTGCAGTTTGGGCACTCGGCCTTTAAAAGGTTCACCATCACTGTCCTAGAGCAACTGGAGAGTTACTGGCCCGCTCCAACCAATCATGAAACGCTTGAGACCCCTTAAAAAGAAGCCACGGCGTCCATAATTTCAAATACTTCTGGTCCCCCCTTCATCCTCTGCAACTACAGTAAAATTTGTATCCAGTGACCGCCTAATGTACCTCCAGCCACATAATCACAAGTTCTTTTCTGTCAGATGAAGGCCTAGTTTTTGGGGCCTGTACTGGCCTACAGTAAAATTTGTATCCAGTGAACGCCTAATGTACCTCCAGCCACATCATCACAAGTTATTTTCTGTCAGGTGAATGCCTAATTTTTGGGGCCTGTACTCCCGTGAAGTCAAAGAGAATAATGCACTATAGTAATAGATGGAAACAAAACATATGGACTAAGCCCTCACTCTAGTAATAAAATCTGAGACACTTAGCCAATACATTTTGATAAAAACATTTATTTTGATCAAAATGTATTGTCTAAGTGTCTCAGATTTTATTACTAGAGTGAGGGCTTAGGGTACTTGCGGCAGAGAGTGACATTCTGATGCATCCTGAATGGATTGCTCTCCATTCGGAATGCATTAGGATAAGGTCTCATGTACACGACCGTTGTTGTGTTCCGTGTCCGTTGTTCCGTTTTCCGTGATTTTCTGTGGACCCATTGACTTTAAGTCAATGGGTCCGTGAAAAAACACGGATGCACACAAGATTGTCATCCGCGTCCGTGATCCGTGTTCGTTTTTTTCCTATCATTTGCAAGGCAAACTTGACTTAGATTTTTTTTCACTTTCCTTCATGTCTGGTGATCCTCCAAAAATCAAGGAAGACACACGGAAACAAAAACGGAAATGGATCACGGAACAACGGAACCCCATTTTGTGGACCGTGAAAAAATACTGTTGTGTGCATGAGGCCTAAAACTGATCAGTTCTTTTCCAGTATTGAGCCCCTAAGTACCCTTAGTCCATATGTTATGTTTGCATCTGCTACTATAGTGCATTATTCTCTGTGACTTTATAAATGTAGCCATGCACATCCGCATATTTAGTATCACATCGTGCAGGATGTTTTGTATCCCCTTTTTTTTTCAGGATTTGCCTGTACTCCTGTGGCCTAAAATAAAAAAATTCTAGGCTCCAGCAGGGCACATTTTTGAGATTTTCCCTTTATGACGCATAAAAATGGCCCCTGATTAAAATACATATTTTTTGTGGGAATGTTTGCCAATGATCCCCCTCTGGTATGTCACTGTCCATGTTGTGGGACTATTTGTGCACTTCTAGTAAGTATTTGGTGGCTGCAAATATGACCTGAAGGTTTTTCAGGTTCACCTGCCATGAAAGTTAATGGGGCCCTGCGCGAACGCGCGGTTCGCGAAACGTCCCGGCCGATGTTTGTCCACCACCAGCCTCAGTCTCTCTCAAGGATCCGAGGCTACTGCAGAGATAGTTCCTAAGAAGCTTCATAGGAAAGTATTGAATGTCTGATAGGCTGCAATGGTAATTCATTGCAGTCTATGGGGCAAGTGATCTAGCAATCAAAAGTAATAAAAAAAGGAAAAAAGTTTTTAAAAATGTAAAAAATACAAAATTCTAATCAAATAAAAAAATACAGATCATTTCTGCCACATCCCAATATGGCCAAACTATTTAAATATAATATATATTAATATAACATATTAATATATAAAATGCATTAATCCCATATGGTGAACTCCGTAATGGAAAAGAAATCAAAATGACTGATTCACAGTTTTTTTCATTGTTTCACCTCCCCAAAAATTTAGTAAAAAGTCACCAAAAAGGCATCTACACGCACACATGGTATAACTGAAAACTGCAGATTGTCCCGCAATAAATGAGCCCCCACACAACTCCGCAGACATAAATATAAAAAAATTATGGGGGTCAGAATATTGCTGTGCAAAGCAAAAAATCAGTATGTAAGAAAAACTATACACATGTGGTATTGTTGTCATCATATTGTACCAGAGATTGAAGAGAACAGGTCAGTTTTACCACATAGGGAACACCGTAAAAAAGAAATCCAAAAACCTACAAATTACTTTTTTTTTCCAGTTTGACCCCATTTGGAATTTTTTTTCCAGCTTCTCACTACATTGTATGCACTATTAAATGGTTCTAATAGAAAATACAACTTGTCCTGCAAAAAAAACAAGCCCTCATATGGCTATGTGAATGGAAAAAAATAAAATAAATAGGGCTCCAGGAAGGCAGGGAGTAAAAAACAAAACCACTAAAGTACAGTCGTGGCAAAAAGTTTTGAGAATTACATAAATATTGGAAATTGGAAAAGTTGCTGCTTAAGTTTTTATAATAGAAATTTGCATATACTCCAGAATGTTATGAAGAGTGATCAGATGAATTGCATACTCCTTCTTTGCCATGAACATTAACTTAATCCCCCAAAAAACTTTCCACTGCATTTTATTGCTGTCATTAAAGGACCTGCTGAGATCATTTCAGTAATCGTCTTGTTAACTCAGCACAAGGCTGGAGATCATTATGTCAGGCTAATTGGGTTAAAATGGCAGACTTGACCTGTTAAAAGGAGGGTGATGCTTGAAATCATTGTTCTTCCATTGTTAACCATGGTGACCTGCAAAGAAACGCGTGCAGCCATCATTGCGTTGCATAAAAATGGCTTCACAGGCAAGGATATTGTGGCTACTAAGATTGCACCTCAATCAACAATTTATAGGATCATCAAGAACTTCAAGAAAAGAGGTTCAATTCTTGTTAAGAAGACTTCAGGGCGTCCAAGAAAGTCCAGCAAGCGCCAGGATCGTCTCCTAAAGAGGATTCAGCTGCGGGATCAGAGTGCCACCAGTGCAGAGCTTGCTCAGGAATGGCAGCAGGCAGGTATGAGCGCATCTGCACGCACAGTGAGGTGAAGACTTTTGGAAGATGGCCTGGTGTCAAGAATGGCAGCAAAGAAGCCACTTCTCTCCCAAAAAAAAATCAGGGACAGATTGATCTTCTGCAGAAAATATGGTGAATGGACTGCTGAGGACTGGGGCAAAGTCATATTCTCCGATGAAGCCTCTTTCCGATTGTTTGGGGCATCAGGAAAAAGGCTTGTCTGGAGAAGAAAAGGTGAGCGCTACCATCAGTCCTGTGTCATGCCAACAGTAAAGCATCCTGAGAGCATTCATGTGTGGGGTTGCTTCTCATCCAAGGGAGTGGGCTCACTCACAATTTTGCCCAAAAACACAGCCATGAATAAAGAATGGTACCAAAACACCCTCCAACAGCAACTTCTTCCAACAATCCAACAACAGTTTGGTGAAGAACAATGCATTTTCCAGCATGATGGAGCACCGTGCCATAAGGCAAAAGTGATAACTAAGTGGCTCGGGGACCAAAACGTTGACATTTTGGGTCCATGGCCTGGAAACTCCCCAGATCTTAATCCCATTGAGAACTTGTGGTCAATCCTCAAGAGGCGGGTGGACAAACAAAAACAAACTCATTCTGACAAACTCCAAGAAGTGATTATGAAAGAATGGGTTGCTGTCAGGAATTGGCTCAGAAGATTGATTGAGAGCATGCCCAGTCGAATTGCAGGGGTCCTGAAAAAGAAGGGCCAACACTGAAAATACTGACTCTTTGCATAAATGTCATGTAATTGTCGATAAAAGCCTTTGAAACGTATAAAGTGCGTGTAATTATATTTCACTACATCACAGAAGCAACTGAAACAAAGATCTAAAAGCAGTTTAGCAGCAAACTTTGTGAAAACTAATATTTGTGTCATTCTCAAAACTTTTGGCCACGACTGTAGAAAATCCCAGGGTCTTCAAAGGGTTACGTGGGTTCAGTTAAGGCCTCCTGCACACGAACGTGTGCGCCCTGTGGCCATGCTGCGGACCGCATTTTGCACGAACACCGACCGCGGGGCATCCGCAGCAGATCGCGGACCCGTTCACTTTAACGGGTCCGCGATCCAGCCGTTCCGCAAAAAGATAGGACATGTTCTATGATTTTGTGGAACGGAAGTACAGGACAAAACCCCACAGAATCACTCCGTAGTGCTTCCGTAGGGTTCCGTTCCGCACCATTCTGGATCTCCGGATTTGCGGACCCATTGAACGGTGCCCGTGTATTGTGGATCCGAGCAGCATGTGTTCCTTCCATGTGTATTTTCCACAAACCTGCAAATATCTATAAGGGCTCATGCACAAGAACGTATTTTCTTTCCGTCTCTGTTCTGTTATTTTTGCGGACCGTATGTGGAACTATTCATTTCAAGGGGTCCGCATAAAAAAAAAGAAGGTACTCCGTGTGCATTCCGTTTCCATATGTCTGTATTTCCATTGTGCAAAAAAATAGAACATGTCCTATTATTGTCCGCATTACAGACAAGGATAGTACTGTTCTATTAGGGGCCAGCCGTTCCGTTCTGCAAAATATGGAATGCACACGGATGTCATCCGTATTTTTTGCGGACCGCAAAGTACATACGGTCGTGTGCATTAGGCCTAACTTTGCATACTTGCTCTTAGCAGACAATTTAAACAAACCTGTTTATCAGGTTTGTGACTGTATAAAGAGAAACAACTCAATACGATTTTGCATGCATTAAAGCGGCACTTAAATGGGCTGTGTCATAAAATATTCTACAGTTTTCTAACAATCACCTGAATACTATTGTAATTGCATGTAATTAAAAATGTATTATAACTGAGTTATTCAATAAAACATATCTGTATAGCGCCACCTGCTGTTAGTTTATTTTATTTTTTTATTCTTTATTTAGATGTATACAAATACCATAAAGTGCAACAGTATATTAACCACTTAAGGACCACAGGCTTATACCCCCCTAGTGACCAGGCCCTTTTTTACAAATCGGCACTCCACAACTTTAGCGGTTTATTGCTCGGTCATGCAACTTACCACCCAAATTAATTTTACCTCCTTTTCTTCTCACTAATAGAGCTTTCATTTGGTGGTATTTCATTGCTGCTGACATTTTTACTTTTTTTGTTATTAATCGAAATTTAATGATTTTTTTTGCAAAAAAATGACATTTTTCACTTTCAGTTGTAAAATTTAGCAAAAAAAACGACATCCATATATAAATTTTGCGCTAAATTTATTGTTCTACATGTCTTTGATTAAAAAAAAATGTTTGGGTAAAAAAAAATGGTTTGGGTAAAAGTTATAGCGTTTACAAACTATGGTACAAAAATGTGAATTTCCGCTTTTTGAAGCAGCTCTGACTTTCTGAGCACCTGTCATGTTTCCTGAGGTTCTACAATGCCCAAACAGTAGAAAAACCCCACAAATGACCCCATTTCGGAAAGTAGACACCCTAAGGTATTCGCTGATGGGCATAGTGAGTTCATAGAACTTTTTATTTTTTGTCAAAAGTTAGCAGAAAATGATGATTTATTATTACTATTTTTTTTTTCTTACAAAGTCTCATATTCCACTAACTTGTGACAAAAAATAAAAACTTCCATGAACTCACTATGCCCATCACGAAATACCTTGGGGTGTCTTCTTTCCAAAATGGGGTCACTTGTGGGGTAGTTATACTTCCCTGGCATTCTAGGGGCCCTAATGTGTGGTTAGTAGTTTGAAATCAAAATGTGTAAAAAATGGCCTGTGAAATCCGAAAGGTGCTCTTTGGAATGTGTGCCTCTTTGCCCACCTAGGCGGCAAAAAAGTGACACACATCTGGTATCGCCGTACTCAGGAGAAGTTGGGGAATGTGTTTTGGGGTGTCATTTTACATATACCCATGCTGGGTGAGAGAAATATCTTGGCAAAAGACAACTTTTCCCATTTTTTTATACACAGTTGGCATTTGACCAAGATATTTATATCACCCAGCATGGGTATATGTAAAATGACACCCCAAAACACATTGCCCAACTTCTCCTGAGTACGGCGATACCAGATGTGTGACACTTTTTTGCAGCCAAGGTGGGCAAAGGGGCCCACATTCCAAAGAGCACCTTTAGGATTTCACCGGCCATTTTTTACAGATTTTGATTTCAAACTACTAACCACACATTAGGGGCCCTAAATTGCCAGGGCAGTATAACTACCCCACAAGTGACCCCATTTTGGAAAGAAGACACCCCAAGGTATTCCGTGAGGGGCATGGCGAGTTTCTGGAATTTTTTATTTTTTGTCACAAGTTAGTGGAATATGAGACTTTGTAAGGAAAAAAATAAAATAAAAAAAATCATCATTTTCCGCTAACTTGTGACAAAAAATAAAAAATTCTAGGAACTCGCCGTGCCCCTCACGGAATACCTTGGGGTGTCTTCTTTCCAAAATGGGGTCATTTGTGGGGTAGTTATACTGCCCTGGCATTCTAGGGGCCCTAATGTGTGGTAAGTAGTTTGAAATCAAAATGTGTAAAAAAGGACCTGTGAAATCTGAAAGGTGCTCTTTGGAATATGTGCCCCTTTGCCCACCTAGGCGGCAAAAAAGTGACACACATCTGGTATCGCCGTACTCAGGAGAAGTTGGGGAATGTGTTTTGGGGTGTCATTTTACATATACCCATGCTGGGTGAGAGAAATATCTCTGCAAAAGACAATTTTTCCCATTTTTTTATACAAAGTTGGCATTTGACCAAGATATTTCTCTCACCCAGCATGGGTATATGTAAAATGACACCCCAAAACACATTCCCCAACGTCTCCTGAGTACGGCGATACCACATGTGTGACACTTTTTTGCAGCCTAGATGCGCAAAGCGGCCCAAATTCCTTTCAGGAGGGCATTTTTAGACATTTGGATCCCAGACTTCTTCTCACGCTTTCGGGCCCCTAACATGCCAGGGCAGTATAAATACCCCACATGTGACCCCACTTTGGAAAGAAGACACCCTAAGGTATTCAATGAGGGGCCTGGCGAGTTCATAGAATTTTTTTTTTTTTGGCACAAGTTAGCGGAAATTGATTTTTTTTGTATTTTCTCACAAAGTCTCCCTTTCCGCTAACTTGGGACAAAAATTTCAATCTTTCATGGACTCAATATGCCCCTCAGCGAATACCTTGGGGTGTCTTCTTTCCGGAATGGGGTCACATGTGGGGTACTTATACTGCCCTGGCATTTTAGCGGCCCTACAGCGTCAGAAGAAGTCTGGAATATAAATATCTAAAAAAATTTACGCATTTGGATTCCGTGAGGGGTATGGTGAGTTCATGTGAGATTTTATTTTTTGACACAAGTTAGTGGAATATGAGACTTAGTAAGAAAAAAACAAAAACAAACAAAAACTTTCCGCTAACTTGGGCCCAAAAAAATTTCTAAATGGTGCCTTACAGGGGGTGATCAATGACAGGGGGGTGATCAGGGAATCTATATGGGGTGATCACCCCCCTGTCATTGATCACACCCCTGTCATTGATCACCCCCCTGTAAGGCTCCATTCAGACGTCCGTATGATTTTTTACGGATCCACGGATACATGGATCGGATCCGCAAAACACATGCGGACGTCTGAATGGAGCCTTACAGGGGGGTGATCAATGACAGAGGGGTGATCACCCATATAGACTCCCTGATCACCTTCGTCATTGATCACCCCCCTGTAAGGCTCCATTCAGACGTCCGTATGATTTTTTACGGATCCACGGATACATGGATCGGATCCGCAAAACACATGTGGACGTCTGAATGGAGCCTTGCAGGGGGGTGATCAATGACAGAGGGGTGATCATCCATATAGACTCCCTGATCACCTCCGTCATTGATCACCCCCCTGTAAGGCTCCATTCAGACGTCCGTATGATTTTTTACGGATCCACGGATACATGGATCGGATCCGCAAAACACATGCGGACGTCTGAATGGAGCCTTACAGGGGGGTGATCAATGACAGAGGGGTGATCACCCATATAGACTCCCTGATCACCTCCGTCATTGATCACCCCCCTGTAAGGCTCCATTCAGACGTCCGTATGATTTTTTACGGATCCACGGATACATGGATCGGATCCGCAAAACACATGCGGACGTCTGAATGGAGCCTTACAGGGGGGTGATCAATGACGGAGGTGATCAGGGAGTCTATATGGGTGATCACCCCTCTGTCATTGATCACCCCCCTGTAAGACTCCATTCAGACGTCCGCATGTGTTTTGCGGATCCGATCCATGTATCCGTGGATCCGTAAAAAATCATACGGACGTCTGAATGGAGCCTTACAGGGGGGTGATCAATGACAGGGGGGTGATCAATGACAGGGGGTGATCAGGGAGTGTATATGGGGTGATCACCCCCCTGTCACTGATCACCCCCCTGTAAGGCTCCATTCAGACGTCTGTATGCGTTTTGCGGATCCGATCCATGTATCCGTGGATCCGTAAAAATCATACGGACGTCTGAATGGAGCCTTACAGGGGGGTGATCAATGACAGAGGTGATCAGGGAGTCTATATGGGTGATCACTCCTCTGTCATTGATCACCCCCCTGTAAGGCTCCATTCAGACGTCCGCATGTGTTTTGCGGATCCGATCCATGTATCAGTGGATCCGTAAAAATCATATGGACGTCTGAATGGAGCCTTACAGGGGGGTGATCAATGACAGGGAAGTGATCAGGAAGTCTATATGCGTGATCACCCCCTTGTCATTGATCACCCCCCTGTAAGGCTCCATTCAGACGTCCGTATGCGTTTTGCGGATCCGATCCATGTATCCGTGGATCCGTAAAAATCATACGGACCTCTGAATGGAGCCTTACAGGGGGGTGATCAATGACAGGGGGGTGATCAATGACAGGGGGGTGATCAGGAAGTCTATATGGGCTGATCAGTGGTTTATAAAGGGTTAATAAGTGACAGGGGGGGTGTAGTGTAGTGTAGTGGTGTTTGGTGCTACTTTAGTGAGCTGCCTGAGTCCTCTGGTGGTCGATCCTAACAAAAGGGACCACCAGAGGACCAGGTAGCAGGTATATTAGACGCTGTTATCAAAACAGCGTCTAATATACCTGTTAGGGGTTAAAAAAATCACATCTCCAGCCTGCCAGCGAGCAATCGCTGCTGGCAGGCTGGAGATCCACTCGCTTACCTTCCGTTCCTGTGAGCGCGCGCGCCTGCGTGCGCGCGTTCACAGGAAATCTCGGCTCACGCGAGATGACGCCTATTGGCGTTAGTGTGACCTGGGAGAGCCGCCGCGATGACGCCTTTCGGCGTTAGCGTGGCGGCAAGCGGTTAAACAGTGTACATCTCATATTTAATAGATTGCACGTACATAGTGTAATGGCGCTTGCAGCAAAGGGTAATATGTATCTTTAAAACACAACATATCAACTAAACATGTATCTAACACAAAAAAGAAAAACCCTGATAAAGAGGCAGATCCGGAACTCTTAACGAGAGTGACCAGGAAGAACATATTTTCACACCCGTACCCAAATGAAAAGGTGCAAATAACAGGTACCTATGGAGACTGGAAAATGTCATCCATAAAAGTTGAAGGCGCAGAAACAAGCAAACATATCAGATCTCATCTGCAAGACTTTAGACAACAACATGACCATGACTAACAAGGAGCACAGGGGGAGGGGGGAACATATAAGAGTACTAAGAATGAATCGTCTAGTTTCTCACGCCAGTAAGCTCTGAAAACCCTGGGAGTCCTGGAAGGAAAACCACGGGGCCCAGGCATCCAGAAAGGCTTTATGTTCAGAACGTAACTGCGAAGTGAGCTCCTCCATTCTCCGGATCTCCTCGACCTTTTGAATCCAGCAGCCAGTCGTCGGAGGCGAAGAGGACTTCCACCTCGCAGGCATCCATGCCCTCGCCGCTACCACCAGAGAGCACAGACAAGACTTCCAAAGCACGCTCATTGGTAAATCCGATAAAAATAATAGGAAAAAGACAGGCGTATTCGGGATTGAGAACTGAAAAATTGAAGACAGCGCTGCGTGGATCGACTGCCAGAAGGGACTGAGTCTGGGGCAACCCCAAAAAATATGAAGCATTGAACCCATGGCTGTTTCACAACGCCAGCACATTGGGGACGCAGATGGGAACATTTTCTGTAATCTGACCGGGACATAATACCATCTGGACATTATCTTATAGCCCGCTTCCTGAAACCTACTCGCAATGGATGACTTGTAGAGCAGGCAGAATAGTTTAGGCCACTGGTCAGGGAGGACATCCACTCCCAGGTCCTGCGACCATTTCGTCACATATGGGGGCAGATAGTCCTGTCGTGGAGCCACCAATGACTGATAACACTCAGTGAATCTCTGTATGTACCCGACCCCACACATGCCTTCTCAAAGAAGGTAAGTGATCTGTCATACCCTGTGGAAGCCGGAATCGAGGATAGGAAATGTGTCAGCTGTCTGGATCTCCAAGATCCCATGGAGCAGGGATCCGTCAATGTCAGCAGTTTGTTATACGTACGCCATCTGCCCGAGGTTCTTAAAAAGGGAGCACTTGCAAAAATGGTCCACCCCGACAACTCGCCGGGAAACTGGGGTTTCCTAGAATTAGGAACATCGGGGAGGGAGAGGGTGAGATTAAAGGATTTTCTTTAACCTTATGGAATTGTGTAATGGTGGGACCGATTGTTGGATGAGTAGAGAGAGGCGGAGGGAGTTTCAGATCCACCCATGGCAAGGAGGCCAGAGGAGAGCTCGAGTACAATTGTTCAATAGAGACCCACTGTTTGTATTGAGTGTGTCGACACCAGCCTATAATCCTTTGGAGCAGGGAGGCAGAGTAATATTTTCGTAAGTCCGGAACGCCCAGCCCTCCTTTGTCCCTCGGGATTTGTAAAAGAGATCTAGCTAATCTTAGACTGCCCCTTGTCCAAATGAATCTGAATAGGTCCCTGTGAATCCTATCGAAAAAGCTAGCGGGGAGTCTAATGGTAAGGGTCTGAAAGAGGTACAACACACGCGGAAGGATGTTCCTTTTTAAAAATAGCACATCTTCCAAACCACGTGTGCAGTCCCTTCGACCATTTCTTAAGGTCTTCTCTTATCCGATCCCGGAGAGGGATATAATTCCTCTGGTATACCTCCTTCAGATCTGAGGGGATATAAGTGCCCAGATATTTTACTGCTCCGGTTGCCCACTTGAATGGGAAAGATGCGACCAGATCGGACAAGAGAGCAGCCGGTAACGATACATTCAAGGCCTCTGATTTCTTAAGGTTGATCTTCAGGTTAGAGAGACCATGAAATGTGCGGAATTCCGACATCAGGTTCAGGAAGGAAATCCTGGGGTTAGTGAGTGTGAACATTAAATCATCCGCATATGCCGCAATCTTAAATTCCCTGCCCTCAACCGGAAGTCCCGAAATATTCGGGTTCTGTCATATAGTCCTCAAGAGAAGTTCCAGAGTAAGCACGAAGATAAGTCGGGAGAGGGGGCATCCTTGGCGGGTCCCATTCTGGATCGCGAAAGACAAAGAGAGCACACCATTTACCTTCGTGGCCGCGGATGGAGACTCATATAGAGCTCGAATCCATGTCGCCATAGGGCCAGTAATGCCTACATAGCGCATTACCGCAAACAACCAAGGCCACCCCTCCCTGTCAAAAGCTTTTTCAGCAACCGGAGATAAAAGACAGAGCGGGGTGCTTCGTGGCCCAGCGTGATGAATCAGATTAAGTACCTTGGTGGTGTTATTTCTCGCCTCCCGCAACTGAACGAAACCTACCTGGTCATTGTGTATGAGCTCGCATAGCAGCGGGACCAGACGTGTGGCCAATTTTAGCGAACAATTAGAGGTCCACGTTTAGAAGGGAAATCGGACGGTAGTTACCGCAGAGGGTGGGGTCTTTTCCTTCCTTGTGTATGGCCGTTATGTGTGCGTTAGACATATCTGCAGGGAGTGAGTGTCCAATACTGAGAACATTTAATGCTTTTGTTAGCAGGGTCTGGAGAAGAGATAAAAATCTTTTGTAGTAGGAGGCCGGGAGGTTTTAAGCGCCCCCGCTAATTCCTCGACTGAGATTGGCCTGTCTAAATCTTGGAGGGTATCTGCAGGAATCTTCGGCATACCTGAGTTCGTAAGATACCTATCCATCGCTAAGCACATTGACCCATTGGAGGCGCTGGGTTGTGGAAGGTTATATAGAGATTGGTAATATCGAGCAAAGGCTTCTGCGATAGCAGTGGGGTCATTCAGGAGGGAACCACGGGCATTGGCTATGCGAGGAACATAATTCCTTGCTATTTGATCTCTGAGTAATCTGGCTAACAGTTTACCACTTTTGTTTCCAAACTCAAAGAAATGTCTACGGCCCTTCGCTAAAATTGTTTTCGTACGTACATCCAATTTCTCTTTGAGTTTGCTTCTGTCCAGGAGGAGGGAAGTGCACGCAGCCGTCGCATGGGATTTTTTATGGGTCTGCTCAAGGTTAACAATTTCCTCTAGGAGCTGAGAGATTTTAGCCGCCCTTTCTTTTCTATGTCTTGCTCCATGTTTGATGAATTCCCCACAGATTACACATTTGTGAGCTTCCCACACCGTGATAGGCGACATATCATCACTCTGATTGATTTCAAAGTACTGAGAGATCGCCGTGTGAACTCCCTGAGCTACAGTAAGGACTCATTCAATCTCCACTGCCATGATTTCGGAGTGCAGAGAGGGGACTTCAAGGAAACATGGAGCATCGCATGGTCTGAAAAGGTCAGCGGGTCTATTGCGGATGAGTTCAAGAGAGACAGCGCTGAATGTCTCAGTAAGAAGTAGTCTATTCTAGAGTATGTGTCCCTCGCTGCCGAATAAAACGTGAAGTCTTTGACCTCCGGATTAAGTATCCGCCATACGTCTATTAACTGATGGGTGTGGAGAAGTTTTTTGATGCCCCGGAGATATGAGTGTGCAAGATGAGAGGACCCGCTCGATACATCAACGACAGGATCTAACGCCACATTAAGATCTCCCCCAACCAACAATGTGCCCTCTGCAAAGTCATCCAAGCGAGACAAAATCCCAGTCAAATCCTTGAGTTGATTGGTATTTGGTAGGTATACATTTGCTAGGGTGTACAACTGTCCAGCTAGCCGTCTCTTAAGAAACAGAAAACGACCATTGTCGTCAGTATGAGCATCTATGAATTCCCAAGGAACCGACCTGGCTATGAGTATGCTCACTCCCCTTCACTTGGACCCTGAAAAGCAGCTGCGATAGTTATCAGGAAATCTAGGGGATTTAAACGAAGGCATAGCATGCCTACGGAAGTGGGTCTCTTGAATAAAATCTACCTGTACCTTTTTACTCCATAGGAGCCGGAGGATGGAGGAGCGCTTCTCAGGGGTGTTCAGCCCATTGGAGTTGATAACTGATAGATGAGAACTTTATAGATGACATGGATTCAATCTGTAAGGAAAAGAGATGAAGAGAGACACAAACCAACAAGCAGAAGAGACAAGAGGGGGAGGGTAAAAAAAACAAGACAGACAAAAAAAGTCTTGGCAGTCAGACCCAAACCGGCTACTTCAGTGAAGGTAAAACAAAACCTGCGGAGTAACCCTCCACAGGAAAAGGTGGAGAAAACCCCCACTATGCGATTTTTGGGAGACCCGAATTGAGTCGACCAAGACTCGCTGACCTAGTTGGAGAGAGAGAGAGCAATCAGGAGATGCGTCCCCGACCCTGGACCTGGTCTCAAAAATTCACTTGGCCACCAGATGCATCAAAAACATTCTAAAACTAAAGCGACATGCCCTCGCTATAGGAGTGCGAGAGATAGTGGGTGCAAGACAAACCCACCCAGAGGCTCCAGGAGAGCCTATTGGTAGCAGCGACAAAGAGGGCCCTCAAGGCTCGCCACCTGCCCATTAATCCGGAGCAGACCGGGGAGAACGTTCCTGCCTCCTTGCTGGTCCCCCACAAGGCGGTGCCCGACCGTCACCCTGTCTCTGGGTACTAGACGAGGCCATAGCTGAGAATGTTAGAATTGGGACGTCCAACCAATTCGGCAGCAACTGAACAGGCACTTTCAAAAAGCAGGACAGGTCCTCTGCCTGGTCCATCATGTGAAGAGCGAACGTGGTTCCGTTCCTGAGAATAATCAAGTGGAAAGGATGTCCCCATCTGTACGAGGCCCCAGCCTCAGTGATAATTTGGAGGATCGGCTTCAGGGTGCGCCTCATCAACAAGGTCTTCCTGGACATGTCCGGTAAAACTTGGATTTGAGAGTTTGCAAAAGGCACTGGGCCTCGTCTCCAGGCTCTCTGTATCAGGTCCTCTTTTTCTCTGAAGAAATGAACGCGGCAGAGCACATCCCGCGGGTTGGAGGCACCTACTTGATGGGGTCCCAGGACTCGGTGAACCCTATCTAATTCAATCTCCAACTCATCCGGTCTGTCGAGGAGGGTGTTAAAAATTGCCATCACTGCTGTATGCAATCCGGACGGTTGGATGTCTTCTGGAATCCCCCGCAGCTTAATATTGTTTTGGCGCCCTCTATTCTCCTGGTCGTTAAGTTGAAGCAATAGGTGTCTGTTTAGGGCTTGCTGGGAGGACATGCTCGCCTCAACCTGCTTAAGAATAAGTCCAGAGAGCTAGTAACATTTTCCTGGGAGGTCACTTTAGTGGAGATTGTGGCAATATCAGCTTTAATGGACGCAATGGCTTTGTCCTGTTTAGATTCAAGCTTCAATAGCATTGACTCTAAGTCCGTTTTAGTAGGAAGAGAGCTGAGCAGCGACCAGATGTCCCTCAATTTAGGCCTCTTAGAGCGGTTGCTAGGAGAAGAGGAGGCTGAGGATGATGAATCTGAAGCCTCCGCAGCAGTCTGAGTACGGAAAATGGCAGGGGTGGCTGGAATATCCTGGGCCAACTGCAGCCCCAGAGCGGTGTCCTCTGCTGGAGTAGTTACTCCCTCCATGTCTGAGGGTGGCGAGGCTTCCCCTAGGGCCACCGGGAGCGATGCCTGGGGGCCAGTCTGTAGAATCGGCTTTAGGGGGCTCTCTGCGGCAGTGATAGGCGCCTGATGGGGGCTACCCCCCAACATAACTGTTGCGGAAGAAGGCGATGAGGGCGTCAGGGCTTGTTGCGCCGAAAGGCTGGGAGAGTTCTGGGTCAATCTCACCCCTGTCCCCACGCTCACATGAACCGCTGCAGCTGGAGAGGGGGCCGGGTGTTGCGTGGCCCATGTGCCCGGAGTAAATGTGAACGGGGCAGATGTGGGCGCTGCTGTGCCCCCACCAAAGCACAAGCCTGGGGAGGCAGGAGCTCCAGGGAGCAGGTACTCTGGTGCTCGTACCTGTGGGAGCAGCATCTGTTCTGCCGCATTTGGTCCCGTCCCCTTCATCGGCGCCATCTTGGAAACGCCGTAGGAAGAAGCAGGGGACTGCTGCTGCGAAAAGTACCGCAATATTTGCGGTTCCGCCGGTGGAAATCGGGTCCCACGGAGGGAAGAGGTCCAAAGTCAGTCTGTTTGAGGTAGATAATTGTTTGAGGTAGATAATTGGGCCCAGGAGCTCAGAACTCAGGCTGTTCACACTTGCATGCTCAGACCACGCCCCCTGTTTTTTTCTTATTTCTTTGACCTGCTCACTGAGCTGGCCGCACATGCTCAGTTTAAATCTTCAACTGCCTTCAGTCATATGTTCTCTATGAAGCTGTGGCAGTTATAGGGAGAGAGCTGCAGCAGAAAGGACACGTCCCCTGAGCTGCCAGCCTGAAAACAATCTATCAGAACAATTGGAATGATCAATGTGGAGATCTCTGGATCCATGTGAGGTACAGAACTGGTTCTAGCTTTGTTAGAAAGAGATTGTCATGTATTATGTGATGTCTGATTTTCATTTTTTTCATTAATCATGGCATAACCCTTTAAGTGCCAATGTACATGCAGCAACATAAAGGTGGCCATATGCATTAGTCTAAATTTCATCAAAATGGATGATTTCAACCAAAATTAATGTTGACTGAAATTTAACAGTGAACAATTGTTTTAAACAACCAATGACAGATCATTATCGTTTAAAAAGAAGACGGCCACGTTCAATATTTTCCTATGATAGTCGAAAGATTGTTTATTCAAAGAAAGATGATTCATGAACGATCTTTCCTCCATTGCCCGGTTTCAATGAAATTGTATGGGCCAATACAGACTAAAGTGTGTATGACTGTGTGAAATGAACGTTCACCAGATAATTGTTCAACTGATATTTTTTTTTATCAGATAATTTTTTTTTTATTTTGTAAAAATAAACAATATCATTTTACAAAATTCTTGTGTCATATATTATGTTCAATACAGTGCAAAAATACTCATTGTACAAAACAGGATAGTCAATAAACAGGATCCTTAATATAAAGATCCAACAACCAAACTCCCCTCCCCCTCCCCCCCACCCATTGTGAGACCTTGTAGTGAGTAGATAAGCATAAACATGTGTAAGACCTATTTGTTTTAGTAACAGACCATGACATCACCTATGCACTATAAAGCTTCAGCACACTAGGCTTAAACAAACACAATCAGCCCCATCTCTCCCCTCCCGGGCTAGCCCGAAAAGATCCTCAGACTAGATAGCCATGTACTACAAACTCCAGATCTGTCAATTCAGGGGCCACAAACAAATCCAATTTCGACATGCTATTACGCTTCATGTATACTCCTCTTTCCAATCTTATGACTGTATTCATTCTAGCAATGAATTCCGATATGCTTGGGGGAAGCGGCTGTATCCATTTAGCAGCTAGGGTTTTGCGTGCCTGATATAAGATTCTGTTGATTTTGATTGTAACATTTGGTGGCAAGTTATCCAAATCTAACATACCAAGCAAGCAAAACCGAGGATCCAGTTTATAATTTGCGCTATAAATTTTGTTTAAAGAGGACCTTTCACCTGAAAAAACATTGTGAACTAAGTAGCATGACATATACAGCGGCGCCCAGGGATCTCACTGCACTTACTATTATCCCTGGGCGCCGCTCCGTTCTCCAGTTATGTCCTCCGGTATGTTTGGGGACTTGGTTATAGTAGGAGGAGACTGCCCTTGTTCTGCTGGGCGTCTCCTCCTCCTAGGCTGTAGCGCTGGCCAATCACAGCGCAGAGCTCACAGCCTGGGAGAAAAAAAACTCCCAGGCTGTGAGCTCTGCGATTGGCCAGCGCTACAGCCTAGGAGGAGGAGACGCCCAGCAGAACAAGGGCAGACTCCGCCTACTATAACTTACTGAGCGAAGATATCAGAGGACATAACGGGAGAACAGAGCGGCACCCAGGGATGTGCAGTGAGATCCCTGGGCGCCGCTGTATATGTCATGATACTTAGTTCACAATGTTTTTCCAGGTGAAAGGTCCTATTTAATAAATTGATTATATCTGTCCAATAGCCCTGTAGCGCACTGCAATTCCACAGCATATGGAGCAATCCGGCCCCTTCTTCCCCACATTTCGGACACTTGGAGTCAGATCTATATCCCACCTTCCATAAGAAGATTGGAGTTCTATATACCCTGTGTATCATATAGAGTTGAGACAGTCTAGCCGCTTCGCTAGAGGTTAGAGTAGGAATCTGTGCAAGGACTTCTTACCATTGGCTGTCTGAGATGGGGCCCACATCCCTCTCCCACTTCAACTTAACTTTGAACGGATATTTTTTCAGCTGCTCATATAGCAAAGTATTCTAAGCATCCGAAATAGCTCCTTTTACAGGACCTAGTTCTATCAGTTTTTTAAGCATGAGATGTGATACAAATTGCACTTTATCCTGCGAACTGATAACGTGCCTTAACTGAAGGTATTTATAGAAATGGGTAGACACTAGGCCATATTCAGTGAAAAGTTGTGCAAATTGTTTTAGGATACCTTGTGAATATAGTTGACCTAAATTCTATAGTTCTTTACATTCCCAATCAGAAAATCCCTGTAGTTTGGACAATTCTATTAAATGAGGGTTATTCCAAACAGGAGACAGGTCCAATAGTTCCTGAACACCCAGAATTTCCTTAACCTTTCCCCAGACCTTCCTCATTAATCCTACTACTGGCAGGGGTTTAAAAGAGTCAGGTAAATCTTTCTCCATAATCGAAATAGGCTGGCAGACCCCAGATGCCCACTTCACCAATTCTCCACATCTTCCCATCTCTCTCAGAGACCCCCGGCCCTTAAAGTGATGCAACTGAGCTGCTAAGAAATATATAAAGGGGTTAGGTAACGCCAGTCCCCCCGCTTCTTTACCACGCTGTAATGTTTCATATAGGATTCTATTTTTATTTTTCCATAAGGATCTAAATATTCTCTGTAACTTATAATAATAATGCATGGGAATCCATACTGGTGAGTTATGCAATATGTAGAGCAATTACGGCATCCATATCAATGGAAGCTTATGCCAGGTGACTGCTTTCTGTTTAAATCTATCCATTAGTGGTACTAGGTTATTCGCTACATAAGATCGCAGCTGTACTGAAATAGTGACTCCAAGATATTTAAAGGAGGAGACCACTTTCAGGTTAACATGATCTAAGCAAAGAGATTCCGGAAGAGGGGACAGCGGAAGAATAACTGACTTATTCCAATTGATTAATAAACCAGACTGTTTTCCAAAGTCTGAGATTAACAATATAATGGGATCTATTGATGATGTCAGATCACCCACATATGATAACATATCGTCCGCATATAGCAAGTCTCTTTCCTCCACCGTCCCCCTCTCCAGACCTCAAATCAGTGGCGTAGAACACAAAATACAAGCCAGGGGCTCTATAGCAATGGCAAACAGGAGGGGTGACAAAGGGCATCCCTGCCTGGTGCCTCTCTCCAGTGTCATCATTGGGGATAGCTTACCATTTATTCGCAGCCTAGCTCTCGGTTGACTAGAGAGCAATTTTACCCAATTAATGTATCCAGGGCCGAATCCTAGTTTTTCTATAACCGCCCATTCAACGCTATCAAAGGCCTTTGCAGCGTCTAAAGAGACCACTGCAGGGCATCCCACATCCCATTCTGTTCCCCTCATCTGAATATTGAGGAACAGACGCTTACGATTTAATGACGTGGATTTTCCTGGTATAAACCCGCACTGATCTTCATGCATAATGTGGGAGATAACATTCAGGAGCCTATTAGCAAGTACCTTGGCCAACACTTTTATATCTACTGTTAAGAGTGAGATGGGTCTATATGAATCTACCATATTGGGATCCTTATCTGGTTTAGGGATCACTACCACCAATGCTTCTCTCATAGAGCTAGGTAAAATACCTGTCCTATAAGATTCATTAAACACCTGTAGGAGATGCGGGAGCAAAACTTCTTGATGTTTTTTGTACAATTCCCCAGGCAGACGATCTCCCCCAGGTGCTTTTCCGTTAGGAAGCGACTGCACCGCCAATACCATCTCTTCCAATCGAATGTCCCCATCAAGTAATAACCTCTGATCATCAGACAGGCTGGGCATCTGGATATTATGCAGGAATTGCTCTCTGTCACTACAGTCAATCCCTAGTCTGGACTTATAGACATCTGCATAGTGCTCATGGAATATGTTCATTATGTTATCATCTCCTGATACCTGTACGCCAATTTTATTAGTGATTCCTAATGCACAAGATGGGCCCGATTGGGTCTTAATAATAGTAGCTAGTAGGTGGCCCGTACATTCCCATTCCATAAAATAATGTTGAGTCTTAAAAAAAAATTGTCCCCAGCCCTACTAATCAAATATTCCTTTAGTAGATCTTGCGCCTCCGTCCAGTGCGAGGAATTTTCTAGGGAGGGGTCAGAGATGTATTTAGCTTCCGTAGTCTGAACTCTATCCAGCAGTTCTGTCGTAAGTGCCCTGCTTTTAGTTTTATGGGAACTAATTTGTTTAATGTATATCCCTCTAATATAAGCTTTCATTGTATCCCAGATAATGGAGTGACTAGCTGGACCTTCATTATTGGTAACAAAAAAAAGTGCAGCAGATATCACAGTACTAGTATCAACCAACTGGATCCAAAAAGGGTTTAGTCGCCATGATTGTCTCGGACCCAATAGCTCTCTCCCTAAATCCAGTACTACCAATAACGGGGAGTGTTCAGAAATACTACGGGGTAAGTACCTAACATCTTGGACCTTATCTAACACTCCCTTAGATCCCACAGAGAGATCTATCCTAAAAAGAGAACTATGTGATGACGAGTAGCAGGAGTATTGCTTCACACCGGGATTTCTGGACCTCCACAAATCATACAAGTCTATTTCAGCGAGCGTCTTGGCCAGGCCAGCACCTCCAGAGGCCCCACTATCATATTGGAATGTATCTAGGGATTTGTCCAAGAACATGTTAAAATCACCAATTATGAGAACTGTCAGATCTGGAAATTTTGAAGTGAAGGATAATACTTTTTTGAGAACTTCCCATACTGCATCACTTTGCGGTTTATACAACTTCCTGGAATGTGTACATGCTGGATGCTACAACTGATGCTTCTACAGATAAGTCTGTTCATTTATTTGTGTTTTCCTGTTTGCTTGATCCTAGGTGACCCTGACTCCCTCCGTATTAAGTGTAGGGAGCTGGTGGTCGTGTCCCCTCACTATTATAGGGTGTTCAGGTGTCATACATTCGAGGCACGAGAGCATGCAATTATCTATCATAGAGATCTTTGCATGGGCTGAGAAGACAGGGAGAGTTTCAGGGCTTAAATAGGGGTCACCCTTTTGTTCCTTAGTTTCGGATCAAGCCAGTCGGATCCTTATTTGTAACTTCTTGTTTTCTGTTAGACCATCTGTGACAGAAACGGCACCCTGTGTGCCCGTTCCACAGCAAACAGAGGAGACAGCTTTTATTTTCCTATTTTTTCTTTTAGCCACTTTTCCACAAATGTAACAGCATCTGTTCCTTCGGTACGTTCTGGCACACCAATCATGCGCACATTATTTCGCCGCAGCCTGTTGTCCAGGTCGTCAGTTTTGCAGATAAGCATGGTGACATTGTGAATCACCCGCTGCATGTCCCTTTTAACTGACGGCATTTGGTCTTCCAAATCACTTAAGCGGCCCTCCATTTCACTCATACGCTCTTTGACTTGCCTCATGTCTTGCCTTAGTAGCCCTATATCCTCTTTCAGGCCACCCACATTGGTAGTAAACGCAGTGATTGCATTATTGCATTGTAACACCGCTGAAAAGACATCCTTGATAGTAGGCTCAAGCGCTGAGGCGGCCATCCTGCTATTAAGATCACTGACCTCAGAGTCCTCTGAAATGTTATCATCTTGCGATGGAGGCACTGGAGGATTCCTCTTAACAGCGGCAGTGTATGCGTTCAGTGCTGGCGCAGGATGAACAGATTCAGTGGTGTGAGCAAACTTTTCCGGTCGCGCTGCCACATCCAGCAACTTCACTGACTGTGCGGCGCCATCTTGCCTTGCTGGGGTGGCACTTTCACCGTCCTCTCACTCCTTCTCTTTGGCCTTTTGACAGCGCATGGCGGAGCGGTACGGTAGCAGGACCCCTGGGGAAGCACTTCGTTGTATCCGTGAGCTGTTACAGCTCCAGATGGACGGGGAGAAGAATGAAGGGGCCCCCCCCAGAGCGTATAGCTTGGGGGACACATGGTGGCAGGGGCACTGGTTTTATTTTGAGGCAATTATATGGGTTTTTGGTTAATGAGGTTGTTTTGTAGGATTTCTCTCCCTCTCTCCCCCCCCCCCCCCCTTTTTTCTTCTATTTCAATTCTAGGTTTTTTGCTGACAGGAATCCGGTTTTGGCGGTTCCCCTAGTGATCTGCCTGGTAACGGGACGCTTTGAACAGCTGTCAGGATTGGCCAGCTGTTTCTAAAAGCGGGAAATGCTGGACAGCTGATTGGCAGCTGTCATTTTGAGCGGGAATCCAGGTGAATAAAGGTGACAGCGCACAGGTATCCAGCTGTCAGTTCCAGTGGAGCACCCTTCAAGGAGCAGCGCCCCGCCCTCCCTCCCATTTTTTTATGTCGTGTTGCATGTTTGGGGGTGATCGGTCACCCAGCTCGTGCTGGGTGGACTTAATGGTCCATAAGTTAATGAGATTTAAGTATTTATTCAATTATTCATATTTTATGGTTGGATTATTTATTGATATTTATTAATTCAGTATTTTGATTAATTGGTATGATAACTTGGTAAAACCCCAAATAAAGCAACACGGCCTATTTATTCCACAATGAATTGTCTCGTGTTTTAATTATCTACTAGTTAAGTTTTTACGGTTTCAAGAAATGTGTCCTCTGCCACCCATGGATTACAGGATGTTCAGCCGGGAGCTCAGCTCTGCACATCCTCTCACATCCCCAGTCAGGCCATGCCCCGTTCAACTGCTATTTAACCATCAATCAACATCTAATGCATTTGGTCGCCTTATAACTAATAACTGCAGCAACACAATGAGGCAGATTGATCAAACTGGTGTAAAGTAAAACTGGCTTAGTTGCCCCTAGCAACAAATCAGATTCCACCTTTCATTTTCCAAATGAGCTGCAAAAAGTGGAATGGTGGAAATGGCAACTAGGCCAGTTTTCCTTTAGTCCAGTATAGGGTTGAGCGATATACCGGCATACACGATATACCACAATATTATAAAACGGTGATATGGCAATATCACTGTTTCCTAATAACCGCAGTATTTAATGACATAATAGGAGCGGTCGCATGTGTGCTGACCGCTTCTAAAATGTCTGCTTCCTGACACCTGCTTACGTTCCCCGGTCACTGGCCTCTGCCTCCTGCATTACTACTAGCAAGTGGAGGGCTGGACATGGCTTCAAGTGCACTAGAGGGAGGGGGTGAGCAGGCTTCTTTTTTTTTCCACTTTATATAAACCTGTCATAAACTGCCGCACAAGTCTGGTGCCTCACCGCCGCCGCCTCTTATCTTGCTCAGCTCCATCTCTGCCGCCTCTCGTCTTGCTCTGCTCCTCCTCCGAAGCCGCCTCGCTCTGCTCCTCTTCCGCCTTGCGTCTTGCTCTGCTCCTCCGCCTTTTGTCAGTGCAGTAGTTTGAGTGACATATGACTAGAACTCGGTGGGACCTAACAAATAGACTTTTCTCTGACCCATGGGGCAGCTAAAATATAAAGCAGTAAGTGATCTTGCTGCCATCTGCTGCAACATTACCAAGACTTTGTACAAACATTAATATGTGTCACCAACACGTGTCTTTATTCCAGTGTCACAGGTTGTCCACCTGAGATGTGATACGCATATAAATAGAGACGTCACTGTGTACATACATGACGTGTATATCTGTATATATCGTGTGTAATGGGCTCCGGTAGACTGATGGTTTACATTGATGGTGTTTTCAGCTGCGTTGCACTTTGTGGCCGACAGCCCACTGCTGACTGCTAACATAACCCCTGGCTATTTCACTACTCCTTCAGGTAATTACTGCAGTCACTGTCCATGGGGGTGATTTATAGGGGTAGGAGAACTTCATATTTGAAGTCAGCCTCCCTTATGTACTGCTATTTTGGGGGAGGAGAGTGACAGCACCACAGAATGACCCCTCCCCCCCATACCAGTTGTCACTTATAGCCCATGTGGAGCCATGTCCTCTTCTTTAAAATCTCCCAAAGACTTCCTCCACGAATAACCCTAACAGGATCTTACCCCAGTTACATGGATCGTAAGAGGCGTCCGTACGCTACCATATTACACTACCATACAGTATAATTTCTCCTTGTGGCCCACCGTACAGTATAACGTCTCCTTGTGGCTGCGGCATACAGCATAACGTCTCCTTGTGGCTGCCCCCATACATTTTAATGTTTCCTTGTGGCTGCCCCCATACAGTATAACGTCTCCTTGTAGCTGCCCCATACAGTATGACGTCTCCTTGTGGCTGCCCCCATCCAGTATAATGTCTCCTTGTAGCTGCCCCATACAGTATAATGTCTCCTTGTGGCTGCCCCCATCCAGTATAACGTCTCCTTGTGGCTGCCCCATACAGTATAACCTCTCCTTGTGGCTGCCCCATACAGTATAACGTCTCCTTGTGGCTGCCCCCATACAGTATAATGTCTCCTTGTAGCTGCCCCATACAGTATAACGTCTCCTTGTAGCTGCCCCATACAGTATAACGTCTCCTTGTGGCTGCCCCCATACAGTATGTCTCCTTGTAGCTGCCCCATACAGTATAACGTCTCCTTGTAGCTGCCCCATACAGTATGACGTCTCCTTGTGGCTGCCCCCATCCAGTATAATGTCTCCTTGTAGCTGCCCCATACAGTATAATGTCTCCTTGTGGCTGCCCCATACAGTATAATGTCTCCTTGTGGCTGCCCCCATCCAGTATAACGTCTCCTTGTGGCTGCCCCATACAGTATAACCTCTCCTTGTGGCTGTCCCCATACAGTATAACGTCTCCTTGTGGCTGTCCCCATACAGTATAACGTCTCCTTGTGGCTGCCCCCATACAGTATAATGTCTCCTTGTGGATGCCCCCATACAGTATAATGTCTCCTTGTGGCTGCCCCCATACAGTATAATGTCTCCTTGTGGCTGCCCCCATGCAGTATAACGTCTCCTTGTGGCTGCCCCCATACAGTATAACGTCTCCTTGTGGCTGCCCCATGCAGTATAACGTCTCCTTGTGGCTGCCCCCATGCAGTATAACGTCTCCTTGTGGCTGCCCCCATACAGTATAATGTCTCCTTGTGGCTGCCCCATACAGTATAACCTCTCCTTGTGGCTGCCCCCATACAGTATAATGTCTCCTTGTGGATGCCCCCATACAGTATAATGTCTCCTTGTGGCTGCCCCCATACAGTATAATGTCTCCTTGTGGCTGCCCCCATGCAGTATAACGTCTCCTTGTGGCTGCCCCCATACAGTATAACGTCTCCTTGTGGCTGCCCCATGCAGTATAACGTCTCCTTGTGGCTGCCCCCATACAGTATAATGTCTCCTTGTGGCTGCCCCCATACAGTATAATGTCTCCTTGTGGCTGCCCCCATGCAGTATAACGTCTCCTTGTGGCTGCCCCCATACAGTATAATGTCTCCTTGTGGTTGCCCCATACAGTATAACGTCTCCTTGTGGCTGCCCCCATACAGTATAATGTCTCCTTGTGGCTGCCGCCATGCAGTATAACGTCTCCTTGTGGCTGCCCCATACAGTATAATGTCTCCTTGAGGCTGCCCCATACAGTATAATGTCTCCTTGTGGTTGCCCCATACAGTATAACGTCTCCTTGTGCCCCAAGTGTTTTTTTTCTTCTAAATGAGTATTTATCGCGATATATATCGTTATCGCGATACATTTCTTAATATCGTTATCGTGGGAATATTTTTGATATCGCTCAATCCTACTCCAGTATGATAAATCTCCCCCCTTATGTACGGTACGTATGGAGGTTTTCTTACTTAAAGGGAACCTGTCACCTCCAAAAACCATCCCGAGCCGGCAGCAGTACCTGAGAGTAGCCAGCAGCGTGTTTCCGATGATCGTTTTCTTCCTGAAGGCAGATGAAGCAAAAGCTCAGAAAACGTTCTTTTATGCCCTGCCGGCGCTCTTCTCTAGTCAGGATTGAAGTCACAGAGGCGGCGGCCTCCTTGCTTCAAGTCACGGTAACCACGCCCCCTTGCCTGCCCCTTTGCTGTGACTGACAGCGCTTATGCACGACAGTTCGTCTGCCTTTGCCGAACAGCCGGCTGTCAGTCACAGACGAAGGGGCGCTGTTTGCTGTGGGGGTCAGACAGTTATGAGGGCACTGTGTTGTGGAGGTCACTTATGAGAGCGCTGTGCTGTGGAGGTCACTTATAAGGGCGCTGTGCGCATGTTAAGGTCAGTTAGAGCGCTGTTTGCTGTGGAGGTCACTTATGAGGGTGCTGTGTTGTGGAGGTTACTTATGAGGGTGCTGTGTGCCTGTGAAGGTCAGTTATGAGAGCGCTGTACACTGTGAGGGTCACTTATGCGGGTGCTGTGTTGTCAAGGTCACTTATGAGGGCGCTGTGCACCTGTGAGGGTCAGTTATGGGGGTGCTGTGTCCTGTGGAGGTCACTTATGAGGGCGCTGTGCGCCTGTGAGGGCCAGTTATAAAAGCGCTGTGCTGTGGAGGTCACTTATAAGGGCGCTGTGCACCTGTGAGGGTCAGTTATGAGGGCTCTCTGCGCTGTGGGGGTCAGTTATGAGGGCGCTGTGTCCTGTGGAGGTCACTTATGAGGGTGCTGTGCTGTGGAGGACACTTATGAGGGCGCTGTGCGCCTGTGAGGGTCAGTTATGAAAGCGCTGTGTGCTATGGGGGTCAGTTATAAGGGCGCTGTGCGCCTTTAAGGCCAGTTATGAGGGCGCTGTGTGCTGTGGAGGTCACTTATGAGGGTGCTGTGGAGGTCACTTATGAGGGTGCTGTGTGGGTCAGTTATGAGGGCGCTGTGTGCTGTGGAGGTCACTTATGAGGGCGCTGTGTGGGTCAGTTATGAGGGCGCTGTGTGCTGTGGAGGTGACTTATGAAAGTGTTGTGGAGGTCAAATCTTTTTCATTTCATTATTCCCAATTACTATTTCTTATATTATCTTTTTTATTTTATTTTTTACCCCCCCCCCCCCCCTCGTTGCAGGCACACGGCACTGCAAAGGTTAAACGTCTCACAAAGCATAGCGCATAGCCTCAAATCACAAGGGAGCGTCTGCCAACAATGAGTCCTAATGGTGCACTGCAGCCAGTACTAAGACCCCGGGTACAGCTGCTGTATTGTCACGGCTCCCCTCAGTAATGGGCAGAGCGCAGCCATGCATTAGGTACAGTCATGTGACTATAAGCAGTATGGTGACGAACACTTGTACTAGCTCTCGTCCTCCTCCTTCAATCACGCCTGACAGGGCAGCTGTCGCCCCAGTTGTAGGAGGAAGGTAATTTGCAGACGCTCTCTTACTGAAGATCTGCTTGCCATTAGTGACCGGGTTGCGGTGACGATGACGACGATACTGGGCAGTATGATGTGTGCGCTGCGCCGTACTATTCACTTCACCACATCCTACTTCTGGACGGTGAGTGGGCTATGGTCGGAGGGAGAGTGCGCT
Source organism: Bufo gargarizans (assembly GCF_014858855.1). Classification (NCBI taxonomy): domain Eukaryota; kingdom Metazoa; phylum Chordata; class Amphibia; order Anura; family Bufonidae; genus Bufo; species Bufo gargarizans. The sequence continues at coordinate 209,564,326 of NC_058081.1, read as the reverse complement.
GCCGCCTTTGCTCTGAGGAGGCAAGTTCCACACAGGCTGGTAGGGAGCATCGTGCCTCCGGTGTATGCAGTTTCCCGTAGCAGCCAATCACAGAACAGCTTTTATTTTCAAGCGCTATATAAGAAATGAGAGCTGCACTATAATTGGGTGCAGTAGTCTGTGGCGGATTGATCTAAATACCGGATGAAGAACACCGTGTGTTTGCTGCAGAAATAACTAATTAGCTGACATTTTTGCTGCAAATCTGCTATGTGTGAATTCTCCCTGAGACAGTTTCCTGACTCTCCACTAGTGTGCGCAAAACTCGCATGGAGACATGTCAGAAGATGGTATCGCGGTTAAAGGGGGTTATCCAGGTAGAGATACTGATGGTTTATCCTCCACATAGCTCATCATTATCACATCAGCGTCAGGGGGGTAGCTGCGAGAGTTCAGCTTGGGCCCCCTTCCCTCAGGAGCAGGGGAGCACATAGCCTTCATGCTGCCTGAGGCAAAAATTGAAACCGCACTCCTCCCATGTCACATTCTTGACCTAACCCCTTCCCTCCAGCCAGAGGTGTAACTTGACCAGCATGCACTTTCTAAAATACTGGTGTCTTCTTATGTGGTCTTTGGGCCCCCCAGGGCTACCTCTGCACCCCCTATAGCTACGCCCCTGGTCCGAGTCTTGGCACCTCCTGCCTAACAGTTATTTTTATTTGCTATGGTTTTCATGTGAAAGGGCGCAGCAATTGTATTATTTATTTCATGCACTTATATAGCGGCACTATATTCTGCAGCGGTTTACAGACATTAGCATCACTCCGTGGAGTGTGGGAGGAAACCCACACAAACTCCATGCAGATGTTGTCCTTGGTCATATTCGAACCTAGGACCCAGCGCTGCGAGGTACCAGTGCTTACTGCTAACCACTGAGCCGCCATGGTTGCAGGTTTTTATGCAGATCTCACTGTTTGCACTGAATAAATTGCGCAGAAAAAATAGCAACGAGTACATGACATTTGTGTGATCTGGCACTGTATTACACTGCGCTAGAGCAGCGTGGGATCTGGCACTGTATTACACTGCGATAGAGCGGCGTGGGATCTGGCACTGTATTACACTGCGAAAGAACGGCGTGGGATCTGGCACTGTATTACACTGCGAAAGAACGGCGTGGGATCTGGCACTGTATTACACTGCGATAGAACGGCCTGGGATCTGGCACTGTATTACACTGCAATAGAACGGCGTGGGATCTGGCACTGTATTACACTGCGATAGAACGGCGTGGGATCTGGCACTGTATTATACTGCGATAGAGCGGCGTGGGATCTGGCACTGTATTACACTGCGAAAGAACGGCGTGGGATCTGGCACTGTATTACACTGCGAAAGAACGGCGTGGGATCTGGCACTGTATTACACTGCAAAAGAACGGCGTGGGATCTGGCACTGTATTACACTGCAATAGAACGGCGTGGGATCTGGCACTGTATTACACTGCGATAGAACGGCGTGGGATCTGGCACTGTATTACACTGCGATAGAACGGCGTGGGATCTGGCACTGTATTATACTGCGCTAGAACGGGGTGTGACCTGGCACTGTATTACACTGCGATAGAACGGGGAGGGGATCTCTTACTGTATTACACTGCGATAGAACAAGGTGGGACCTGGCACTGTATTGCACTGCGATAGAACGAGGTGGAACCTGGAACTGTATTACACTGCGCTAGAACGGGGTATGACCTGGCACTGTATTACACTGCCTTCTCAAACAGCTGATCGGCGGGGGTCCCGGGTGTAGGACCCCCACCGATCAGATACTGATGACCTATCCTGAGGATAAAGGCTATTGCATAGCCGAAACGTCGTATCTTTTTGTGTGTGCACTCTTGGTTCCCAATAAACAATCACACCGGACATGCTGCTGTGAACCTTTTTACTTTCTACCATTGCTTATGGGACTGCTGTGGATCGGTGGTCCTATCACGGCTGGTGCATTCCGGATTGGTCGTGAGGTCCATGTGTGCTGCTCTGCAACTGTCTTCTATTGCTATCCTGAGGATAGGTCATCAGTAGTAAAATCTTGGAAAACACCTTTAACTTTAAAACTTGGCCTGCCCCTTCAATCATTTACATATTTCACTGTGACTTAGGAATCTTGCACACTTTTCTTTTTTTTTCTGTTCCATTTTTTCCATACCGTATATGAACCATTCATTTCAATCCTTTTTTTCCGTTCCGTTCAAAGATAGAACATGTCGTATTATTGTCCGCATAACAGACAAGGCTAGTACTGTTCTATCAGGGGCCAGCTGTTCCGTTCCGCGGAATGCACACGGACGTCATCCGTATTTTTTGTGGATCGCAAAATAATAAAAAAGCCATACGGTCGTGTGCAAGAGGCCTTAGAGTACGGCTTCACAATAACATTGGTCGAGCAACAGCAGTCGCTGCCAGGTACGCTGAGTAGTGGTGATCCCATAGAAACGAATCAAATCGCCTCTCTCGTCGCAAGAAATCCTGGCTGCGATGGCAGTTACGGGACCAGTGTGCATATAGCCTAAATGTGAAAAAATGCAGTGATAAAAACTCTTTGTGGGGAATTTCGGTCAGCATTTGGTCTAGGTTTTTTTCATCAGTATCTGTAACCCAAAACCTGGAGGAGAACCTACAGAGAAGAAGTATCCCTGAGAGATGTGTGTCTCCTCTGTGTAGGTTCCAACTCCTGATTTTAGCTTACATATACCACTGGAAAATACTGACCGTGGGAAAGTGGCCTCAAGATAACCTCTGGAAAAAAATAACAGCAAAAAACTTTGTGAAACCGGGCTGGCCAGCTTTGGCCAAATGACTACATTTCAAATGGTCAGGGTAAGTGAAGTATGCAGAGTAAGCAGTTCCTTCTTCTTATCTGCCCTCAGACTTGCAGAGCAGATTAAACTTTCTAGGAACTTTTCTTGTGTACTGAGGACAGGTAGCGCAGGCTCATACCTTTGACCCACAGTAAACCATGGGGTGGGGGGGTGACTCCAGGTGAGATCATTACAGGAGCGCTGGAGTGGAGGACATACCTGAGGTATCAAACAGCTGTGACAACTCCAAAATGTCCTCAAATGTAACTGGCCAGGTAAGACCATCTGTGACCGAGGGCGTATTGGCTGCAGTTCCCCATACAACTGCAGGTTTTGAGGGCCACGCGTGCAGCTTATGCCTGTGATGTTCATGTCATGAGATCGGCGCTGGGGCTGTAATACTGACCCTAAAATACGCCCTTCCTAATAATGGAGGAGAGTAACAGGAGTAGGAAGCAGTATTTGAGCGTCCCATACATAGAGACTACATAAAGTGTGGAGTAATATTTTTACTTTTCTTACTACTAGGTGCCATGTATTAAAACTGTGTAACAGAAAGACTGGCTTTGCCGAACGTCAACCGGTGACAGAAATGTGTGTTTTGTAGGGAAAGGCTTCTGGTCTGAAGATAGTGGATATAACATGAACACTCCCATCCACTTATCTCATATAACACCATCATAATCCATAGTGTGGAACAGATTGCCATCGCTCCTTGTTCCCTGCTCACAATCTAGTTACCCTAACTCACCCTAAGGCCTCATGCACACGACAGTTTTTTTTCACGGTCCGAAAAAACGGGGTCCGTGATCCGTGACCGTTTTTTCGTCCGTGGGTCTTCCTTGATTTTTGGAGGATCCACGGACATGAAAAAAAAGTCGTTTTGGCGTCCGCCTGGCCGTGCGGAGCCAAACGGATCCGTCCTGAATTACAATGCAAGTCAATAGGGACGGATCCGTTTGAAGTTGACACAATATGGTGCCATTTCAAACGGATCCGTCCCCATTGACTTTCAATGTAAAGTCTGGAGTTCTTTTATACCATCGGATTGGAGTTTTCTCCAATCCGATGGTATATTTTAACTTGAAGCGTCCCCATCACCATGGGAACGCCTCTATGTTAGAATATACTGTCGGATATGAGCTACATCGTGAAAATCAGATCCGACAGTATATTCTAACACAGAGGCGTTCCCATGGTGATGGGGACGCTTCAGGTTAGAATATACTGAAAAACTGTGTACATGACTGCCCCCTGCTGCCTGGCAGGTGCTGCCAGGCAGCAGGGGGCAGACCCCCCCCCCCCCCCTGTTTTTAACTCATTGGTGGCCAGTGCGGCCGCCCCCCCTCCCTCCCCTGTAGTTAACTCATTGGTGGCCAGTGCGGCCGCCCCCCCCCCTCCCCCCCCCCCCCCCCTCCCTCCGCTGTAGATAACTCGTTGGTGGCCAGTGGGCCCTCTCCCCTCCCTCCCCCTCCTAATTAAAATCGCCCCCCTATCATTGGTGGCAGTGGTGAGTACCGATCGGAGTCCCAGTGTAATCGCTGGGGCTCCGATCGGTAACCATGGCAACCGGGACGCTACTGCAGTCCCGGTTGCCATGGTAGCTTAGCAATTTGTAGAAGCTTCATACTTACCTGAAGAGCTGCGATGTCTGTGACCGGCCGGGAGCTCCTCCTACTGGTAAGTGAAAGGTCTGTGCGGCGCATTGCTTATAGCACAGACCTGTCACTTACCAGTAGGAGGAGCTCCCGGCCGGTCACAGACATCGCTGCTCTTCAGGTAAGTATAAAGCTTCTACAAATTGCTAAGCTACCATGGCAACCGGGACTGCAGTAGCGTCCCGGTTGCCATGGTTACCGATCGGAGCCCCAGCGATTACACTGGGACTCCGATCGGTACTCACCACTGCCACCAATGATAGGGGGGCGATTTTAATTAGGAGGGGGTGGGAGGGGAGAGGGCCCACTGGCCACCAATGAGTTATCTATAGCGGACGGAGGGGGGGCCCACTGGACACCAATTAGTTAACTACAGGGGAGGGAGGGGGGGCTGGCTACCAAGAAGTTAACTACAGGGGAGGGAGGGGGGGGGGGGGGGCGGCCGCACTGGCCACAAATGAGTTAAAAACAGGGGGGGGGGGGTCTGCCCCCTGCTGCCTGGCAGCACCTGCCAGGCAGCAGGGGGCAGTCATGTACACAGTTTTTCAGTATATTCTAACCTGAAGCGTCCCCATCACCATGGGAACGCCTCTGTGTTAGAATATACTGTCGGATCTGAGTTTTCGCGAAGTGAAAACTCACCTCTGAAAAAGCTTTTATGCAGACGGATCTTCGGATCCGTCTGTATGAAAGCAACCTACGGCCACGGGACACGGATGCCAATCTTGTGTGCATCCGTGTTCTTTCACGGACCCATTGACTTGAATGGGTCCGTGAACCGTTGTCCGTCAAAAAAATAGGACAGGTCATATTTTTTTGACGGACAGGATACACGGATCACGGCCTCGGCTGCAAAACGGTGCATTTTCCGATTTTTCCACGGACCCATTGAAAGTCAATGGGTCCGCGAAAAAAAACGGAAAACGGCACAACGGCCACGGATGCACACAACGGTCGTGTGCATGAGGCCTTAACCCCATAGGGACACAGCCTTATTTCACCTTAAGGACTTGGCCATTTTTTGCAAATCTGACCACTGTCACTTTAAGGGTCCATTCACACGTCCTGTTTTTTTTCATCCTGAAAAACGGTCCGTTTTTTGCGGATCCGTTGTTCCTGAAAATGTTTCCGTATGTCATCCGTATGTCATCCGTTTTTTGCGGATCCGCAAAAAACGGGAACATGTATACATTTCAATAATCAAATAAAGTTGTTTGGATTTCTTTGAAAAAAAATTGAAAAAAAAAAAAAAAAAAAAAAAAAAAAATTTGTTATGTGTTTCCAGGAACGGAATCCGCAAAAAACGGATGACATACGGAATGACATCCGAATGTCATCCGTTTTTTGCGGATCCATTGACTTTGTATTGTACCAGGATCCGATTTTTCAGGACAAGAATAGGACATGTTTTATATTTAAACGGACATGCGGAACGGAACAACGGAAACGGACAGCACACATTGTGCTGTCCGATTTTTTCCAGGACCCATTGAAAATGAATGGGTCCAGATCTGGTCCTGATCTGTTCCTGAAAAAACGGAACAGATCAGGAAAGAAAAAACGGACGTGTGAATGGACCCTAAGTGCTGATAACTGTAAAACGCTTTGACTTATCCAGGCCATTCTGAGATTGTTATTTCGTCACATATTGTACTTCATGACACTGGTAAAATGAATGTTTTTTTTTTTTTTTGCACAAAATAATACAAAATTTACAAAAAAACAATTTTTCGGGACCAATTCAGGTCTGAAGTCACTTGGAGGCCTACATAATAGAAACCACCCAAAAATGACCCCATCTAAGAAACTACACCCCTCAAGGTATTCAAAACTGATTTTACATACGTTGTTAACCCTTTAGGTGTTGCACAAGAGTTATTGGCAAATGGGGATGATATTTGAGAATTTCATTTTTTTGTCTAATTTTCCATTTTAACGTATTTTTTCCACTAACAAAGCAAGGGTAAACAACCAAACAAGACTGTATCTTTATTGCACTGACTCTGCCGTTTACAGAAACACCCAATATGTGGCTGTAAACTACTGTACGACCACACAGCGGGGCGTAGAGTGAAAGGTGCGCCGTTTGGTTTTTGGAGGGCTGATTTTTATGGACCGGTTTATTTACACCATGTCCTGTTTCAACCCCCCTGATGCACCCCTGGAGTAGAAACTCCCTAAAAGTGACCCCATTTTGGAAACTACGGGATAAGGTGGCATTTTTTGGGGGACTATTTTTAGGGTATTTTTTGGGTTGCTCTATATTACATTTTTGTGAGGCAAGGTTACCAAAAATTGAAATTTTGAAATTTCATCTCCATTTGCCATTAACTGTTGAGGAACACCTAAAGGGTTAATACAGTTTGTATAATCAGTTTTGAATACCTTGAGGGGTGTTGTTTCTTAGATGGGGTCACTTTTAGGCTGAGTTCACACGGGCAAGATTTCCGCGCGGGTGCAATGCAGTAGGTGAACGTATTGCACCCGCACTGAATCTGGACCCATTCATTTCTATGGGGCTGTGCACATGAGCTGCGATTTTCACGCATCACAGAATGCTTAGTAGGTGGTCAATTGAGGGTTAAAAAAATAAAATAAAATTAACTCACCTTCTCCTCTTAATCGCGTAGTTCCCGGTCTCTTCTGATGAGCTGTCGGCTAAAGGACCTTTGGTGACGTCAGATCACATGCTCCAATCACATGGTCCATCACCGTGGTGATGGACCATGTGATTGGAGCATGTGATCTGACGTCACCACAGGTCCTAGCCGGTAGTTCATCATTAAAGAAGAGACCGGGAACTACGCGATCAAGAGGAGAAGGTGAGTTAATTGATCACCTACTAAGCATTCTGTATTCAGAATGCTATTATTTTCCCTTATAACCATGTTATAAGGGAAAATAATACAATCTACACTACAACTTACCCAAACCTGAACTTCTGTGAAGAAGTTCGGGTCTGGGTACCACAGTTGGTTTTTTATCACGCGAGTGCAAAACACATTGCACCCGCGCGATAAAAACTGAACATCGGAACGCAATCACAGTCAAAACTGACTGCAATTGCGTACCTAATCGCGCGGGTTTGCCGCAATACACCAGGACGCATCCGGACCTAATCTGGACACGCCCGTGTGAACCCAGCCTTAGGGAGTTTTTACTCTAGGGGGGCATCAGGGGGGCTTCAAAAGGGACATGGTGTCAATAAAAAAGGCCATCAAAATTGGCCTTCCAGAAATTGTCGGTCCTTTCCTTTTGCGGCCTCCCTTTTACTAATACAGCAGTTTTCGACCACAAATGTGGCATTTCTGTAAACTGCAGTATCAGGGTAATAAATATTAACTTTTGTTTGGTTGTTAACCCTTGTTTTGTTACTGGAAAAAACGGATTGAAATGGAAAAGTGCCAAAAATTGCGTTTTTGGCACCGTTTATTTTTTTTAATTTTTTTTAACCGTGTTAATCTGGGGGGTTAGGTCATGGGATATTTTTATAGAGGAGAGTCTTACGGACGCGGCGATACCTAATAAGGCTACTTTTTGTTTACAATTATTTAGGTTTTTGACTATATTATCCTTTTTGATACAAAAAAACATTTTTTGTATCTCTAAAGTCTAAGTGTCATTTTTTAATTTTTTTTTATCCGATTATCTTATGTGGGGGCTCATTTTTTGCGGGACGAGCGGACGGTTTTATTGGCACTATTTTGGGGGCTATATGACTTGCTATTAAACTTTTTGTTATGTTTGGTGACCCCAAAAATCTTTTTTTTTTTTTTTTTTTTTTTTTTACCGTGTTAATCTGGGGGGTTGGGTCATGGGGTATTTTTATAGAGGAGATTATTACCGACGTGGCAATACCTAATATGTCTACTTTTAATAAAAAAATTTTTTTTTTTTTGGGTGTCTCAAGTCTGAGAACCAGTTTTTTTATCCGATGTCAGTTCTAAATTGGGATATAAATTTAGTACTCCATGGAAGTGTGATACTCCCTGAAGCAACCAATAACGCAGAGGCCCGGATGATCGGGGCACGTGTCACATTGAGTTGTGATGTCCTTCCGTATCCCCCTCCTGTGACACACTCTGCACCTTTTTTGGGTTCGTCCCTTCTTTCCAGTATGGGGGACCACACCTGGAAAGTGTTGGCCAGGGACGATCCGGGCGCCTACAGTTCCCGAGGTACTCCGGCCTGCTCTTTCCCAGTCTGAAAAGATCAGGGCCTGAGGACTGCCTCATAGAACTGGAGGAATGTCCCTGTGCTGCCAGTGCTTCGGGATAGTACAAAAGAGTTGTACATGACAACCTGTACCAAGTAGACCACAACTTTTTTGTACCATGCCCGGGTTTTGCGCATGGCGTTATATGGCTTGAGGACTTGATCAGAGAGATCAACTCTTCCTATATACCGATTGTAGGCGACAATACAATCGGGCTTGAGGACCGTTGCCACGGTACCTCGCACAGGGACAGGGGTGATGCCGTTACAGTGAATTGTGGACAGCATAAGGACATCCCTCTTGTCCTTATACCTGATCAGCAACAGGTTTCCAGTGGTACGGGCATGGGTCTCACCCCTGGGGATAGGTACCTGGAGGGGGTGGCCAGGGAGGCCGCGTTGATTTTTCCGCACGGTCCCACAAGCGAACGTGGATCTGGCGGCAAGGGACTGGAACAAGGGGATACTGGTATAAAAGTTATCCACGTACAGGTGGTAACCCTTATCCAGCAGTGGGTACATAAGGTCCCACACAAGTTTCCCGGTAACACCCAGAGGGGGGGGACATTCTGGGGGTTAAATCCGGGAATCTCGCCCCTCGTATATACGAAATTTGTAAGTGTACCCTGTGGTACTCTCACAAATTTTGGATAGCTTCACACCATACCTCGCCCGCTTGGAGAGCACATACTGGCGGAAAATGAGTCTCCCCTTGAACGCAATGAGAGACTCATCAACCGCGACCTCCCTTCCAGGTACATAGGCCTCCATGAATTTGACCCCAAAGTGATCGATGACCGGCCGTATCTTATACAGACTGTCATGGGCAAGATCACCTCGAGGGGAACATGCTGCATTATCGGAATAATGCAGACATTTGCGGATGGCCTCAAACCGGGAGCGTGTCATGGCCGTACTGTAAAGTGGGGTCTGGTATAGGACGTCCCCACTCCAGTACAGCCTGAAACTGGGTTTCTGGACCAGGCCCATATGCAGCACGAGGCCCCAAAATGTCCTCATTTCGGCTGCACTGACCGGCGTCCAGCCACCGGGCCTGGCCAAAAAGGAGCCTGGGTGTTGAGTGACTAACTGTTGGGCGTACAGATTCGTCTGCTCCACCATTAGATTTACCAGTGGGTCACTGAAAAAGACAAAAAAAGTCATATTCAGTGTAGCCCACTGTGGAAATCTGGATTCCTGATTGGCCAATCGGGAATCACGGGCTTGTATCGCTCTGGGCTACACCAGACAAGTTCACCAGCAGGGTGCTCCGGTGGATTTAACTGGTGGGCCGGGAAACCAGTACGAGCCCCAGAGCTGCTCGTACTAATGTGGGCCACAGGGTCCCTAACATGGTGGTGCCCTTGCTCCGCTTGGCGGCGTCTCCGCCACCTTGGGGGCTCATCATCATCATCGCTGGATGATGAGGAGGACGCGGATGATAACAGGAATGTGGGGTCATACTCGTCCTCATTGGGACTCTCGGAGTCAGAGGCAAGCTGGGCGTATGCCTCTTCGGCCGAAAACGTCCGGCGGGCCATAGGGGAGTGTGTGTCTGCGTGTGTGGAAATCTTTATTTTGTGTGCGTGTGTGTGGGGGCACTGGTGTTCGCGGATGTAACCCTAAAACTAACAGAAAGGAAAAAAAACTAAAAAAAAGGCCCAAAAATGTGGAAAAACAAAAACGCTGATCAACCGTCCGAAGTTGATCAGCGGTGGGGTGTGCGATGCGCTAACAGTGGCCGGACGCTAGGAGTGCCGGCCAGTCAGCGTACACAAAAAAAATAAAAAATCCTACACCCCAAAAAAGTGAGGGGGGGGTAGGCGGCAGCACCCCTGGGGGGTCTAGGGTCACACAGCTGTGCTGTGGACCCCAGACACCCTAACTTAGGCCTCTTTCACACTACAGTATTTTGCGTTCCGTATACGGTCCGTTTTTTGCTTCCCGTATACGGAACCATTCATTTCAATGGTTCCGCAAAAAAACGGAATGTGTTCCGTATGCATTCCTTTTCCGTATTTCCGTTTTTCCGTTCCGTTGAAAAGATAGAACATGTCCTATATTTGGCCGCAAATCACAGTCCGTGGCTCCATTCAAGTCAATGGGTCCGCAAAAAAAACGGAACACATACGGAAATGCATCCGTATGTCTTCCGTATCCGTTCCGTTTTTTGCGGAAGCATCTATTGAAAATGTTATGCCCAGCCCAATTTTTTATATGAAATTACTGTATACTGTATTTGCCATACGGAAAAACGGAACGGAAACGGAACCACAACGGAAGCAAAAAACGGAACAACGGATCCGCGAAAAACGGAACGCAAAACACTGAATTCAACATACTGTAGTGTGAAAGAGGCCTTAGGGTGATGCAATAAAACTTCACAAACTAAGGCCTAGTTCACACGAACGTATGGCTTTTATAGTTTTTTGCGGTCCGTTTTTCACGGATCCGTTGTTCCGTTTTTGAGTTCCGTTGTGTTTCCGTTTCTGTTCCGTTTTTCCGTATGGCATATACAGTATACAGTAATTACATTGAAAATATTGGGCTGGGCATAACATTTTCAATAGATGGTTCAGAAAAAACGGAACGTAAACGGAAGACATACGGATGCATTTCCGTATGTGTTCCGTTTTTTTTGCGGACCCATTGACTTGAATGGAGCCACGACCCGTGATTTACGGCCAAATATAGGACAAGCTCTATCTTTCAACGGAACGGAAAAACGGAAATACGGAAACGGAATGCATACGGAACACATTCCGTTTTTTTTGCGGAACCATTGAAATGAATGGTTCCGTATACGGACCGTATACGGAACACAAAAAAACGGCCCGTACACCCGCAAAAAAAAAAGTTTGTGTGAACTAGGCCTAATTTTCCCTTTTTTTTCCCCTGCCTAACCCAAACTTTCCCTATGCTGTCCCTATGTACCTGATGGGGGGTGCTGGGGGGACAGATTGGGTCCTGGGGGCACAGATCGGGGCGCTGGCAGCAATGGCGGAATCTGCCGCCGGACCGCCCACAGACCAATCAGAGGCGATCCTGAGTGGTGATGTCACCATCACCACTCAGGATCACTGGATGGTGATTGGTGGGGTGAAATCACACCACCATCACCATCCTGTTCCGGGTTATCGGGTCTTCAGATACCCGAATAACCCGGAAATGCAGAAAACCGCTATTCTGAATTGACCTGCGGTTTTCTGCGATCGCCTACATGGGGGGGTCACAGGACCCCCCCCCCCCGGCGCATTTAGCCTAGGTGCCTGCTCAATGATTTGAGAAGGCATCGGGTTCCGATCACCGCCCACCCGGCGGCAGTGATCGGAACCATAGATGACGTACCGGTACGTCATTTGTCCTTAAGTACCAGGACATCATGACGTACCGGTATGTCATTTGTTCTTAAGAGGTTAGGAGCAGGGCTGGCCAACCTGCGGCTCTCCAGCTCTTGTAAAACTACAATTCCCAGCATGTCCTGCTGTAGGCGGATAGCTGTCTGGGCATGCTAGGAGTTGTAGTTTTGCAACAGCTGGAGAGCCGCAGGTTGGCCATCCCTGCTTTAGAGTGTTTTGGGGGAGTTAAAGAGGTCTCTCACTTCAGCAAATGACATTTAGCATGTAGTTAAAGTTACTACAAGGCACTAATGTATTGTGATTGTCCATATTGTCTCCTTTGCTGGCTTTATTCGTTTTTCCTTCACATTATACACTGCTCATTGCCAGGGGTTACAATGACCCTGCCATCCAGCAGCTCACAGTAAAAAAGTCACTAGTATACATATCTGTAATCTTGCTCTGCAGGTTTTCAGTGCGATGTGGTAAGATCCCAGAAGCAAGTAAATCAAGAAAGTGGAAAACCGCGCTGCTTGATACACCTCCTCCCTTCTTGGTACAGGCTACAAAAGGAACGGGGAAGTATCTGCAAGGGGTATACCCGAGGATCCCTCCTCTCTCCAACACTCCTGTGGGTAATTAAAGGTTGCAACAATGGTGAAGCCCAGACTGCCACCGTCACGTGCAAAGATTTATTGTACAACAGTATCTCTGATAAACCGTATAAAACAATGGTATGCACACTTCGGTATCGCCCGACCCGGGTTTAGCTGTCACGCTTCGTCAGGAGCTAACATCTTAGCATCAGAAACCAATCTTAAATACCATTAAAAGGCACAACCTTTCCTTGTGTCACCACTCAGGGTCCCTCGAAAGATACCTTGCTGAAAGGAAAATTCCTGAAGGTTTGAGATGGCAGCTGCCACTTAACTCTGAGGAGGAGGAGGAGGAGGATCTGAGAGAATGGGAGAAATTGATGGATGACTGTGGTCTGAGAGACGGAAAGAGAAGTTGAAGAAAATAAATGCCAATACTCAACGTCTGCATGAAGTTCTGAAGCCTTACAAAGAGCAGTCTGAGTATATGGTCTTGTCTGGGAAATGCCAGTCAAATATTGTAAAGGTAGAAAAGGAAGTACGGTACCTGTCGCAGATATATCGATGACTGCCTATTAGTCTTGAGAGGAGAGAGGCAAGGTCTGGAGTTTTTTTTGCCAAACTAAATATCAATGAATGGAACCTTCACTTTACCAGTACTATTAGTGCCAGTACAGTAGATTTTCTTGACCTGACTATTTTTGTGGAGGAGGGCAGGCTAAAAACGAATACTTTTTTTAAAGTCACCGATGGAAATGCTTGCCATCATAACCCCTGGCTTAGAAATATCCCTAAAGGGCAGTTCAAGAGAATCTATCGGAACTGTACCGATGAAAAAGTGTTTCAAGAACAGAATACCAATATTAGAAGGGTTTTTGGAGAAGGAATATGCGGACAAAGCTAGGTGTATAAAAAAGATCAAGGGAAGTGGAAGGAAAAGAGTGGTGCGAAAAAAGATAGGACCATAGACTATAGATTCAGTTTTATTACCCAGTTCAATACTAATGCAGCAAAAAATAAATATATGCGATCCGCAAAAATTGTGGTATTCTGAAAAATGATCCCGTTCTAGGGGAAGTTCTCCCTGAAGACCCTCTGGTTATTTAAAAAAAAAGCCCCTAACCTACGGCAACCCCTGGTACATAGTGCCAAATGCAAATCAATAGATAAGCAAAAGACAAATAAGTTCTCCTGGTGCGGTTTTTGTCTTCCCTGCAAAAATAGAGGGAAGTCAGATAAGGGGGGGAATATTCAGTCCATTAATTCCAGAAAAATCAACAGGACTTTAATCCCTTAAGGACTCAGCCCTATTTCACCTTAAGGACTTGGCCATTTTTTGCAAATCTGACCAGTGTCACTTTAAGTGCTGATAACTTTAAAACGCTTTGACTTATCCAGGCCATTCTGAGATTGTTTTTTCGTCACATAGTGTAGACACTGGTAAAATGAAGTAAAAAAAAATTCATTTTTATTTATAAAAAAATACCAAATTTACCCAAACATTTTAAAAAATTGCAAATTTCCAAGTTTCAATTTCTCTACTTCTATAATACATAGTAATACCTCCAAAAATAGTTATTACTTTACATTCCCCATATGTCTACTTCATGTTTGGATCATTTTGGGAATGATATTTTATTTTTTGGGGATGTTACAAGGCTTAGGCTACTTTCACACTAGCGTTCGTCGGTCCGCTCGTGAGCTCCGTTTGAAGGGGCTCACAAGCGGACCCGAACGCAGCCGTCCAGCCCTGATGCAGTCTGAATGGAGCGGATCCGCTCAGACTGCATCAGTCTGGCGGCGTTCAGCCTCCGCTCCGCTCGCCTCCGCACGGACAGGCGGACAGCTGAACGCTGCTTGCAGCGTTCGGGTGTCCGCCTGGCCGTGCGGATCCGTCCAGACTTACAATGTAAGTCAATGGGGACGGATCCGTTTGAAGATGCCACAATATGGCTCAATCTTCAGGCGGATCCGTCCCCCATTGACTTTACATTGAAAGTCTGGACGGATCCGTACGAGGCTATTTTCACACTTAGCTGTTATATGCTAAAAATAATGCAGACGGATCCGTTCTGAACGGAGCCTCCGTCTGCATTATTATGATCGGATCCGTTCAGAACGGATCCGATCGAACGCTAGTGTGAAAGTAGCCTTAGAAGTTTAGAAGCAATTTTTAGGGACCAGTTCAGGTCTGAAGTCTTTTTGCGAGGCTTACATAATAGAAGCCACCCAAAAATGACCCCATTCTATAAACTACACCCCTCAAGGTATTCAAAACTGATTTTACAAAGGCCGAATGCACACGACCGTGAGCTGTCCGTGGTAGCACTGCCTGGATTCCGGCTGCGAGCAGGAGCGCACTGCGTCACTTGTTGCTATGACGCCGTGGGCTTCATGCCGCTGCTGTACTACAGTAATACACTCGTACACTTTTTCGTATGAGTGTATTACTGTAGTACAGCGGCGGCATGAAGCGCACGGCGTCATAGCAACCAGTGAAGCCGTGCGTTCCTGCTCGCAGTCGGAATCCAGGCAGTGTTACCACGGACCGCTCACGGCCGTGAAACACGGGCGTGTGCATTCGGCCAAACTTTGTTAACCCTTTAGGTGTTCCACAAGAATTTTTGGAAAATAGAGATACAATTTCAAAATTTCACTTTTTTGGCAGATTTTCCATTTTAATAATTTTTTTCCTGTTACAAAGCAAGGGCTAACAGCCAAGCAAAACTCAATCTTTATGGCCCTTAAGAAACAAATTATTTTTTTCAGTCTCCATAATCTGATCCCTGTAACTTTTTTGTATTTGTGTGAAGACTCATTTTTTACAGGGCGATCTGTACTTTTCAGTGATACCATTTTGTGGTGTGTACGACTTTTTGATCACTTTTTATTTAACCATTTCAGGACCAAGCCATTTTTCACCAGGACCAGGCCGTTTTTAGCAAATCTGACATGTCACTTTATGTGGCAATAACTTTAAAACACTTTTACTTAACCAGGCAATTCTGAGATTGTTTTCTCGTCACATATTGTACTTCATGACAGTGGTAAAACTGAGTCAAAAAATGCCATTTTTATTTATAAAAAAATTCCAAATTTACAAAAAAAAATTAAACAATTTACAAATTTTAATTTCTCTATTTTATAATAGTAATAACTCCAAAAATAGTTATTAATTTACATTCTTCATATGTCTACTTCATGTGTGGATAATTTTGTGAATGCTATTTTATTTTTTGGGGACGTTAGAAGGCTTAGAAGTTTAGAAGCAAATCTTGAAATTCTTCAGAAAATTTCCAAATCCCACTTTTCAAGGACCAGTTCAGGTCTGAAGTCACTTTGAGGCTTGCATAATAGAAATCACCCAAAAAATGGCCCCATTTTAGAAACTACACCCCTGAAAGTATTCAAAACCAATTTTACAAACTTTGTGAACCCTTTAGGTGTTCCACAAGAATTAATGGAAAATGAAGATGAAATTTGAGAATTTCACTTTTTTTGGCAGATTTTCCATTTTAATCAATTTTTCCCCGCTAACAAAGCAAGGGTTAACAGCCAAACAAAACTCAATATTTCTTGCCCTGATTGTGTAGTTTACAGAAAATATGTGGTCGTAAATTGCTGTACGGGCACATGGCATGGCGCAGAAGGAAAGGAACGCCATATGATTTTTGGAAGGCAGATTTCACTGGGATAATTTTAAGTTGCCATATCATATTTGAAGACCCCCTGATGCACCCCTAGGGTAGAAACTCCAAAATAGTGACCCCATTTTGAAAACTACGGGATAAGGTGGCAGTTTTGTTGGTACTATTTTAGGGTGCATACGATTTTTGGTTGCTTTACATGTTTTGGCATCGTTTTTATTTTTTTGTTATTTACATTGTTCATCTGACAGGTTAGCTAATGTGCTATTTTTATAGAGCAGGTTGTTACGGACGCTACAATATCAAATATGACTACTTTTTTGGCTGTTTGTTTCAGTTTTACATAATAAAGCATTTTTGAAAAAAATAATTTTTTTAGTATCTCCATATTCTTAAAGCCATCGTTTTTTTAGTTTTTGTGTTTTGTTTTGTCTTATGTAGGGGCTAATTTGGCTAATTTTTTGCGGTATGTGATGACGATTTGATTGGTACTATTTTAGGGTGTATATGACTTTTTGATTGCTTGGTATTACACGTTTTTTGATTTAAGGTGACAAATAAAGCCTATTTTTATTTTTTACAGTGTTCACATGAGGGGTTAGGTCATGTGATATTTTTATACAGCAGGTTCTTACGGACGCGGCGATACCTAATAATATGTATAATTTTTTTTATTTATGTAAGTTTTACACAATTATATAATTTTTTAAACCCCAAAAAATCATGTTTTTTTTGTCGATTGTCTTAGGTAATTTCATTTTTGTGGGATGAGATGACTGTTTGATTGGCAGTATTTTGGGGTGCATATGACTTTTTGATCTCTTGCTATTACACTTTGTGATGTAAGGTGACCAAAAAATGGCTTTTTGACACAGTTTTTTTTTTTTACAGTGTTCACCTGAGGGGTTAGGTCATGTGGTATTTGTATGGAGCAGGTTGTTACGGATGTGGCGATACCTAATATGTCAAATATTTTTATTTTTTTTTACATTTAACACAATAAATGCATTTTTGAAACAACAAAAATATTAAAATCATGTTTTATTGTCTCCATAGTCTGAGAGCTAAAGTTTTTTTGGGCGATTGTCTTAGGTAGGGGCTAATTTTCTGCGGGATGAGGTGACTGTTAGATTGGTACTATTTTGGGGGCATACGCCTTTTTGATCGCTTGGTGTTGCACTTTTAGTGATGTAGCACAGTTTTAATTTTATTTTTTTGACGGTGTTTACCTAAGGGATTAGGTCATGTGATATTTTTATAGAGCTGGTCGATACGGACGCGGTGATACCTAATATGTCTACTTTTCTTTTTTTACCTATTTAAAAAATTATATATCTTTTATTTTGGTGAAAAGGATGCTTTATTTTTTTTCTTGAAACTTTGAATATTTCTGTAAAACTTTTTTTTTAAACTTATTTTCTTCTTTCAGTCAGTTTTAATTGCGATGATCATTTTTGTCCGCGCGAGTGCAATGCGTTTTGTACGCGTGTGAGAAAAAACTGATTGTGGTACCCAGACCCGAACCCGGACTTCTTCACTGAAGTTCGGGTTTGGGTTAGGTGTTCTGTAGATTTTATTATTTTCCCTTATAACGTGGTTATAAGGGAAAATAATAGCATTCTTAATACAGAATGCTTACTACAATGTGGCATGAGGGGTTAAAAAAATAAATAAATATTAACTCACCTCATCCTGCTTGTTCGTTAAACCGGTATCTTATTTTTTCTTCTTTCAGGACCTGCTAAAGGACCTTTTGATGATTTAATCAAACGTCCTTTGGAAGGTCCTGAAAGAAGAAAAAAAAATAAAGATACCGGTTGCGCGAACAAGCGAATGAGGCAAGTTAAATTATTATTCTTTTTTTTTAACCCCTCAATCCACATTTTAGTAAGCATTCTGTATTAAAAATGCAAAATAACCATGTTATAAGGGAAAATAATACAGTAAATTGACTTGCTCATCCCTATCATCTCCTAGCAACCATGTGTGAAAATCGCACCGCATCCACACTTGCTTGTGGATGCTTGCGATTTTCATGCATCCCCATTCATTTCTATGTGGCCTGCGTTGCAAACACAGAATATAGAACATGCTGCGATTTTTCCCACAACGCACAAGTGATGCGTGAAAATCATCGCTCATCTGAACAGCCCCACTGAAATGAATGGGTCCGGATTCAGTGCGGGTGCAATGAGTTCATCTCGCGCATTGCACCCGCATGGAATTTTCGCCCGTGTAAAAGCGGCCTACAGGGGGCTGGATCTCACAGGCTCTCTCGGAAGGCAGCCACAATGCCTAAGGAAGGCATCGGGCTGCCATTGGGTCCCCGTCAAAGAAGCGCGGGGACATGATGGACACCCCGCACAAGTCTGAAGCCCGCACGTGCCGCGGGGTCAGCGCTGACCGCGGCAGTGCAAGGGTTAATGCGCTGCATCAGCGATTTCACCGATGCTGGCGCATACCGCAGGGGTCCGGCTATCAGTGACTGCTGGGCCCCTGCCCTGATCGGGCTGGTGCAGGATCAGTGCACCTTACATGTACGGCGCTGGGCGTTAAATCACATCCGGTTGCGCCATACATATATGGCGCTGATCGTTAGGGGGTTAATTAGGAAGCTATAACAAGCAATTATTGGATTGCTTTTCTCATAGACTCCAACGCATTAGCATTGAAGTCTATGATGATTTTGTGAGGATTTTACAGTATTTCTATGAAGCCCTGCTACAGGCTGGGCTCCATAGACATTACTAAGCAGCAGCCTCCTGTCACACGGGAGGACAGGAGCTGCTGCTAACACACTCTGGCTCACCCGATCCCCGCCAGGGGGAGCCGGAGCACACCTGGAAGCGCGCACTTCTGGGTTTTCAACATTTAGATGCATCTGAGGATTTACATTTCCGTGATCGGTATTAGCAGCAGGCACCTGGCGGCTATGGCATTGACTCTGCTCAGGAGCGGGCGATATCTTTAAAGTCCCGATCGGCAACGTAAATAGCCGTATAGCAGTCGTGAAGGGGTTAACTTTCTCTACATGATAAATGCCATTTGCTGAAGTGACACATCCCCTTTAACGATAATACTTGGAGGAAAACCACAGGAATGGTCCTGGGACAGATTTGAATCCTGGACCCCAGTGCTAAGCCACCATGTTACCTCTGATACATACATAACTTGGTTATACAGTAAGTGCTGATTCCGTGCTCAATCTGGGAAACACAGGCCGTGTGGTGGCCACATCTCCCGGACCGACCGCAGCTCCCCTGACTTGAACTGACTGCATCATTGAGATCCATGATAGTCAGTTCCTATCTGTTTTACTGTACTCAGTTGCATGGTGCGACTTTCAATAGTGCATGTTGCGAGACCAGTGGTCTGTGCTGAAAACAATGATTTGAACCATTGACAGTAGTAGGTCTGTGTGCTGTACGTTATGTAAAATACTACTCTGGTCTGAATCCGGCCTAAGGGGATGGGCACACGGTCAGGTTTAGAAGCCATGACTAGGAGAGAATTCAAAACGGAGAAGTCCTATCTGTCCTCTATACTTTCTCTCCTTTCATGATTCACTCCTGATTTTGGCTTTGAAAACTGCCTCAGGAAAGCTGACTGTGTGGCCGTCCCTAATTCTATATTGTGTCTGATTTACACACACAGCTGGACAGGTGAAAGGGCTTGTGTACTGAGGAATAGGTCCTGCTTTCATAGCTATCTATATGACTGTAGAAAAATCCTTTATTATTTCTACTAGAAGTTATGAATTCATTGCCAGCAGTCTGCAGTAAGGGTACAGAGGGGAGGTAACCAGTTGGGGGTGTACCTGCACAGTCTGACTGGATAGAGTGAGACTTGCTGCATAACTTCTAGTAGAAATAATAAAGGAATGGCACAACATAAAGCCATAAGAATAGAGGCTCCAGAATTTTTATTACATGGCGATGCATGAAGCTATTAAACCAGACATGTCAGGAGTGGTGACAGGTCCTCTTTAACTTTCAAGCTTGTTGTACCTATTGAAAAGAAATCATACTCACCTGTTCCTCACTTCCCCTTGGGTCCCTGTCCTGTAACTTTCTGGACAGATGTTCATATATATATTTTTAAACTGCAGCCAATGAATGGCCTCAGCAGTGACATGTCCCCAAGAAGCACATCACTACTCGGTTACATGCCCAAAAAGTCCACAAGGCTTGACAACTCTTAATGTTGGCAGTTGTACTTTTTTTTTTACAGGGTCGTTTTCTCCAATATCAAGCAAGCACGTTACCTGGTGACCTTACTATGAAAGAAACCTCTGGATCTGTCCTTCAGAAACAAGCTGTGGCCACCTCATCGCCTCAACATGTGAAAAAGTATTCCAACTCTGTCTCCTTGTACTCCAACCCAGCAGCATCTGAAAACTTTCAATCTCCTCGTCCACTGTTACTGTTCCTTCCTTGGCTGGGCTCAAATGCTCAATCCTTTGAAAAATATATCCAGCTGTACTTTAAACTGGGCTTTGATGTGTTAGTGGCAGAGAGCTCACTATCACACTTTTTGTGGCCCAAGATAGGTCTGGAACATGCAGGACGTCTGCTAGATCTCCTGATGGCCGAGAAGGATCTTTGCTCCCGTAAACTTTACCTTCATGCAATGTCCATAGGAGGCTACACATTTGCACAGATGTTGGTGGGCTCTTCCAAGGAGAAGCGGCAAATGCTGGACCGGATTCATGGTCAAGTGTTTGATAGCCTTGTGGTTGGCAGCCTGGAAAGAATGGCAACAGGTGAATAAGCCTAAAATTAAGTGAATCTGTTTGTAACTAGTGTTTCTGTGCAAAAATGGGTGCTTTTATCACAATACTACTTTGATTTTCTTCTTCAATATGGCTGTCAGTGTGCTGTGTAAAATGGGAAAAGAAGATCCAGATGATTGTTTGCTGACGTTGGGAGAAGATTTATTAAGCCTCCATGTCAAAATAATGGTGCCAAAATGTTTTATGCCATGCTTAAAGGGAATCTGTCACTAGCAATTTAGCAAAAACATTTTTTTTCACGTATCCGTGTTTTATAAAGTACCTTTTTTCCATATGTCTTGTTCTTTTGATTGTGAGTCTCGTCATTTCTTCAAAAAAACGATTCTTATGATATGCAAATGAAAATTAAGAACTCCTCCAAGTTCAGCTAAATCGCCTCCCAGAGGCGCGGCTAAGTGCTCAACCACGGTCTCCCCCTGGGCTCCTTACAGCTTCATTTGCATATAATAAGAATCGTTTTTTTGAAAGAAATGACAAGACTCACAATAAAAAGAACAAGACATATGGAAAAAAGGTACTTTATAAAACATGGATTCATGAAAAAAAAAATTTGATAAATTGCTAGTGACAGATTCCCTTTAAAAAAATTAATAAATAAAAGTCAGGAGGGGACAGGGCCTACGTGACCTAAGACATTTAGAAATAAGACTGAATAACCCTTGCGTTCAGTACGGCATATTTTGGTGAAGATTTTGTGCATTTACAAGGCAAGGGTGAGAATCTATCAAGGCTGACATTTCTCCCACCTGTCATGATTTAGTTTGTGGTGGCAGTGGATACACAGGGCTTGTTCACACGAAAGTTTTTTGCGTTCCGTATACGGTATCATTCATTTCAAGGGTTCCGCAAAAAAAAGGTGGAATGTACTCCGTACGCATTATGTTTCCATATTTCTGTTTTTCCGTTCCATTGAAAGATAGAACATGTCTTATTATTGCCCGCAAATCACGTTCCATGGCTCTATTCAAGTCATTGGGACCGTAACGGAATATACCGCGTATCCGTTCTGTTTTTGCGGAACTATCTATTGAAAATGTTATGCCCAGCCCAATTTTTTCTATATAATTACTGTATATGCCATACGGAAAAACGGAATGGAACCAGAAACACTACTGAAAAAAAAAAAAACTATGGAAAAACGGCCCGCAAAACACTGAAAGACATACGGTTGTGTGAACGAACCCTAATTAAGGCCTAGTTCACACGACCGTATGGCTTTTATTGTTTTTTGCGGTCCGTTTTTCACGGATCAGTTGTTCCGTTTTTAAGTTCCGTTGTGTTTCCGTTTCCTTTCCGTTTTTCCGTTCCGTTTTTCCGTATGGCATATACAGTATACAGTAATTACATAGAAAAAATTGGGCTGGGCATAACATTTTCAATAGATGATTCAGAAAAAACGGAACGGAAACGGAAGACATACGGATGCATTTCCGTATGTGTTCCGTTTTTTTTGCGGACCCATTGGCTTGAATGGAGCCACGACCCGTGATTTACGGCCAAATATAGGACAAGCTCTATCTTTCAACGGAACGGAAAAACGGAAGGCATATGGAACACATTCCGTTTTTTTTGCGGAACCATTGAAATGAATGGTTCCGTATACGGACCGTATACGGAACACAAAAAAACGGCCCGTACACCCGCAAAAAAAACGTTCGTGTGAACTAGGCCTAAGAGGTACACAGAAAGCTCAGAGCAGGCGTAGATTTCAGTTTGTGTTGGACCTGCCTAAACAGGCGAGTGCCTCTCATGCCACCACGTAAGTAACAAAGGTCTTGATAAAGTGCCCCTTGACTAGTACCTGGAAATGCGTAAAATCTTCACTAAGACTACCTGCACACATTGCAGAATACATGTGGTTTTTCTGCGCAGATTCCCTTGGAGAAAAACTGCAGCGTATTACAGTACCAGTAATTGTATGAGATTACACAAATCTCGTGCACACTTTGCAGATTTTTTTTCTGTGCAGAAATTGACCTGCCGTGCGGATTTCCAAACCTGCAGCATTTCTATTATAGCTGCGGATTACACCCTTTTCCAATGAAGGGTGAGGTCTGTAGCAAAACCACATCTAATCCACTTGTAAAACAGTAAATTTGTGTGGATCTTATGTGCTTTCATCCGCACTTATGTGCTGGCGACTTTATGTGTTTTCTACCATCAGTAATGTTGATCTTTTCTGACCATTGGAACAAGTTCCCATCAGTCCAAGCCTATCATCTAAAAATACAGTGAGGGACATTTATCAACCTATTTACATCATTATTTTGGCATAAGTTGCAAATTATGGGGCACACCATATGTGTGTTATAATTTGCAACTGTTTTAGCTTCTTGCCACTTTTCCAAAGTGGTGAGAAAATGGTGTGGAGCGTTGCACAGCTCTCCGAGTTTTCTATAACTTGCGCCAGAAACTGGCTTACGTTATAGCTGAAGTCTATGCCAGCCTTTAGCTGGTGTAGACTTCGGTTTCTGGTACATGGATTGCCAGAGATGCGCCTAATTTATTGTGAGGCATCCACCTTTTAATAAATTAGGCTCCTATCACTCCAGCGCACAGAGATGAAGACCGGCGCATGGGAATGCCATTCTTGATAAATGTCCCTGTTTTTAGTTTACCATATTTTTGGACTATAAGATGCACCTGGCTACAAGCCGCACCCCACATGACCCTGTGACACAAGTTTAGACACAACCCTTACGTAAATGCTACTTTTCACCACTACTTTCTCTTCTTCCTGATTTGGCTCCGCCATCTAAGGTCATTTAGCTGCAATTTATCTGAGTTTTCATCTCCTTTTATAACAGCTTAGGACCTTCCTCTCCATGTGTGGAATTGATGGTTCAGCTTCCTGTTCTGCCTGCACTGGATCAGTGTTGGGCAGGGAGAGACGCTTGCAGACACACACCTCTGACTGATCAGGCAAAGCGCTGTATGAGCACTCTGCTGCATCATTTAACCACCTCCTGTCCGCCCATAGGATATAAACGTCCGGGAGGTGGATCTCTATTTCTGAATGGACGTTTTAAAACGTCCGTTCAGAAACTGCAGCTGCACGCTAATCGTGCAGCTGCTGATCGGGTTGCCCGCTGTCAGTGACAGCAGGGCAACCCTAAGAGAAGGCAGGGACAGTGCCCAGGTGTCCCTGCCTTCTAGATCGCTGCATACACAGCGCTTCCTGTTCCGGCCCGGCGGTCATGTGATCGCCGGGATCGGATAGTGCAGGAGCTGTGTGAGGTCTTTCAGTAACCTCGATCAGCCCTGCACTGAGGCTGTATAGCGCTGTATTGCGCTGTACAGCCTCTCTGGGGGGGTGCATTTCTCCTGTAACTGGGGCTACTATGTCAGCCCCAGTTACAGGAGAAATCAACAGTGAAAAAATAAATAAATGAAAAAGTGAAGTAAATGTCCCCCAGAGGTCTTGTATGACCTTATGGGGGACGAAAAGTGTAAAATAAAAAAAATAAAAATTCCCCAAGTAAGGAATAAAAAAAAAAAGTGTTAAAAATAGAAAAAATAAAATAGACATATTTGGTATTGCCGCGTCCGTAAAAACCAGCTCTATAAAAATATCACATGATCTAACCCCTCGGGTGAACACCGTAACAAAAAAAAAAAAAAAAAAAAAAAAAAAAACAGTGTCAAAACGAGCAATTTTTGTTACCTTACATCACAAAAAGTGCAACTCCAAGTGATCAAAAACGCATATGTCCCACAAAATGGTACCAATAAAACCGTCACCTCATCCTGCAAAAAATGAGCCCCTACATAAGAAAATCTCTCAAAAAATAAAAATAAATATAGCTCTTAGAACATGGAGACACTAAAACATCATTTTTTTTGGTTTCAAAAATGCTATTATTGTGTTAAAGTGAAACAAATAAAAAAAAAGTATACATATTAGGTGTTGCCGCGTCCGTAAAAACCAGCTCTATAAAAATATCACATGACCTAACCCCTCGGGTGAACACCGTAAAAAAAAAAAAAAAAGTGTCAAAACAAGCAATTTTTGTCACCTTACATCACAAAAAGTGCAACACCAAGTGATCAAAAATGCATATGTCCCACTAAATGGTACCAATAAAACCGTCACCTCATCCCATAAAACTTTAATAAATAAGAAAAAGTATGCATATTAGGTATCGCCACGTCCGTAACAATCTGCTCTATAAAAATGTCACTTGACTGAACCCTTCAGGTGAACGCTGTAAAAATAAATAAATAGAAACTGTGCTAAAATAACCCATTTTTTTGGTCACGTTGCCCCATAAAGTGTTATAATGAATGATCAACAC
This sequence comes from Bufo gargarizans, assembly GCF_014858855.1. Taxonomy (NCBI): domain Eukaryota; kingdom Metazoa; phylum Chordata; class Amphibia; order Anura; family Bufonidae; genus Bufo; species Bufo gargarizans. The sequence continues at coordinate 209,538,943 of NC_058081.1, read as the reverse complement.
ATCATATGTACCCAAAAATAGTAGCAATTAAACTGGCACCTTATCCCCTAGTTTCCAAAATAGAATCACTTCTTGGGAGTTTCTACTGTAAGGGTGCATCAGGGGGCTTCAAATGGGACATGGCATCTAAAAAACACGTGGAGTTCCTTTTTTTATGCGCCCTGCCGTGTGCCCATACAGCAGTTTATGACCACATGTGGGGTGTTTCTGTAAACCGCAGAATCTAGGTAATAAATATAGAGCTTTGTTTGGCTGTTAACCATCAATGTTTTAAAGAAAAAATTGGATTAAAATGGAAAATCTGCCAAAAAAGTGAAATAAAAAAATGTGATCTCCATTTTCCTTTAATTCTTATGGATTAACAAAGTTTGTAAAATCGGTTTTAAGTAACTTGAGGGGTGTAGTTTCTCCAATGGGGTCATTTATGGGGGTATCCACTATGTAGGCCCCACAAAGTGACTTCAGACCTGAACTGGTCCTTAAAAAGTGGGTTTTGACAATTTTCTTAAAAATTTTAAGAATTGCTTCTAAACTTCTAAGCCTTCTAACGTCCTAAAAAAATAAAATGACATTTCCAAAATGATGCCAACATAAAGTAGACATATGGGGAATGTTCAGTAATAAATATTTTGAGGTATCACTTTCTGTTTTCAAAGCAGAGAAATTGAAATTTAGAAAATTGCGAATTTTTTTGGTAAATTTAGGATTTTTTCATAAATAAAGGTGAAATATATTGACTCAAATTTATGACTATCATGAAGTACAATGTGTCACGAGAAAACAATCTCTGAATGACTTGGATAAGTAAAGGCGTTCCAAAGTTATTACCACATAAAGTGAGATATGTCAGTTTTGCAAAATTAGGCCTGGTCAGGAAGGGGGCAAATGGCCCAGATGGCGAGTGGACTATAAGATTTTTTTTTTCTTGCTAAAAAGTGCGTCTTACAGTCCATAAAAAGCTGTACCACTTGGGTCTTGATTGCTTAGGGTATGTTCACACTGAGTTTATTTTGTTCACTAAAGAAAAAGATGCGGAATACGCTTTAAAATTCCACTTTTCTTTTTATCCTACCTATTTCAATAGAAAGTTTGGAAGTGGATTCAACGCAGAACACGCACAAAGAATGAACATGCCACTTATTTTTTCCTGGTAGTGTCTTTCTTTTTTTTTTTTTTTTTGCAAATCTGACCAGTGTCACTTTATGTGGTGATAACTTTAAAACACTTTGACTTATCCAGGCCATTGAGATTTTTTTCATCACATATTGTACTTCATGACACTGGCAAAATGGAGTCCAAAAAATTAATTTTTATTTATAAAAAAATACCAAATTTGCCAAAAAGTTTGAAAAATTTGCTAATTTCCAAGTTTCAATTTCTCTACTTCTATAATACATAGAAATACCTACAAAAATAGTTATTACTTTACATTCCCCATATGTCTACTTCATGTTTGGATCATTTTGGGAATGACATTTTATTTTTTGGGGATGTTACAAGGTTTAGAAGTTTAGAAGCAAATCTTGAAATTTTTCAGACATTTTCAAAAACCAGTTCAGATCTGAAGTTACTTTGTGAGGCTTACATAATAGAAACCACCCAAAAATGACCCCATTCTAGAAACTACACCCTTTAAGGTATTCAAAACTGATTTTACAAACTTTAACCCTTTAGGTGTTGCACAAGAATTAATGGAAAATAGAGATACCATTTCAAAATTTCACTTTTTTGGCAGATTTTCTATTTTAACAAATTTTTTCCAGTTACAAAGCAAGGGTTAACGGCCAAACCAAACTCAATATTTATGGCTCTGATTCTGTAGTTTACAGAAACACCCCATATGTGGTCGTAAACCGCTGTACGGGCACACAGCAGGGCGCAGAAGGAAAGGAATGCCATATGGTTTTTGGAAGGCAGATTTTGCTGGACTGTTTTTTTGACACCATGTTCCATTTGAAGCCCCCCTAGAGTAGAAACTCAGAAAAAGTGACCCCATTTTAGAAACTACGGGATAGGGTGGCAGTTTTGTTGGTACTATTTTTGGGTACATATGATTTTTGGTTGCTCTATATTACACTTTTTGTGAGGCAAGGTAACAAGAAATGGCTGTTTTGGCACAGTTTTTATTACTTACAACATTCATCTGACGGGTTAGATCATGTGGTATTTTTATAGACCAGGTTGTCACGGATGCGGCGATACCTAATATGTATACATTATTTATTTTTTATTTATGTAAGTTTTACACAATGATTTCATGTTTGAAAAAAAAAAGAAATCATGTTTTAGTGTTTCCATAGTCTGAGAGCCATAGTTTTTTCAGTTTTTGGGCAATTATCTTGGGTAGGGTATGATTTTTGCGGGATGAGATGACAGTTTGGCACTATTTTGGGGTGCATATGACTTTTTGATCGCTTGCTATTACACTTTTTGTGATGTAAGGTGACATATTTAGCACAGTTTTTATTTTTTACGGTGTTCACCTGAGGGGTTAGGTCATGTGATATTTTTATAGAGGCGGTCGATACGGACGCGGCAATACCTAATATGTATACTTTCTTTTTTTTAATGTAAGTTTTACACAATAACAGGTTTTTTAAAACAAAAAAAATATGTTTAGTGTCTCCATATTCTGAGCCATAGTTTTTTTTTTTTTTTTTTTTGGGGCGATTGTCTCAGGTAGGGGCTCATTTTTTGCAGGATGAAGTAACGGTTAGATTGTTACTATTTTGGTGGGCATACGCCTTTTTGATCGCTTGCTGTTGTACTTTTTGTGATGTAAGATGACCCCAAAAATTTTATTTAGCACATTTTTTTTTTTTTTACGGTGTTCATGTGATATGTTTATAGAGCTGGTCGATATGGAGGCAGCGATACCTAATGTCTACTTTTTTTTTTTTTTTACCAATTTCTTTTTAACTTTATTTGGGGAAAATGCAGTTTTTGTTTATTTTTACTTATTTTTTGGGGGGGGGGGTAGGACTTCATTTTTTAAACATTTTTTTTTTTTTTCCACTTTGGGACTTTAACTTTTGGGGGTCTAATCCCTTTTACAATGCATTCCAATACTTCTGTATCGGAATGCATTGGCTGTATGAGTAATACAGTGAGTATTACTCATACAGCTTCCGGCCTGTGAGATCCAGGAGGCTGGATCTCACCGGCTCGTCACAGGAAGGCAGCACCGATGCCTTCCATGCCATCGGGTTCCCCCTACAGCCGCATGGTGGGAACCCAATGACGCCGCACCAAGTAAAAGCCGCAAACCGCAGGTCTGAATTGACCTGCGGTTTGCGGCGACTGCTGACACGGGGGGGGGGGGGTCACTGGACCCTCCCGCGCATTTAGCCAAGGTGCTTTGTTCCGATCAGAAATCAGTGATTGGAAATACACTGGACGTACCAGTACGCCCTGTGTCCTTAAGAACCGGGACATCAGGGCGTACCGGTACGCCTGTGTCCGGAAGAGGTTAAACGGCGAGCTTGAAAAAAAAACAAAAAAACATGTGCATTACCATGTGGTTTTCCCATTGAACTCAGCAGGAGGTGGATCGCATGCATTTTCTGTGTGCATTTTACAAGCGGAATCTGCATGAAAATCCACACAAAAAAAAACTCAGTGTGAACATTATTACTTGTTGTCTTCCATGATTTGGCCAAAATAGAATTCAATTATTGCAGTATGTTTAGACGGTAAAAATACAAGCTCGAATAATCTGACATGTATTCGGCACAGGGCCTGCAGAGGAAATTTGAGCCTGACTGCAGTTTTGCATTCCTTGGATCCACCTGCAGATTTAGCCGTATTGTATAAAGTATGGCACTGATTTCCCATTGAAAACAATGGAAAGTGGATTCAGGCACAAAATATTTGTCATGCCATTTGAACATACCCTAAAGAAACACACAGCTGTGGCCACCATCTGCTTGTGTTGCTTTTGAGATCTTGTTCTTTGAGCGTACAGTTTTTGTATATTATCAGTAATGTGTAAAACTTACCTATCCTCTTGTGTTCTTGCAGGTGTGGCACGCATGGTCAGTGTTCCTCTTTTCCAGTCCTTGATCGTGCGTGTAACGCTACTTTACTTCTCACTCCTAAAATCCCATACTGCAGATTACTATGAGAAAGGAATTGAAGCCTTTTGGGAAAACCCAGTCACCTGTCCTGCCTTGTTCTTCTACTGTATAAATGACCCACTGAGTGATCATATTACAGTGGATAAGCTCCTGCAGTACTGGAAGGAGAAAGGAATCGAGGTGCAGGGCAAGAAATGGGAGAAATCGGTACACGCAGGGCATCTCCGAAGGCACACACAGGAGTACACCGATATCCTGAACAATTTCATTAATGGTCTCCAGGCCGATGTGCCAAAAAGCAAACTGTAACTGGAGTGAAGAGCAGGCTCGAAAAAAGTGGGTGTAAGACTAAAGTATGACACATGGTTTTCAGGATGCTTCTCGGGCTCCTTTTACAACGCGTCACATTGTGTACCCTGCAATTGCAAGAGCAGAGCCATAAGCTAAAAGCTTAATAAAAGCAACGGCCATGTATTCAGAAAAACCATAGGAGGCCAAAAAATCCATTCCACATGCAAACCGAGCTCACAAATACATCCTTTTATTATACACTAGCAGAAGGACCCGGCTTCGCACGGGTATGTTTCATCTATTTATGTTTCATATTTCATTTAAAGTGGCGGGGCACTGTGGGGGGGGGCAGTGTTAAGGGGTGGGGGACTGTGGAGTTCACTGTTATGGGGGATACTGTCTTTCTTTTAACGACACACACAGCAGCCCATCCCCTTAACTTTGACCTTCACAGCAGTCCGCCCCTTTAAGGCCTCTTGCCTACGAATGTAAGGGCTTCGTGCCCGTGCTGTGGACCGCAAATTGCGATCCGCAATGCACGGACTCCGACCGTGGGGCCGCCGTATGTGGATGGCAGACCCTTTTACTTGAATGGGGTCCGTTCTATCTTTTTGCATAACGGAACCCCACAGAAGCACTCCGTAGTGCTTCCATTCCGTGGTTCCGTTCCACACTGCATCTCCTGATTTGCATCCATGATGCGGAATGCATATGGCCGTTGCTTCGTGTATTGCGGACCCGCCGTATGCGGTCCGCAATACGGTCATGTTCAAGAGGCCTAACAGTGAGTTTCACAGCACCCCACTCCGCCTCCTTAACAGTAATATCCACAGTGAACTCCCCTTTAACAGTGACCTCCACAGTGCCCTGCCCCTTTAATGCTAGGGCTACATGACGACATGGGTCGCGTGACATTTTGTCTCAACAATTTTTATAATGATAGTCTATGGTGTCGCACTGCGACATGTGACATACTGCGACTACAACAGTTGCAAAAAATCCATCCAAGATGGATTTTTCTGCGACTGTTGCCGCATGTCACATGTTGCAGTGCGACACCATAGACTATCATTATAAAAATTGTTGCGTGACACATGTAACAGTGTAATTGTGCCCTATGTGTCGCCCTAGCCTAAAGCTGACCTACAGCAGTGAAGAAAAATGGCTGGGTTGTTATGGAAACCTGGAGTAAAACCATGTGTATGTGGATCGCGGAACATACATATACGTCCTTCTTTATATACATATATACACACACACACACACACACACCCCTGTTAAAAATGTCAGGTTTCTGTGATGTAAAAAAAAATTAGACAAAGATAAATAATTTCAGAACTTTTTCCACCTTTAATGTGTCCTATAAACTGTACAACTCAATTGAAAAACAAACTGAAATCTTTTAGGTAGAGGGAAGAATAAATATAAAAATAAAATAATATGGTTGCGTAAGTGTGCACACCCTTAGGCCTCTTGCACACTGCCGTGTTTCACGGCCGTATGCGGGCCGTGGAACCGCGGCCTGGATCCCTCCTGAGAGCAGGAGCGCACGGCGTCACTGGTTGCTATGACGCCGTGCGCTCCCTGCTGCCGGCACAGTACAGTAATACACTGGTATAGATCATACCAGTGTATTACTGTACTGTGCCGGCAGCAGGGAGCGCACGGCGTCATAGCAACCAGTGACGCCGTGCGCTCCTGCTCTCAGGAGGGATCCAGGCCGCGGTTCCACGGCCCGCATACGGCCGTGAAACACGGCAGTGTGCAAGAGGCCTTAAACTAATACTTTGTTGAAGCACCTTTTGATTTTATTACAGCACTCAGTCAAATCAGCATGGCACATTTTGACTTGGAGAGATTTGCCCACTCTTCTTTGCAAAAACACTCCAAATCTGTCAGATTGCGAGGGCATCTCCTGTGCACAGCCCTCTTCAGATCACGATTTTCAATCGGATTCAGGTCTTGGTTCTGGCTGGGCCATTCCAAAACTTTAATCTTCTTCAGGTGAAGCCATTCCTTTGTTGATTTGGATGTATGCTTTGGGTCGTTGTCATGCTGAAAGATGAAGTTCCTTCTAGCAGAAGCCTGAAGGTTTTGTGCTAATATTGACTGGTATTTGGAACTGTTCATAATTCCCTCTAGCTTAACTAAGGCCCCAGTTCCAACTGAAGAAAAACAGCCCCAAAACATGATGCTGCCACCACCATGCTTCACTGTGGGTATGGTGTTATTTTGGTGACGTGCAGTGTTGGTTTTGCACCAAACATATCTTTTTGGAATTATGTCCAAAAAGGTCAACCTTGGTTTCATCAGACCATAATACCTTTTCCCACATGCTTTTGGGAGACTTCAGATGTGTTTTTGCAAAATGTAGCCTGGCTTGGATGTTTTTCTACGTAAGAAAAGGCTTTCGTCTTGCCACTCTACCCCATAGCACAGACATATGAAGAATACAGGAGATTGTTGTCACATGTACCACGCAGCAGGTACTTGCCAGATATTCCGGCAGCTCCTTTAACACCTTAAGGACCCGGCTCATTTTTTGCTAATCTGAGCAGTGTCACTTTATGTGGTGATAACTTTAAAAGGCTTTGACTTATCCAGGCCATTCTGCGATTTTTATTTTTTATTTTTTTCCAGCACATATTGTACTTCATGACACTGGTAAAATGAAGTAAAAAAAAAATTTTTTATTTATAAAAAATTACCAAATTTACCAAAAATTTGTAAAGAATTTCAAAGTTTAAATTTCTCTACTTCTATAATACATAGTAATACCTCCAAACATATTTATTACTTTACATTCCCCATATGTCTACTTCATGTTTGCATCATTTTGGAAATGATATTTTATATTTTGGGGATGTTACAAGGCTTAGAAGTTTGGAAGCAAATCTTGAAATTGTTCTGAACTTTTCAAAAACCCAATTTTTAGGGACCAGTTCAGGTCTGAAGTCACTTTGTGAGGCTTATATAATAGAAACCACCCAAAAATGACACCATTCTAGAAACTACACCCCTCAAGGTATTCAAAACTGATTTTACAAACTTTGTTAACCCTTTAGGTGTTCCACAAGAATTAATGGAAAATACAGATACATTTTTTTCCAGTTACAAAGCAAGGGTTAACAGCAAACAAGACTCAATATTTATGGCTCTGATTCTGTAGTTTACAGAAGCACCCCATATGTGGTTGTAAACCACTGTACGGGCACACGGCAGGGCGCAGAAGGAAAGGAATACCATACGTTTTTGAAAGGCAGATTTTGCTAGACAGTTTTTTTGGACACCATGTCCCATTTGAAGCCCCCCTGATGCACCCCTAGAGTAGAAACTCCCAAAAAGTTACCCCATTTTAGAAACTACGGGATAGGGTGGAAGTTTTGTTGGTACTAGTTTAGGGTACATATGATTTTTGGTTGCTCTATATTACACTTTTTGTGAGGCAAGGTAACAAGAAATAGCTTTTTTGGCACTTTTTTTTTTGTTATTTACAACATTCATCTGACAGGTTAGATCATGTGGTATTTTTATAGAGCAGGTAGTCATGGACGCGGCGATACCTAATATGTATACAATTTTTTTATTTATGTAAGTTTTACACAATGATTTCATTTTTGAAACAAACAAAATATGTTTTAGTGTTTCCATTGTCTAAGAGCCATAGTTTTTTCAGTTTTTGGGCGATTATCTAAAGTAGGGTCTCATTTTTTTGTGTGATGAGATGACTGTTTTATTGGCACTATTTTGGGGTGCATATGACTTTTTGATTGCTTGCTATTACACTTTTTGTGACATAAGATGACAAAAAATGGCTTTTTTTACACCGTTTTTATTTTTATTTTTTTACGGTGTTCATCTGAGGGGTTAGGTCATGTGATATTTTTATAGAGCCGGTCGATACAGACGCAGCGATACCTAATATGTATATTTTTTTTGAAACTGAAACTGAAAAAAAAATCATGTTTTAGTGTTTCCATAGTCTAAGAGCCATAGTTTTTTCAGTTTTTGGGCGATTATCTTGGGTAGGGTATGATTTTTGCGGGATGAGATGACTGTTTGATTGGCGCTATTTTGGGGTGCATATGACTTTTTGATCGCTTGCTATTACACTTTTTGTGATGTAAGGTGACAAAAAATTGTTTATTTAGCACAGTTTAAATTTTATATTTTTTACGGTGTTCATCTGAGGGGTTAGCTCATGTGATATTATTATAGAGCTGGTCGATAAGGACGCGGCGATACCTAATTTGTATACTTTTTTATTTATGTAAGTTTTACACAATAATATCATTTTTGAAACAAAAAAAAAATCATGTTATAGTGTCCCCATAGTTTTTTTATTTTTTGGGCCATTGTCTCATGTAGGGGCTCATTTTTTGCGGGATGAGGTGGCAGTTTGATTTTTGATCACTTTATTACCTTTTTTGGGAAGTAAGGTGGGCAAAATTTCAATTTCCTGATAGTTTTTATTTTTATGGCGTTCTCCGTGCGGGAAAAGTAACATGACCGTTTTATGGATCAGGTCGTTACGGATGCGGCGATAGCTAATATGTGTAGTGTATTTTTATTTTTTTTTATTCAGTGATAAATGTGTTTTTATTATCTTTATCTTTTTTTCACTTTTATTTTACATTTTTGGGACCCAGACCCACTTGGTTCTTGAAGATCCAGTGGGTCTGATGTCTGTATAATACAGTACAGTACAATATATATTGTACTGTACTGTATTTTACTTACACTGAACAGATCTATGCTTTTAGCATAGATCTGTTCAGCACCATGGACAGCAGGACGCCTGAGAAGGCGTCCTGTTGCCATGGGAGCCTTCCCCGTCTGCCACAACTGAGCAGACGGGGAAGGGGAAGGAGGAGAGCTCCCTCCCTCTGTCCCCCCATCCATCTGGGGGCTGCAAAGGCACAGCAGCCCCCCAATGGCAAAGGGAGGGAGCTCTCTGACTTAACCCTTTCCATACTGCGGTCCGTACAGACCACGGTATGGAAAGGGTGAAACGGCTGACATCGCAGCGATGTCAGCCGTTTATACCAGAGTGTCAGCAATGTGCTGACACTCTGGTATACCACTGACCACCGATGAAAATTCAGCGGGAGGCGGGCGGGGGATCGCGATCCCACCTGCTGCACCGCCCGCCTCCTGCAACTGCCGCACCGCCCGCAAACGCCCACAAACCGCCCCCCCCTGCACCCCGCTGACATAAATGCATTCAGGGGTGCAGGGGGGGGGTTAAAAATGTTTTACTTTGGCCATTTTTAAGTGAGGGACTGCAGGGATCAGAAACTACATAAAGCGCTGCAAACCGCAGGTCTGAATTGACCTGCGGTTTGCAGCGATCGCCGATATGGGGGGAGGGTCACAGGACCCCCCTAGGCATTGACCCTGGGTGCCTGGCTGTGTGTAACAGCCGGCACTCAGCGCTGTCACCATGTCTGCAGACATGGTGACAGTTTAATGCCAGGACGGTGCGCTAAGTACCCTGGCTCCAGGACGAGTATACTCGTCCATGGTCCTGAAGGTGTTAATGTTGCTGTAGGCCTCTTGGTAGCCTCCCAGACCAGTTTTCTTCTCGTCTTTTCATCAATTTTGGAGGGACGTCCAGTTCTTGGTAATGTCACTGTTGTGCCATATTTTCTCCATGATGCCTGTCTTCACTGTGTTCCATGGTATATCTAATGCCTTGGAAAATCTTTTGCACTCTTCTCCTGACTGATACCTTTTAACAATGAGATCCCTCTGATGCTTTGGAAGCTCTCTGTGGACCATGGCTTTTGCTGTGGGATGCGACTAAGAAAATGTCAGGAAAGACCAACTAGAGCAGCTGAACTTTTACTTGGGGTTAATCAGAGGCACTTTAAATGATGGCAGGTGTATGCTGACTCCTATTTAACATGATTTTGAATGTGATTGCTTAATTCTGAACACAGCTACAGCCCCAGTTATAAGAGGGTGTGCACACTTATGCAACCATATTTAATTTTTATATTTTTTCTTCCCTCCACTTAAAAGATTTCAGTTTGTTTTTCAATTGAGTTGTACAGTTTATAGGTCACATTACAGGTGGAAAAAGTTCTGAAATGATTTATCTTTGTCTCCTTTTTTTACAGCGCAGCAACCTGACATTTTAACAGGGGTGTGTATGTATATGTGTTTGTGTGTATGTATGTATGTATGTATGTATGTGTGTGTATGTATATATATATATGTATGTATGTATGTATATATGTGTGTGTGTGTATATATATATATATATATATATATATATATATATATAATATTCTACCTCAGGAAATCTAGTAAATAGACAAGATGGAGAAATGACTAAAGGACTTGGAAGATATCAGGAATATGGACTTGTATTCTATATACATTATACAATGTTGTGTGTATTATCTAATTTATCTGTGCACGTTTCTTCGTTTATGTTGGCCAGTGCTCCGTCCAAGATCAGGTCCCAGCCAGCCTATACATACATCGGCACCCTGAAATGGCACTTGCGGGATGCCGATGGTAGACAAAAGGAGTCCGTTCCCTCTATCACTGCTTACATATGGCAGTCACCATTGCTCCCAGCATGTAAGGGGTATATTGATGCTCCTGCCGTCTGGGCTAATAGAGCAGGAGTGCGGCTCTCATGGCGGCCCAGCCTAAGGCCCCTTAGTGACCGCCGTAAAAAGGTGTATTGGTCTTCACTAAGTGGTTAAACCATTGTGTGCGATACATCACCAAAAAAGTGTCTGGTCATTAACCTGATAACGATCAAGCACTGTAGGACGCTTGGTGCTAGACTCCTCAATGAGTGATATGCAGTGAATAAAGCAATAGCCTATGTCCCTGTCTCTTTTGGACCCTGGCAATCATGTGATCACCATGTGTTCTTGGGCAGACCCAGATGAGCTCTCTGTTTTCCCCTGTACCTGGGGCACCTTTGTAACTGGACAGGATATATTATGTGCCAAAAATATATTAAAAATAATAAAATGCCAAAAGCACCCTCGCTAACCGTCACAGAGAAACTGTACATATTCTATATCAAAACAACCTACAAAACTTTGTATATTTAAAGAATAAAGAGCTATTTGAAATAAAGACTTTAAAAAAAATGTTTTGCAGTTTTTCTTAAACATAAAATAATCACAAAAAATATATTAATAAAAAGCCCTGTGTATCATGAATTTTTTTTTATTTATTTTTTTGTAGTCTGTTAAACCACCACATGCGGTTATTATCCAGTTATATTTTTTCATCTCATCTTGCCCATAGTGGTGAGTCTAACAAGAATAGGATGTCTATAATTTTTATTTTATTTTATTATTACCGGGTGAACGCTGCGCTCCCGGTGTAATTCTTAAATGGGGATAAGTCGTGTGCCCAATCTACGGCACGTGATCTGGGAAATGCTTGCTGCAGAACTCCACCTGGAGTGCAGTGCTCGGCACACTAAGGATAAAAAAAAAATTAGGGTCATCCTAATTGTGGATGAGATGAACAAAAATATAACCGGATAACACCTTCAATCATTTTCAGACTTGGTCATTAAAAGGTTAAGGCACTAACCGTGGCATGCAATATAATTCTTAATTTTTTTTCCTGTTGAAAAAAACCTGCATTAACTCAGGGAATAATGCACACTGTAAAATAAAGCCTGGTGTATTAAAGAGGACCCGTGGCCTCCCTTGACATGTCTGTTTTAGTAACTACTTGCATTCCCCATGATTTGATAGTGTCGCGATGGGGAGGGACACCCCCCTCAACTGGTAACACTCAGCTGGATCTATTGCAGACTTCTGGCAATTTATTTGTAGGAATAGTAGAGGAATGGCTATTTTTTTTTAAAAGTTAGGGCTCATGCACAAGGCCGTTGACAACTGGGGCTCCGTATTGTGGCTTGCGGACTATACGGGCATTGGCCATGTGCGCATGTGTCCGCAATCTGGATGATACAGAGTGGAAGGCCACAGGAGCACTATGGGGTGCGTCTGTGGCATTTCGGTCCATGCCTCCGCACTGCAAAAAAAGGGGTTAATTACTCTTATCGGTAATTGGTTTTTCCAATAGCCTCCCCAATGGCACTGACAGGAGGGTATCCCTGCCCCCTGGACAGGAAACAACACTGGAGCTCTCCTTACCTAAACCAGTCAATAACCGAGGACACGGAATGATGCAAGAAAAAATTATTAATATTATTAATCAACTTTTAGTACAGTATAACCTGGTAACATTCTTACCAAATCCAAAAAAGAATTTAAGGGAGGGAACTCCCAGTGCCGTTGGGGAGGCTATTGGAAATACCAATTACCGGTAAGAGTAATTAACCTTTTTCCCCTTCGCCTTCCCAACGGCACTGACGGGAGGAATAACAGAGAATAGTTACATATTAGGGGGGGGGAATACTGTAGAAAGGATTCTACGCCTCAAAGGACAAGTCAATGTAATGTCATGCTTGGAAAAGGTCATAGGGCTGGCCCAGGCAGCTGCTTTGCAAATCTGTTCAATAGATATAGCAGAGTTCTCTGCCCAAGACGTCGACACAGCCCTAGTTGAGTGGGCTCTAAGTCCTGGCGGAGATGCTAAGTTCTTGCTGGAATAACACAAGGAGATGGTGTCTCTTATCCACCGAGCAATAGTAATTGGAACTGGAGGAGGAGATGATCCGACCGCCTAAGGTCCTTTGCTCTTTCTAGATAAATAAGCAAGCAGCGCCTCACATCTAGATTATGGAATCTCCTTTCTTTGTCTGTGGAGGGTGAAGCACAAAAAGACGGTAAGACTACTTCAAGATTGCAATGGAATTCAGACACTACCTTTGGAAAAAAAGCTGGCCAGTGCTTAAGGATTATGAGAATCCTCAGGAATGGTGCACGACAAGAAAAGGCCTGAATCTCGCCTACTTTCTTTGCAGTTGTTATTGGAAAAAGAAAGGCGGTTTTTAGAGACAGAAGCTTCATGGGAATGGTCTCGATAGGCTCAAAAGGAGAGTCCATTAGGACTGTAAGAACCAGGTTTAAATCCCAAGGCTCGCTATGTGTTGCCGGCGAGTCGTGATCGGGCTCCGATCATGTGATCTCTCTTCCAGTATGAGCGCTCCGTGCCTAGGAGCAGTTCTCTTGATTGGTATATATTTTTCATATAACCCTGGCCTCACCACGCCACCAACGACTTCTGCAACATGTCCAAAACTTTTATCTTTTGATTATTAACATTAGTTCACATTTGCTGGGGCCTTCTCCACATTAACCACTCCCCCCTTTAGCCCCGCCTACTTTGTGTTTTTGGCTTTTTTTAAAAAAAATGTTTGTGTATATTATATGCTGTGTTATGTACCTGATGAAGGGGAATTATTCCCCGAAACGCGTTGCACTGCTGCAATAAAAGTATCTCCTTACCATCACCTACTGGATTGGATTTTTGCGCCCTGGGATATCTTATCTACATACTTTAAATCCCACGGAGGAATGGTTGGACGAACAGTTGGTGAAATTCTTACTGCACCTTTAAAAAAAAAAATATTAGAGTATTTTCTGCAAGTTTTACATCCAGGAAAACACTCAGGGCTGAAACCTGGACTCTTAAGGTAGAGGGCTTGAGGCCTTTGTCCAATGCCTTTTACCTCCACCACCAAAACACCCCTATAGTGTCCTGATGAGGATGACCTAATGACTCAATCCTATGCATAACATAGCAGGAGAGGAGGTTTACTGGGCTGAGGGCACTTCCTGGATCCACAGGCTTGCGGGCCGCATCATCCTGGGGAGCTGACATCATGCAGAAGGAGGAGAACGCCACCGATGCTGCCAGGCACCATTTCAATTTTTAAATCTTCTGCTCTATAGCGCCTCCCTGCGCAAGCGTGCATGACGCCCAAACGTCACCGCGTCCTGACGTCATCACTCTGGGACCTCCTCCTGCCCGCAGAGAAGGCCCTGCCTGCCTAGACGCCCACAGGGTCTGAATCCGTCTGCGCCAGCCACAAGGACGGTGCCCATGCATCGGGGGCTGCAATTTGCGGGTGGCACACGTTCGTTTGCATGAGCCCTAACATAGTAATAGAAGTAGTTACTAGAATAGACATTTTGTGCGGATTTTTGTGACATTTAGTAACATTTTGCAACATTTGGTAGAACCCTGCCACTTTTAGAAGTGCAGTGAACAGGATTTCAGATTAGAGCACCTCTGTCTCATTTTGAAAGGTCACAAATAAGTTGCATCTCAATGCCAGGCAGCCCCTGGTGTACTTTTACAGACACGGGAGTACAGTGCATTACACGTCCATCAAATATATTATTACTGGGAAACATTTCAGAAATATGCCCCCCTTAGTATTTTGCATGTTTAATACTGGGGATACTTTTGCACATAGTTAGTCTAGAAATTTGAAAAGGAACCCGTCACCATGAAAATGCTATCCAATCTACAGCCATTATACAGTATTAAGCAACAGGGGGAGCTGAGCGGATTGATACAGTTTTGTGTGAAAAGATTTAGTAAGATTTGCAATTTATTTCTGGAAATCCCTGCTCATTTTGGCCTTAGGAGCCCAGTGGGTGGCCACAGTCAGTGAATGGTCTTCCCTATATATGGGCTCATGCACACGACTGTTGTTGGCCAATGCCCATATTGTGGCCCACAGCAGGTCTGCAGTGTACGAATGTCAACCCATTCACATTTTTTTTTTTGTGTTCCGGACCCATTCAAGTTGAATGTGTTGCATCCATCTGCACCAGCCACATGGATGGTGCATGTGCATTGGGGACCGCAACTTGCAGCCCCCAATGCATGGAATGGGCGGTGCACATTCGTGTGAATGAGCCCTAATTGTGCATAAAGAGGTGGCTATCAATCCCTGAGTAAAATGCCCACTGGACTCCTAAAGCAAGAGTGAGTAGAGTCACTAGTCATAGTCTATGTCGGAAATTTATCATGAGGAGACTATATGAAGTCAGGTTTGTTTAAGTCTGCATTGCGTACTTTATACCACATTTATCGAATGTCACATGCTGTTTGATAAATTTATCTTATCCTTAAAGGTGTTGTCCGAGTTAATTTTTTTGTACTTTGTATGTTTCTAACTGATCAAATGTAAGGGGTTTACAATGCACTTCCTTCATCTGCAGTGGCTCCTTTCTTAGATTTCACTGAGGTCCACATGACCTGTGATGTCAGCTTCTCTCCCTGCTCTGATGATATCTTGTACACAAGCCTAGTCTGTGTCTGTACACGAGATGCCACTGTGCTGGCCATGCCCCCGCATTGCCGAGCTGCTGCTGTCTGCCCTGTGTCTCCCTCCCACTGGATTCTTCAGGAAAGATTAACCCCTTCAGCAGCACAGACTCGGGGCTGGAAGCTTTGCAGGGCAGCTGCAGGCAGTGAAGAGACAAATGCTGGGCACAGGAGCTGACAGACTGGAGGAATTCTGCAGAGCAATTAACAAGATTGAAGTGAGTGGTGTAAAAATTCTAAAAGTCGCAAAATTTCCACGCAAAAAGCCACAAAAGCACTATCTTACGACTTTGTGAAGCCAGAATCCTGAAATGATGGCACAATAAATATGCAATCCGGAAGTTCTCTGGATGGAAGGAAGAGGCAGCAGGTATAACAGCGGGAAGCCATTGATAGACGCTGATCTGAGGTCTGAGTAAGTAATACTGTTCGGTTGTCTATCTCAGCATGTCGGTCCCTGAGCTGCAAGGTCCGATGGAGCTTGATGCCCCAGCGCTGCCTCCCGTAAGTTCCGCTTGTGGGAGTTCCATATCTAGCACACATACATGTGAAACTCGAAAAATCTGAATATTGTGCAAAGTTCATTTATTTCAGTAATGCAACTTAAAAGGTGAAACTAATATATAAGACTCATTACATGCAAAGCGAGATATTTAAAGCCTTTATTTGTTATAATTTAGATGATTATGGCTTACAGCCTTAGCTGAGAATCTCGCACATCAAACCAACGGATTAACCAGTGCATTAAACCACTATGCAAAATGTGCAATAACGGTAAACCACTGGGTATAATAAATTAGAGGTTGTCAACCAAATGTTACTTATTTTTGTTATGATTGCATTTTACTCATTTTGGGCTAAAAATTTTTTTTTTCAATTTATCTTTATTAAAAATGTTCAGCTGTTTTTGACAGACAAGGGTTAAAAAAAATCAGTCTGCAGAATGTTGTTTCTCTGACTGCTCATGTGAAGCCTTATTTCTGATCACCTGACCTCCTAAACCAGGCATCCTCAAACTCCGGCCCTCCAGCTGTTGTAAAACTACAACTCCCACAATGCCCTCCTGGAGGCTGATACCTGTAGGCTGTTCAGGCATGCTGGGAGTTGTAGTTTTGCAACAGCTGGAGGGCCGCAGTTCGAGGATGCCTGTCCTAAACACTCATTTAGGCTAGGTCTACACGACGACATTTGTCGCGCGACATTTTGTTGCACCAATGTCGCGCGACAATTTTTATAATGGCAGTCTATGGTGTCGCACTGCAACATGCGACATGCTGCGACTGCGACGCGACAGTCGCAGAAAATCCATTCGAGATGGATTTTTCTGCGACTGTCGCGTCGCAGTCGCAACATGTCGCATGTTGCAGTGCGACACCATAGACTGCCATTATAAAAATTGTTGCGCGACATTGGTGCAACAAAATGTCGCGCGACAACTGTTGCGCCCTATCTGTCACGCGACTTTTGTCGCACGACAAATGTCGTCGTGTAGACCTAGCCTTAGACCATAATCTTACTAGTTTGATAAGAGTGTAGCTATAATGAGTGTTTATGAGATCAGGTGGTCAGAGATAAGGGCTTCACATGAGCTGTCACCTGACAGGACTCAGAAGTGATATTCTGCAAACAGACTGATATTTTTTTTTAACCCTTGTCTGTCAAAATCAGCTGAACATTTTTAATAAAGACCAATTAAAAAATATATTTTTTAGCACATAATGAGTGAAATGCAAATAATAAAAAATTGTCCCAAAGGTGTCCATAGCCTTTAAAAATGGCAATATATGCTAGAAGAAAGAACTTTTCATTGATTAGGGGTAAATTACATGTCGCAGTTCTTGGGCACGTGGTTCGACAAGCCTTAGGGCTCATACAGATGGCTCTGTATGCAGACGGAACGTGCATTGGGGACCATAATTGGCAGTCCTCAGTGCATGGACACCATCCGTGCGGCTGCTGTGGATGGATCCGGACACATTACAGTTGATCCGTCCACAATGCAAAATATAGAGCGTGTTCTATTTTTTGCGGTGCGGAGGCACGGAAAGAAACCCCTCGGAAGCACTCAAGTGAATGGGTCCGCATCCGTGATGGTGCACAAACGGCTGGGGCCTGTATATTGTGGACCCGCTGTTTACGGGCCGCGATATGGGAACGGACATCTGCATGTGCCATTATTCAGATGTATAGGACATGCAAGTTCACCCTTATAATAAGGTTCCCCATCAAAAAGTAATGATGTGGTGACCTTTTTAGCCACTGTGATCGCTGCTGCATGGCAGCGTTCTCTACGCAGTCATCAGTAATACCTGACCAGACCAATCCAGAATAAAAGGGCTGGCATGAAGCTTGTCTCAATGGTGCCATTCATACCGGGGTGATTTCAAGTATTAATAATTAAAAAATAATTCCAAATGTATTGAATGTGTTCAGTTGTATGTTATGCCTGCTTGTTTTCAGGATGATAGTCATAATAGGAATGTAGCCATACAAATAGCAAAAAGCTGCTTATTGCAGAAGGAATCATCTGATAAATACCGTACAGTAATCACCGCCAGTGTTTCATTCTACTGAACTATATTTAACCAGTGCAAAGTACAGAGAGTTTCCTTGGCTTGCCAGGGGTTATTATAAACTTATCTTAGATCACAAGACTGGTCCAGGTCGCTGTGACACAAAGCAAACAGAAAGCTGCATGTTCTGCCTGGTTATTATTTACCGGCTTATGTAAAAGCGGTAACCGGTGATTTCTTTATTACAGCTGGGGTCATGGGCAGTCACTGGTCTCGGAGGCACGTCACTGTTGGGTCTTGTGCTACTTGGGGACATGTCAGTGCCAAGGCAAGTTACAGGCTGTCTGGACTATGTTCGGAAAGAGCTGCACTGGAACCGTAACGGAGAGTAGGTATATTTTTTCATTTAGGTATGGCGCTGCCCAGGTCAGAATAAAACTGGGGTTAAAAGGAACCAGTCATCATAAAGAGAAGTGCAATCTGAAGGCGACATGTTATAGAGCAGAAGGAGCTGAGCAGACTGATTAAGAGTTCTATGGGAAAAGATCCAGCATAAGCGCTTATTCACATGGTCAGAGTTTGGTCAGTGATTGTGCGCCAAAACCAGGATTGGAGCCTCCACAGATGTAAAGTATAAGGCCTCCTGCGCACGACCGTAGGTGTCCTGTTGCCATATTGAAGATACGCAATACACGGGCACCATTCCCTGTGCATTCTGCATCACGGATGCGAACCCATTGAACGGAACGGAACCCTACGGAGTGCTTCTGTAACGGTCACGTACATACACACACACACACGGGGGGGAGGATAGTGACCACTGCGCTCCACCCTCACCCCTGGCCCTGCCTACTTGCCTCGCAAGTCCTGATGACAGGGGACAACTGGACGGCAGTCCCTAGCTTAGAATTTGTGCTGGGAGGACAGACAAGACAAACAACGGATAGTGAACGGACCGAGTCAATACCAAGAGAGCAATGCAGTACAAAGGGATAAAGCAGAGAATAGTCAGGAGAAGCCGGGGTCAAATACCAGGAGAGTAATAAAGTACCACAGGAGTCCACAGAGAATCGTCAGGCGGAAGCCGGGGTCGGAATACCAGGAGAGCAGCACAGTACAGGAGAAGCAGGCAGAGGATCGTCAGGGAACACAGGAACAGGTAAGTATGTCAGGTAACAGAATCGCAAATGAACCTAATTAACAGGCAACCTGTGGCCAGCAGGCTGCCTGTCAAATACTGACGAGCTGGGGTCATGTGACGTGGCCAGCGCCACATGACCCACGCTGCTGAATACAGCTGAGTGCCAGGGGAACTGAGAACGCCGGCCGCGCACGTCTCCTCAGTGTCCCCTATCACCTAGGAGGGTGACCTCGCTCCTGCACAGAGGCGGGACGCTGACGGCGCTGAGGAGAGCGAGCGCCTCGTCGGCTTCCTGTGACAGCTTCTGTGGGGTTTCGTTCCGGAATTCCGTTCCGCAAAAAGATAGAACATCTAATCGAAAAATATGGTTTCAGCAAGACCACTACTACTTTTGTCCTTGATGTAAAGTCCACCGTGTCATCTGAGTCTTGATTCATAATTACGAATCTAACATCATAACGCCTGGGTGGTGCTATCGTCTTGGATTATTGTGGAGAGCTTGCCATATTCCTCTGATCTGCCCTTGGCACCTCTGGTGTTCACTCATCAAGGACCTCCAAATATTGCATGCAGAACTTGTGTATAGATACAGTATATGGGTACACGCCCATGGATATTATCTGCTATGGGCTAGTAATGTAATAAGGGGGAACTTCCTTGTGCTGTACCACAGACCTGGGGGGATCTGAAAATGTTCTGTTATGTTCCTCCCCTCTTAGTAGGAGTGGGCTGATCCTGCTTCCTACCAGGAGAGGGAGTTCTAGCTAGGTCACTGAAGAGGAGGAAAGCATGTCCAATTGCTCCTACTCCTAGGGACCAGGAAGAGATCTTATTCTCCTGTGAGACCACTACTCCACAGAGACTGCAAGAACACCAAGAAACCTGAAAAGATATGACTTTCTCAAAAGCGACAGCGTTATATAGTCAGCAGAGTGGCCAGCAAGCCACATCTTTAGAGACCCTGCTGTAGGTGAGGGGATATGGCTCAGACACCCTAGATAACATCCAGGCCAGATCAACTGAAAGCCTGCATTACACAGTGGACACTTATATCCACAAGTTCCAGCATACAGATGTTAGCCAGAGGTTCTAGGGAGAGTCATCAGCAAGATAGCACACTGGAGGTACCTCACCTCACCATGCCTCATCGTCTGGGGATAGAAACTGCACATTGTACAAACTTCTGCTGGACAAGTTATTATGATTGAGCGAATCGGATTTGTGTTGCTCTATCTGAACCTGATTCATTTGAAAACTTCATTAACAATATTGGCTCTGTACTACTCTAAGGCCTCTTTCACACTTGCGTTGTCCGGATCCGGCGTGTACTCCACTTGCCGGAATTACACGCCGGATCCGGAAAAACGCAAGTGTACTGAAAGCATTTGAAGACGGATCCGTCTTCAAAATGCTTTCAGTGTTACTATGGCAGCCAGGACGCTATTAAAGTCTTTGTTGCCATAGTAGGAGCGGGGAGCGGTATACTTACAGTCCGCGCGGCTCCCGGGGTGCTCCAGAGTGACGTCAGAGCGCCCCATGCGCATGGATGACGTGCCATGCGATCACGTGATCCATGCGCTTGGGGCGCTCTGACGTCACTCTGGAGCGCCCCGGGAGCCGCACGGACGGTAAGTATGCTGCTCCCCCGCTCAACTTTACCATGGCAGCCATGGTAACCATTCAGAAAAAGCTAAACGTCGGATCCGGCAATGCGCCGAAACAACGTTTAGCTTAAGGCCGGATCCGGATCAATGCCTTTCAATGGGCATTAATTCTGGATCCGGCCTTGCGGCAAGTCTTCAGGATTTTTGGCCGGAGCAAAAAGCGCAGCATGCTGCTGTATTTTCTCCGGCCAAAAAACGTTCCGTTCCGGAACTGAAGACATCCTGATGCATCCTGAACGGATTTCTCTCCATTCAGAATGCATTAGGATAATCCTGATCAGGATTCTTCCGGCATAGAGCCCCGACGACAGAACTCTATGCCGGAAGAAAAGAACGCAAGTGTGAAAGAGCCCTTAAAGGGAACCTGTCACCGGGATTTTGTGTATAGAGCTGAGGACATGGGATGCTAGATGGCCGCTAGCACATCCGCAATACCCAGTCCCCATAGCTCTGTGTGCTTTTATTGTGTAAAAAAAACGATTTGATACATATGCAAATTAACCTGAGATGAGTCCTGTCCCTGATTCATCTCACATACAGGACTCATCTCAGGTTAATTTGCATATGTTTCAAATCGTTTATTTTACACAATAAAAGCACACAGAGCTATGGGGACTGGGTATTGCGGATGTGCTAGCGGCCATCTAGCAACCCATGTCCTCAGCTCTATACCCAAAATCCAGGTGACAGGTTCCCTTTAAATGTATGGCCTTCAGCAAATATCGCAGGAATTACTTTGTCTCGCCTCTATCATGCATCATTTCGTTTATTTGCAGAAATTACTGAATCACAATACTAAGCCAAACTCTGCTTTGTGCCTCATTAAAGAAGCCGATTTTGATACAGTAATTGATGCAAGTAAACAAAGTGACACGTGATAGAGGCGAGAGGAAGTAAGTCTTGCGATATTCCTGAGCTTCAGAAAGACCTCTGAGGCCATACATTTTACAGTAGGACGGGGCTGATATTCTTAAAGGGAACCCAGTCCCCATAGCTTGCGGTGCTTTTATTGTGTAAAAAACCCGATTTGATAGATATGCAAATTAATCTTAGATGAGACACTATCCCTGAGATGAGTCCAACGTAAAGGAGCCCAGCACCGCCCCGCATCTTCTCCTTGCTCCCCGAGGTCACAAAGTTAAAGCGCCGTAATCTTGCGATGTGCGAGCTAGCACATGCGCAGTGTCGGCATAGTGTTCCTTCCCTGTGCTGGCATCAGCCTCAGGGAATAAACTGCGCTTGCACTACCTTGTGCATCGCAAGATTACGGCGCTCTGGCTTTCTGACGTCGGGGAGCAAGGAGGAGATTCTGAGGATGCGGGGCGGTGCTAGGCTCCTTCACGCTGGACTCCTCTAAGGTTAATTTGCATATCTATCAATTTGTTTTTTTACACAATAAAAGCACACAGAGCTATGGGGACTGAGTATTGTGGATGTGCTAGCGGCCATCTAGTATCCCATGTCCTCAGCTCTAGACACAAAATCCAGGTGACAGGTCGTTTTTAAAAGAATCAGGTTTGGCTACAGCATTGCGAACTCGATTCACTCCACCCTGTAAGTTATATTAAAAGTTTAAATCACCTTTCCACTGCACTGACCCCCGGCCTGAGGGAGTACACCCTGTCACAACTGCCCAACCAGTTTGTGTAGTTACGTTCCCACGTGTCCCCACCCGTATTGTCATTATACCGGATGACGTTTTGGTATAATGGGATATACTGGCATGCTATTCTGTGTAATGGTTTGCAGTTACATCTTCCCTGTGAGAGATGTCCTAATGTGCATGCTGCTATCCTCTTCATACATATATTGTTCAGTCAGTCAGCCATTTTGTGCTCACCCGGAACTGATCATTTTATACCCACTCCTGTCATCCCACTACCGCACCAATACCGCTTCCAAATCTCAGGGACTAGTTCATATCTGGGTATTACGGGTAGTGTATTCAGCGACAAGCATTGCCCTATTATTAATCAGGTCAACAGGGAACTATCGCGGTGCCGGAACCACAGGCGCAGGGACAGCGGAGGGCACAGGGAATGATTACCGACACGGACTTCCGGGGAAAATGGCGGCGCCCAGCAGACGCGTGGTTTAGCCTGAGGTGTACACAGGGATGGCGGGGCTCACGCTTTTTGTCCGGGGCCTCCCGGAAAATGCTACCAGTGAGCGGTTGGAGGAGATCTTTGGGGAGAGTGGACCCCTCCGCCAGTGCTTCGTGGTCCGAGAAAAGGGTAATGAGCAGAGCTGTTCTACGCCGTACCGGAGGGCAGCACTGCAGCCGTCAGGGCCTTCTTGTGCTGCCTACCCCTGATCAGAACCATGTCCGTTTCTATAGGACATTGGGGGTCCATAGCCATCAGATATATATTATATTGGTTTTCTAGGATTTACCTATTGATGACACATCATCAGGATATAGTCAGTATGTGCAGCTGAGTCCTGTTCTAGTGATATGACTACCAACAGCTGATAATGGGGGTGCCAGTAGTCAGACTCCCACTGATCCTGAGGATAGGTCATCGATATAGAAGATCGGCCACTGTAAAAGTTCCAGCTGATGATGTCGCCTGGGACCCCTAGTCACGTGTGCGCTCAGTGATTGAAAAGCATTTCAACTTTATTACTGAAATCCAGTGAATGACCCTGCCCCATCTTCCTACAATAAAGGCTTTTCTATGTCTTTTCTCCATTCCCTCGCAAACACTTTTAGGCTACTTTCCCACTCGCGTTTGGTGCGGATCCGTTCAGATAATACAACCGACTGCATCCGTACAGAACGGATCAGTTTGTATTAGCTTTAACATAGTGAAGACGGATCCGTCTTGAACACCATTGAAAGTCAATGGAGGACGGATCTGTTTTCTATTGTGACAGATTGTGTCATAGAACACGGATCCGTCCCCATTGACTTACATTGTGTGTCAGGACGGATCCGTTTGGCTCAGTTTCATCAGACGGACACCTCCAAGCAGCGTTCTGGTGTCCGCCTCCAGAGCGGAATGGAGACTGAACAGAAGCAAACGGATGCATTCTGAGCAGATCCTTATCCATTCGGAAATCATTAGGGCAAAACTGATCCGTTTTGGACCGCTTGTGAAAGCCCCTGACGGATCTCACAAACGGAAGCCAAAACACGAGTGTGAAAGTAGCAAGGGGTTGTGCATTGGGTACCTATTGATGACCTATCCTCCATATCTGATCGCCCGAGGTCCGAATACCGGCACCGCTACCGGTCAGCTGTTTGAAGAGGAGATGGTGCTTTTGGTTCAACTTGAAGATCACGCTGCACATGGTCTCGCCTACAGCAGCGGTCCCGTCTGATTCAAGTGAATTACACTGCACCTCCGAGAGGACGCACAGTGTAATCCTGAAGAGGAAACAGTGCTTGTAGGAGCGCCACCTCTAATCCAAACAGCTGATAGGAGGGGGTGCCAAGTCTGACGGCCCCTTTTAGCTGCTTGGTCCTTGCCCTTACCATGATCGAAGCAGGATTTGACTTTTATCCAGTGCACTAATATGACTGCGGACTTCACAGTACGCTAACTTGTACTTTCAGGGGCGGAAAAATGTCGTGGTCTTGGCTATGTCACGTTTTCTATGTTGGAGGATGCACAGAAAGCAATGAAGGAAATCAAGGAGTACGATGGGAAGAAAATTGAGGTGATGGTGGCCAAGAAAAAGTTGCATGAAAAAGATAAAAAGGCTAAAGCGAAAGGTACCTCTGGGTGTTGGGTTAGAAATAGAAAGCAGCAATGGTTTCTTCTGTAAGCAAAGGTAAAAAGAACCAATATAATCCTTCTGGTTCCAGATGCAACTGAGCAAGCAAAGCAAAGCAAGCCTAAAGATGTCAAAGTGCCACCCAAGAAAGCCAGACTGATCATCCGGAACCTGAGCTTTAAGGTACAGTGGTGGTCGGCTGCGTTTTAATGTGAAGCGTCCTTTAGCGTTGGCAGTCAGTGTAATGCAGTTTTCATGCAATAATATATTACTGGGGTTATATTTTACCCAAGCTTCACACACAGCGGCCACATTTACTAATTATAGTGAACCTGGAAATCCTCTGCATCTAGCTTTACAAGGGGACGTGACTTTGCAGGAAAAGGTGTGTGGCTTAAAGGGGTATTCCCATTAGGCCTCATGCACATGACCATTGTTTGTTTTACGGTCCGCAAAACACGGATTGCTTCCATGTGCGTTCCACAATTTTGCAGAACGGCAAGGACTGCCTTTAATATAACTGCCTATTCTTGTCCGCAAAGCGCGATCAAGAATAGGACAGGTCATATTTTTTTGGCGGACCACGGAACGGAGCAACAGATGCGGACAGCACACGGAGTGCTCCGATGCTCTCCTTTGCCCTGCGCAGAATTGCGCAGGGAAAAGGCATTTCTGGAGATCGAGTGATGTACCGGGCTTTCCATAGGAGCTGCTAGGTGTAGGCTTCCGCCTAGCAGCTTTCCCGGAGACGTCACTGGCACTGATGGGTTGGCTTTAACGCTGCCCTAGCCCTTTTACAGGATAGGGCAGCGCTAAAGCCCACCCATTAGTGCCGGGCTTACTGCTAGATGAAAGTCTCCACTTAACTTTCCCCATGGAGAGCCCGGTACGTCACCGGATCTCCAGAAATGCCTTTGCCCTGCACGATTCAGTGCAGGGCAAAGGAGAGCAGCGGAGCATGAAATGCTAATGTCAGGGGGGCTGCCTGGGTGAAAAGGGAGATATGTCCAGGTTCAGCTCTGAACCCGGACAACCCCTTTAACCACACTTTGTACTTACGTGTGCACTTTTTATGTCTGGATTAAATATGTTGTGCTAATCGGCTGACATTATTTCCCATAACAGAGCTCTGAAGAAGAACTCAAGACACATTTTTCTACCTTTGGGTCTGTGATGGAGGTCAACATCCCCAAAAAGCCAGGTTTGATTGGTGTTGATTGCCCTTAAAAAAATAAAAGTTAAAGAAAACTCTTCATTGCTGCATAATTGTAGATTTTTAGTAGTTGCATGTTTAGTGGATTGTCCATCGTGTTCAACCATTTTCTACTCGCCAAACCCCTGTGGATCCAGAGTAAGGCAGAGACCCGGTTCACCAGAAAGGGAGAACACATTTCCTTCCCGATCCCTGGATCAATAATCTCTATGTCAGTATTATATTTTACAAGGAGTTAAATCTGTAGAGCAGTCATGCTCAACCTGCGGCCCTCCAGCTGTTGCAAAACTACAACTCCCAGCATGCCTGAACAGTCTACAGCTATCGGCCTACAGCAGGGCATTGTGGGAGTTGTAGTTTTACAACAGCTGGAGGGCCGCAGGTTGAGCATGCCTGCTGTAGAGGATACAAATAAGAGAAGCTGTCACTGTGACAGACCGAAGAATGAGTGTGATGATGTATTACATGATCCCTCTTGATCAGCCTCTGCTCTGGAAGGGGTCATGTGATGCAGTCCGTGTCCCCTGCCTCTGACCAATAATGGGAGTGTATGTCACATTCCCCGATTTAGAGCTGCGGAGGGATCCCTGGTAGATCGTGTGGCACACCATGTGACTGCACAGAACTAGTAAGTCATTTTTTTAAATTCCACCTCTTTGGAGGGTTTGTTTAGTGGAAGCTATTACAGAGATTAGTATGACTATAAGATTGGGTTCACATGGTGCCGTAGTGCATCGTGTGGATAGATCCAGAGAGTTCAGGATAGATGAGAACCTCTTCATCCTGTTTGCCGGTAAGTCTAAAGGCCGTAAAGCGTCTAAAACTACTATTAGTCGCTGGGTCAAGGAAGCCATTAGGGAAGCTTTTATGTCCCACTCTTTAGATCCTCCGGAGTTTTTTAGGGCCCATTCTACTATGGCCGTAGCAACCTCTGTCACAGAGAGAAGCCTTCTCCCCTTAGAGTTGATCTGTAAGGCGGCTTCCTGGAGCTCTGAATCAACCTTCATCTCTCATTATAGAATAGATGCTAAGGTAGCAGATTTTTCAGGCCTTTGGGCAGACAGTTCTTACTTCTGCCAGGCATGAAGACCCTCAGGGGTTCTCCTTGCTATCTCCCCATCTGTGCTGCTAGTAGGACGTAAGGGAATCGTTCGTTCATTTCTAACGATAATTTGTTTTCCCTTAGTCCTAACAGCAGCACACAAATTTTCCTGCCCTAAGTACATTCTTGTTATAGACACGGTGGGCTGGGGGGTGAAACCCCCCCCCCCCCCCCCCATCTGTGCTGCTGTTAGGACTAAGGGAAAACAAATTATCGTTAGAAATTAACGATAATCTACTCCTTTCAAGACAGTGCTGAAAAACAGATCCCACATTGTGACTGCAGAATTTAAAGGGGTTGTCCCACTAAAATTATTCTACAGTTTTCAAACCAGCACCTGGATCTGTCAGCTTTAGGCCTCTTGAACACAAGCGTTTTTGTTTTTTTTCCGTTTACGGTCCGTACTCCGTATGCCTTCTGTTTCTGTTGTTCCATTCAAAGATAGAACATATCCTATTATTGTCCGCATAAAGGACAAGGATACTACTGTTCTATCAGGGGCCAGCTGTTCCGTAAAAAAAAAAAAAGAATGCACACTGACGTCATCCGGGTTTTTTGCGGATCTGTTTTTTGCGGACTGCAAAATACTGAAAAAGCCATATGGTCCTGTGCAAGAGGCATTATTTAAATCTAGAAGAGCAATGAATGAGGAGATCTCTGGATCCATGTGATGTCTGATTTTCATGTTTTACATTACTCATGGGATAACACCTTCAAAGAGGTTTCAATAATTTGAAGGCATTTTCCAGGACTTTCCTGGCCAATCTTTAGGATGCATCATCAATATCTGATCAGTGGTGGTCAGACTCCTTGCACCCCACCCCATTCAGCTGATTTTCAGTAACTCCAGACTTGCTTTCCCCCTTATCAGATATTGATGACTTCTCCTTAAGGATCAATATAAAAGTCCTGGAAAACCCCTTTAACAACCTCCTGGTAAATATTGTAATTTTTATCCGTCTACATTCTGCAGATGCAATCAGTTGGCCTTCGCCCTGTTTGCAGGCAGAATAGGCCCCTTCTGCTCTTCATTTTCTGTTCAGTTATCTCTTTCTTAGGATAGTCGCTTAGCTTTACAAGATCGCCAGTAATGATTCTGCTTTGTCCAACAGATGGGAACATGAGGGGGTTTGCCTTTGTGCAGTTTAAGAACATGCTGGAAGCCAGCAAGGCTTTAAAAGGAACAAATATGAAGAGCATAAAAGGTGAGCGACTCCCACATGGAACGGACGTCGGTGCACTGTCCTTTACTTTTTTTTTTTTTTTTTAAATCAGAAATTTTTTATTAAGCACATTTTTAAAAATTGTATGAACAATAGGGACTTCTTCATTACAAGTAATATTGTAACAAGGTATAAAAATGATATACAGTCATTAAGTAAGCCCCCAAATCCCCCCCCATTTCCTATCAAAGAGACGGTCCACCGTTTGTACCAAAAGTATCACACCTCATCACACTTATCATCTCATAATCAATAAAATCATATCCATAACTAATTACTCAGTCAGGGCGCCTCAATTATTCTCCAGCCCAACTTGTTCAGACTCCTGCCATATCCAGTCACGCAGCCCGGTCTGCCCCCCACCAACGCAAGGGAAGTCTAGACAAGCCCAGGGGAGGAGGACCTGGCCCCGGCCCTGGTGGAGAACCACTTATCTCATATTGTTGTAGATTTGGCTTTGCACTTCCTCTTTCCACACACCCCCCTTTCAAGACGGAGTATATCATTCATCCTATTAAGGAATTCAGCTACAGAGGGAGGCTGTGGACGAATCCAGTACCAAGCTTTTAGCTTCCGAGCTTGGAATAATAGTCGCTGCACATCATAGCCCGCAATGTCCACCACCCCCAGTAGGCAGGCTGTAGGACCAAACTGCACTCCAATTCTGTATGCATCTTAAATACTTTTTATCACCCCTGCCCAGGAGCTCGAGGGCTCATCCCACTCCCAAAACATGTGAATTATAGACTGTGGGCATGAGGCATCCGCTCAAACCCCAATTTTAAGCAAGAAAGATGGTGTTCTGTATACTCGTGGATCAGCAATAATTGGGAGCATGCGATGTCCCTGACATAGCGATAGTTGCGGTGTTAGTGCCAGTATCGGTCATTTACTGACTTCTGGTCTACACAGAGACACAATGTCGCCTCATTGTTGTAGTGTGACTTTGATGATTCCCGTGTTGGAAACTCTGCAATATTTGTAAGGTCTATATGGGAATACATTTTTTTTATGTAGTTTTTATTTTCTTCTTGTATCATAGGACGGACTGTTGCTGTTGACTGGGCCGTTGCAAAGGATAAATACACAGCAACTCAGGGAGGAGCAAGTGGTAAGTTTACTCTGGTTTTCTTTTCTAGGTTCTGGGGTTAAAAAAATACTGGATAGATCCAAATAATTATTACATTTTAACACTTATTCCAGAAACCAAGAAAAGTAGCGGGAAGTTGTCACAGACCGAAGCTTTAGCAGATGCTGAAGATTCATCAGATGACAAAGATGACACTTCACTGAAAGATGCAGACGAAGGGGACGAAGATGATTTAAGTGAGGATGATAGCACTCAGAAAGAGGAGTCAGAGTATGAGCAGGAAACTTCACAACCGAAAACTAAAGGCAGTAAAGTGTAAGTAATAGGTAATTGCCATGAAAAACGATAGGCATTATTCCCTCTCCTGTTAGGGTAATTCTTCACACCACTTCTGCTGCTTGTTTTGCTTTTTTCCTTTGGTACGTCGTTCCACTATTAAATGAACAGTTTTGCTAATCATCAAGAACTCGCACACCGATTATTCAATATAACCAACATTTTATTTATTTGATGCACTTGTATAGCTCTGACATATTCCGCAGCGCTTTACAGCCAATAGCATCAAGCTGTCCCCAATGGGGCTCACAATCTAACATCTGCAATATACTTATGGTACTCTCTGGTGACAGGCCAGATGAGTATGCTTTTAAATATTTAATATGCTATGGTTTCTCTTATTGCTGCTTATATTGCTTTGTGAATGTACAGTGATCCCTCAAGATACAATGGCCTCAGGATACAATATTTTCCACATACAATGGTCTTTTCTGGCCCAACGTAAGTTGAATCCAGACTCAACATACAATGCCTGAGACTCAGATCCAACCAATCAAAGCCACTTCTCTGGTAAAATAGCTGTATACATGTATATAATGAGTATTATATGGAAGGACTTGTTTTATATGTGTTAGTTATCTGCTTATTTTTCTTATATCTTAATTTTCTCTCATCTTGGGGCTTTGGAACCGATTACTCAACTTACAATGGTTTCAACATACAATGGTCGTCCTGGAACCAATTAATATTGTGTCTTGAGGGACCACTGTAATGGACCAGTTGGTATATGTGTCTGTTACCTCGTCTGTATAGACTTTTTAAATGTTTCATGTTTCTTGTAGGCCTATTAAGAAGTCTCAGGCTACTAGAAACAAAGTGCTGAAGGAAGAGGAAAGCGAAGATGATCAGGAGAAGAGTAGTGATGATGAAGATAATGAGGACGATGATGAATCTGCAGACTCTGGTCAGGACAGTGATACAGAAGATGATTCGGGAGATTCTGACTCTGAGAGTGAAAAGATAGGTACGTCTGATTATTTAATAGGTTTGTTCCAGACCAGTACAACGATCATATTTAAATAAAAACCTAAAAAGGGTTTCCCATCTTTTAAAATTATGGCCTATTGCTAGGATATGCAATCACTTTATTATTCCCCGAGATTGAAGAAGATGAAGTGCTGGTGCAGCGGTTCACCCCCTTCACAGTTTTTTCCCCTTGCCGAGCAGCTCTGTGGCCGCTCCTTTTGGGTTGCCAGCATATCTGGCCAATAAACGTGGCTGTACATGCTGGCCCTTCCTGCTTATATAAAGTGTGCTGCTCACTCCTCTGGTTCAGGCCTCATGCACATGGCCGTGGCCCGTATTGAGGCCCACAAACAGCGAGTTCACAATATGCGGGCACCAGCTGCGTGCTCCCCGCATCACGGATGCAGATCCATTCACTTGAATGGGTCCACAATCCGGAGGTGAGGAACGGAAGCATGGAACCCCACAGAAGAACTCCGGAGTGCTTCTGTGGGGTTCCTCTCCGTACCTCTGCACTTAAATAGAAAAAGTTCAAATTTTTTTTATTTTTGCGGTGCGGACTGTTCACGGACCCATTCAAGTTGAATGGGTCTGGATCTGTCACTGCACGGATGGTGCCCGTGCATTGGCACAACGGCCGTGTGCAAGAGACCTTAGTCAGTGAGAGAGAACAGAAGCTCAAGCATCGGACAGGAAAAACCTAGCCATGCTGCTCAGTGCTCAACCTAGCTAGATAAATGATATTATTTTTACTTATATGATGTGCCATAATCCTTGTAAGAAGTGCCCCGCCTGATCGTATGATGTAAAGGGGGGATTACACTTGCTAACGTGACCTGCCTAAACATGTGTTTTATTTGTATTTTAGATAAAACTAAAGTGAAGAAAAAGCTATTGCCGTCAGATGTCAAAGAGGGAAGAACATTGTTCATTAGGTAAAGCTTGAGCTCCGATAAAGTGACTTTGTCAGAAGCATAATTACCTATGCAAATCCAGATGAAAAATATCAGCACTCCATAAATAAACTGTTCTACAATGAGTCGTGCACTAGAATAGAAGCCAGAAAGCCAGGAGTAGCCCTGCCTGTCTGATATTGAGCATCCCCCCCAAACCTAACCATGTCTTCAATATTTAAGTGTACCTAAGCTTCGACATAAACTTGATTTACCTGTTGTAAATGTGATGACAAGAATATTTGTAATATACTTTAATTTTTTTCTTTTCCTAGCAAAATAAGCACCTGAAGAACAGGTGCCTATAGCGCTTTGCAATCCGTACACTCATATACTGCTGATATATCGACAGTATACGGATTCCATTGGGGCTGCGCTGAGCTCCGTCCTGCCTGTCACTAAAAGCTCTGCATAGCACATCACCCATGTGCTCTGCCAGGCATTAGTGGAGTGTGTGGCGACAGGGGCAGTGCCTTGTGCTCGCTCTGCTCTGCTAAAGCCTTGCCTACCACATCCTGCAGGCAAGAAGAGCGAGCACAGGGCAGGAGCTGACCTACCACATTGCTACCCTACTAAAGCCTGGGTATAGCACATTGGTGAACGGAGCTGGTGCAGCGACATGTTCTCCTACCAGTACAGCTGTCGGTGGAATATCTGTACACATGTAGACAACTGACATGTCAGCGGTGTAAGGATATGGACTCCGAAGCGCACTAGGCACCTGAACTTCATTTGCCCATTTTGCTAGGAAAAGTAAGAGAAATAAAGCATATTGCAAATAATCATTTCATCACATTTACAAAAGGTTTTTAGTAAAATTGATGTCGAACTTCAGGTGGACCTTAACTTCACACTGTACAAGACTGCATTTTGGCTTACTTCCAATTTACTGTACTTTTAAAGATAAACTTCTTTTTGGGTCTAAAGCACATACAAGAAATGGGCCAAATCTAAAAGCCGTTCTGTGTGTTCACTTTTTTCCTTTGGTGTTGTAGGAATCTGTCTTTTAACTCTGAAGAAGATGATCTAGAAGAGTTGTTGCTGAAATACGGAAGCATTAATTATGTGCGGATAGTGTTACACCCTGATACAGAGCACTCTAAAGGTATGCCCGACATTGAGTGAGTAGGGCGTTTCACCAAGTGTTAATTAATCCTGGAACGAGGACATATTCTCTGTAATTAAACATACTCATTTTATGGTGATCGCTTTTCGCAAACTTGTAAGTTCCAGCCATTAATTAAGGGTGGAGAGAACTACTTGTCAGTATGATGAATCACCGGTGACCTAGTATGGTTGAAAAGGCAGTGTCTGTAGTTTGTCTCCCTGCGGCCTGTATGGATTGTGCTTTGACTGTATTGTCCAATGTCATGTATGACTTCTTTTGAGCTTGGATTGGGTAGGTGCACATAACTGTTAACAGAATGTGTAATGATCTAGTAAGACCATCTGCACACATATGTCAGCCTACGGGGCACTATTAGATCCTGAGGGTTATGATTGGTGGGTGTCAAATTGTACACACTCGGCTATAACATGCAGCCCAGGTTTAAACAACAGAAAATTAGAAGAAAAAGTTTTCTACTTATCAAACCTTCCCTAGTGGTATAATGAAGTGGCGGGGTTAGGGTCACTAACTCTGAGGTCTAGTGTAGAGGGGGTTTGGTCAGCTCCTGTCATGGTACCAGCTATGGTGCGGTGTGCTCACCTCGTTAAATGTGTCTCCTGTCATTGCTCTGCAGCGCTTGTTCCTCCCAGGATTATTTTTCTAGATTTTTGACTCTACAGCACACATTATACACAGCAGTGCAGTACCTGCATTATGCACACAGCTCTGCAGCACACACATTATACACAGCAGTGCAGTACCTGCATTATGCACACAGCTCTGCAGCACACACATTATACACAGCAGTGCAGTACCTGCATTATGCACACAGCTCTGCGGCACACACATTTTACACAGCAGTGCAGTACCTGCATTATGCACACAGCTCTGCAGCACACATTATACACAGCAGTGCAGTACCTGCATTATGCACACAGCTCTGCAGCACACACATTATACACAGCAGTGCAGTACCTGCATTATGCACACAGCTCTGCAGCACACACATTATACACAGCAGTGCAGTACCTGCATTATGCACACAGCTCTGCAGCACACACATTATACACAGCAGTGCAGTACCTGCATTATGCACACAGCTCTGCAGCACACACATTATACACAGCAGTGCAGTACCTGCATTATGCACACAGCTCTGCGGCACACACATTTTACACAGCAGTGCAGTACCTGCATTATGCACACAGCTCTGCAGCACACATTATACACAGCAGTGCAGTACCTGCATTATGCACACAGCTCTGCAGCACACACATTATACACAGCAGTGCAGTACCTGCATTATACACACAGCTCTGCAGCACACACATTATACACATGACTCTACAGCACACATGATACACAGCAGTGCAGTACCTGCATTATGCACACAGCTCTGCAGCACACACATTATACACAGCAGTGCAGTACCTGCATTATACACACAGCTCTGCAGCACACACATTTTACACAGCAGTGCAGTACCTGCATTATGCACACAGCTCTGCAGCACACATTATACACAGCAGTGCAGTACCTGCATTATGCACACAGCTCTGCAGCACACACATTATACACAGCAGTGCAGTACCTGCATTATACACACAGCTCTGCAGCACACACATTATACACATGACTCTACAGCACACATGATACACAGCAGTGCAGTACCTGCATTATGCACACAGCTCTGCAGCACACACATTATACACAGCAGTGCAGTACCTGCATTATACACACAGCTCTGCAGCACACACATTATACACAGCAGTGCAGTACCTGCATTATGCACACAGCTCTGCAGCACACACATTATACACAGCAGTGCAGTACCTGCATTATGCACACAGCTCTGCAGCACACACATTATACACAGCAGTGCAGTACCTGCATTATGCACACAGCTCTGCAGCACACATTATACACAACAGTGCAGTACCTGCATTATGCACACAGCTCTGCAGCCCACACATTATACACAGCAGTGCAGTACCTGCATTATACACACAGCTCTGCAGCACACATTATACACATGACTCTACAGCACACATTATACACAGCAGTGCAGTACCTGCATTATGCACACAGCTCTGCAGCACACACATTATACACAGCAGTGCAGTACCTGCATTATGCACACAGCTCTGCAGCACACATTATACACAGCAGTGCAGTACCTGCATTATGCACACAGCTCTGCAGCCCACACATTATACACAGCAGTGCAGTACCTGCATTATACACACAGCTCTGCAGCACACATTATACACAGCAGTGCAGTACCTGCATTATACACACAGCTCTGCAGCACACACATTATACACAGCAGTGCAGTACCTGCATTATACACACAGCTCTGCAGCACACACATTATACACAGCAGTGCAGTACCTGCATTATACACACAGCTCTGCAGCACACACATTATACACAGCAGTGCAGTACCTGCATTATACACACAGCTCTGCAGCACACACATTATACACATGACTCTACAGCACACACATTATACACATGACTCTACAGCACACACATTATACACATGACTCTACAGCACACACATTATACACATGACTCTACAGCACACACATTATACACAGCAGTGCAGTACCTGCATTATACACATGACTCTGCAGCACACACATTATACACACGACTCTGCAGCACACACATTATACACACGACTCTGCAGCACACACATTATACACACGACTCTGCAGCACACACATTATACACACGACTCTGCGGCACACACATTATACACACGACTCTGCGGCACACACATTATACACACGACTCTGCGGCACACACATTATACACACGACTCTGCGGCACACACATTATACACACGACTCTGCGGCACACACATTATACACACGACTCTGCGGCACACACATTATACACGCAGCTCACGTTATACGGACACAAAAACACATTATACACACACAGTGTGCTGAACACACGGCTCTGCTGCACATACATCCTTAATAAAAACACACGTCTCCTCTTCTGGCTCCTCCCACTGATGACATCTTCAAAGGTCCTTCAGCTGCAGGTACTTGAAGCTATCATCTCCTTCACTGCAGCTGGGGGACCTTCAGGATGGAGTGGGCAGTGTCCTATCCTCTCCTGCCTGCAGTGATCATATGGTCTGTAGTAGCGGAATCCATACCGGAATTCTTAGATAATCCGAACCTTGTACGCTGAACTTGAAGCCACAAGTTTACTCAACACTACTAAAAATTGTGTTATAGTCCAGTGTTCCTCAGGTCCACCTGTCTGTCCTGTTTTTGGGACTTTCTTAGTATTGAGCAGCTGATATAGGCTACTTTCACATCATCATTTTTAGTTTTTTCGTTTTGAGATCTGGCAAAAGATCTCAAAACTGCGTCAAAACGGCTCAGTTTTGTCCCCATTCATTGTCAGTGGGGACAAAACAGATCAGGATGCAGTGATTTTAATGCCGGATCAGGTTTGTTCAGTTTCTATTTAATATAACCTGATCCGAACGAAAGGGTTTCCCCTGGATGTATTAAATGAAACTTAAGTGTTTTCCTCAGGTTTTGAGATCCTGTGCCGCATCTCTAAACCTGAATAAAACACAGCTGATGTGAAAGTAGCCATAATTAGTGTCCATGCATCAGGACTTACCCCAGGTATTCATTCTGTGGGATATTCTCAAATCCTGACCGGCAGGTGGGCCCCGAGAAGTGGAGTTGGGGAACACGGTTATAGTCCATGAAATGCAGTAATCTGTTCTTGATACTTCTTAAAACCATGGTTGATTGATCATCTACAACAGGGTTCCGCAACTCCAGTCCTCAGGACACACCTACCGGTCAGGATTTGGGAATATCCCATAGAATAAATTCCTGTGGTAAATCCTGATGCAGGGACACTAATTATATCACCTGCTCAATACTAAGGAAATCTGGAAAACATGACTGGTAGGTCCCGAGGACCGGAGTTGAGGACCACTGATCTACAACATTGCTGTAGTTAAAGGAAAAATGCAGTTGTGTTTTTCATTAGCTTACAGAATGCCTGTGTGTCCATGTACTGGGACTCACAAATTGCTGAAATAAAGGGGCTTGTGTGCCTTTTGTTCATAGTTTGGCGAATTCTTCCACACATGCAATTCTGTTGAATGGCTGGGATTCCAGTCGTCAGACAAATTTTATCTTTTAACAATTTGGTGTACTTTGACCTCTTGCCATATAACGCCGCCCTTTTGCTTTCATCTTTAAGGCTGTGCCTTTGTGCAGTTTGTGGATAGAGAGTCTGCGGAGAAATGCCTAGCAGCTGCCAAGGATGACTCGGAGGTATGATTATTGTATCCGAAATACGCCAAAATAACTGTTAGGGCAGATGCGTCTCCATTTTTTTTCTTTAGAATTCATTATCAATAATCAAACTACATTGTATCTTTTTTGCTGTGGAGTTTATAGCCTGCCTGACTACTGCTGTAAAGAATCATCTGCATAAAAAGTTATCACAAATTAATGTGAAAACTCTGTAATTTTGTAATAAAATGGAGGATGGTTTTCTGGATATAGCAGGTGTGAAAGTAGCTAATTTCCTCTTTGGATTTTTAGCACTGCAAAGAGGCTCACTTAACTCCTTCCGGCCCCGTGAGCCAATATGGGTCATTTGACTGTGTGTATGTCAGTTAGCCCCCATAGCAGTGACATTGAAAGTGCCGTCATAGGACCCTATAACAGTGAAGACAAATGGCTGGTTTGTTATGGAAACCAGGGTAAAACTGTGTCTGTCAGTGAGGCCCAATGAAGGACCTAGGGGCTTCTAGTGACCAACAGGGGTCATGTGATGGTGCCGTATTAGCTTTTTTTGTGTGAATATCTGAAGAACCATATGTGCTAGAGAGCTAAAACCTGATTTACATATGAGCCAAATAGATCAGTCCAGTTGTTGGGCTGTCTATAATGAACAGACAGACAAGAAAAATTATATTTAATATATGTAATAGACTAGCAGAATTACCCGGCTTCACACAGGTTTGTGTGTGTGTGGTTAAAAGATATCCAGTGTCCCCCATAACAGTTTCATTCACAGCGCCTCTATAACGGGGACAGGCACGGTGCCCCCATAATGGGGAAATGCACGGCACCCCCATAATAATGAAGAAAAATGGCTGGGTCGTTATGGAAACCTGGTGTAAAACTGTGCATGTCAGTGAGACAAAGACGGAAGGACCTGTGAGCTTCTATTGACCAATATGGGCCATGTGATAACATAGTTGATTTTTATTGTGGATAGAGAGCTGATTTACCTATAAGGCTATTTTCACACTAGCAGCAGGACGGATCCGACAGGCTGTTCACCCTGTCGGATCCGTCCTGTCGCTATTTCGCCGGACCACCACTCCGTCCCCATTGACTATAATGGGAATAGGGGGGGAGCTCCGGCGCAGCTTGGTAGTGCACGGCGAAAGGCCGCCGGACTAAAAGTACTGCATGTTCGACTTTTTAGTCCGGTGGCCTCTCACCACGTACTGCAGTGCTGCGCCGGAGCTCCGCCAACAGGGTGAACAGCCTGTCGGATCCGTCCTGCTGCTAGTGTGAAAGTACCCTTAGAGCACCTGATTTACCTATTTGCCAAATTTGGTAGATAAAGCTATCAAGAGAATAATGCAGCCGTCATACTGGATTACTTTGCAGATTATCTCTCCCCCCTTATAGCAGCAGTAAACTGACACGGCTTATAGGAGGTCTTACATGTTTTTACTGCTAAAGAAGGACGATATTTAGTATTTAATGTCAGAGACCTAAAACTGCTGAAATGAATAGTCAATAATTCAAAAAAAAAAATATATATATAGTTTGGTATGCATATTGAATTTATAAAACAAGTATTCCTTTCTGATGGAAGTGTTCTTTTAAGTTATTGCTAAAATATACCATAAATGTGACCCTGCCAGTAGGTAGAAAAATAGAATAATATGGCAGAATCTCTAGGAAAGTGACCATTCAGCTTTAGTCGTTTCTACAGGGACAGTTTGGTCATACATTTCTAAGTGCCACTGCCACTTAATTCTATTGATTCGTTTGGGGTTACATTTACTAGTGAATTAATATTAGTTATGTCATTAATGACCACCTGTTTTTTTCTTAAAGAGAACCTGTCCCTACGATATGCAGTGCAATCTGTAGACAGCATGTTCTAGATCAGAATGAGCTGAGAAGATTATACAGTTTTGAGGGAAAATATTCAGTAATACTTGTAATTTATCAGTGACTGACAGCTATCCCTGTATACATACTTACACAGAGAATACTATCAATCACTAATAACAGCTAAATGGCCCCTCTTGAGCTCAGAGCAGAGATTTAAGTGCATAAGGGTGCTTTCACACTAGCTTTTTTCTTTTCCAGTATTGAGTTCCGTCGTCGGGGCTCTATGCCGGAAGAATCCTGATCAGTTTTATCCTAATGCATTCTGAATGGAGCGAAATCCGTTCAGGATGCATCAGGATGTCTTCAGTTCAGTCACTGTACGGTTTTTGGATGGAGAAAATACCGCAGCATGCTGCAGTATTTTCTCCGTCCAAAATTCCGGAACACAAGCCGGATCCGTCATTATTTTACATTGCAATGCATTAATGCCGATCCGGCCCTATGTGTTCTGGAAAAAACGGATCCGGTTTTGCATTCTGCGCATGCGCAGACCTTTAAAAATGTGAAAAAGATAAATACCGGATCCGTTTTTCTGGATGTCAAGCGGAGAGACTGATCCAGTATTGCAATACATTTGTGAGACGGATCCGGATCCGCATCCGGATCAGTCTACAAATGCTATCCGTTTGCATACAGATTGCTGGATCCGGCAGGCAGTTTCGGCGACGGAATCCAGCCACGCTAGTGTGAAAGTACCCTAAGTTAAAAAGTTTTATTGAATCTTTTGCCACTCCGTATCACTCCGCTCTCCTCCTACTGCTGTATAACACGCTGCCTGCCCCGATATTGCATTACATTTTTCAGTGACTGAGTCCGTTTAAAGGTTTTGTCTTGTTTCAGGATGAAACTGGACAGCTCATTTGATCCACCTGTAGTAAAGAATAGACCTTTACCTACCCAACAGATCCTGCGCCATCGCTCTGGGTTGCCCGGCAGGGCTCCTTTTACCTGGCTGTAGCATGTTGTTGATGTGATGTCACCGTTGCATCTAGGTGAACTGAGCCATGCTGGGAGGACCGGTGTGGGAGCTGTCGGGTAAATCTATTCTTTATTGCAGGTGGATCACATGTGGTGCTTGGTTTTCCTTTTTAATAGTGATGTGCGTGCATACATACAGTTGGCCATACCTTTTCATTGCCTACCTGTACAACTGCCCTTTCTCCTTCAGAGCTTTTATTCAAATTATTTTAAGTTTTTCTTCCATTCATACTATGTTAGCTATTTGTAAAATATCTTGGAGACCCATTATTGTAATGTAGGCCAGTCTTGCAGTGATAATCCCTAGGTTTAGAGATTTGCCTTTACTGAAAGGGGATCTTTAGGAATGATTTAAAATGGACACAAGCATCCTGTCCTTGAATGTGAGCAGGAATAGTTTCATCCACTTGCTTAGCTGTCTAAGGTACGATGTGCAGGGCCTCATGACAAACTACGCTCTGGCACTTGAGTATACTACACATTGGTGAGCGTTCCTTTCAGGCTGCTCAGCCATAATGGCATATTGTAGTCAGGATCTCATCATTGCCTTCCATTGTAGGGCAGTGTAGTGAGACACCGCTCTCTCACTCCCTAGGCAGCTCTGCAAGTGGTGGCAGCCAATCCTGGTCACATTCTAGGACAGGTTGCTTGCAGTAATTTAAAATAGTTCCTCGAGGACCATTTTAACTCCTAACCCATTTCATTTTTGGTGTAGAATGGTGGTTTAAAACTTGCTGGAAGGAAGCTGTTTGTGGACCTGGCCGTGAGTCGGGAGGAAGCTGGAAAGCTATGCCAAAAGAAAGTAAAGAAGCCTACAGGAACCAGAAACCTGTACCTAGCGAGGGAAGGATGTGAGTATAGTACTATGGGTGTATCAAAGTACACATACCTATATTGAATTTATTTATTCAGTTGTCTTCAGGTTTTCCTTTAGAACTGGGTTGTTT
The DNA here is from genome assembly GCF_014858855.1 of Bufo gargarizans. Lineage (NCBI taxonomy): Eukaryota > Metazoa > Chordata > Amphibia > Anura > Bufonidae > Bufo > Bufo gargarizans. The sequence continues at coordinate 209,498,193 of NC_058081.1, read as the reverse complement.
GATCTTTTGTGGTGTTTAGTCCATGAAAATCTATGTTTTACATTGCAGGTTAATAAAAGAGACTTGGGGTCATTTACTAGCAGAAATAAGCCTAAATTAGGTTAGGTTGCGCCGCTATCTGCAACTTTTTCCCCCTCACGCCAGGTCTAAAATTGTGGGCGTGGAGTAGGCAGGGCCTGTCTTATTCACCATTTCCTACGCCTGTTTTAGGCATCAAAAAAAGTCTAAATGTAAGACAGCAAGAAAGCTGTCTTACATTTACAACTGGCACTAGATGCGCTAACGTTATGGAGAGGCCGGTACCTCATCATAACTACGGCAGATCCACCTCCAGTTTAGGGCTTTAATAAGACTGGCATCTAAAACGTCGGTCATAAAAGGGAACCTGTCATCAACTTTATGTTGACCTCACTGAGGTGCAGAGCAAAGAGTACTGGTCTAACCCCCCCCCAAATCCTGACTTGGGCGTCATGCACACATCCGTGGAACACGGTCCGTGAGATCCCGGCCTGCTGAGTCCATGAAGTGCACGGCATCTTAGCAACCAATGACGCCGTGTGCTCATGCACTCAACAGGACGGCAGGCCGGGATTTTATGGACCATGCTCCACGGATGTGTGCATTATGCCTTAGGCCTCTCACCCAGTTAAGCCAGTATTCTCTGCTCTGCACTGATGAGGGGCAATCACCCTGAAACAGCTGTCTGCAGATGAGATGCTGGCTTTTTTTTTATTATCCAAGTCATGTCTCAAGGCCTCTTTAAAGGGTCGAGCATTGACTTTTGAGAAACTCTTCTAGTCGAGCAACATTTACTGTACAGGAGATTAACTGCAAGAGGAAACCCTAAAAATAAAATAAAATAATTACACAGAACTATGCCAGGGCCTGGGCAGCTGAGAGGACAGAATAGAGAATTTAGAAATCATAACATGTATAAAAACATTTGATGTCCAACGTAAATTAGTACAACCAATTTTACAATGCCACTGGCATGGGCTAAAAATGGACAATGGTCTTAGAAATCATAACATGTATAAAAACATTTGATGTCCAACGTAAATTAGTACAACCAATTTTACAATGCCACTGGCATGGGCTAAAAATGGACAATGGTCTTGTAGAGAAGTAATTAAAGAAAAAACAACAATATAGAAGGGCCAGAAAATTCTGAGAGGAATTGGTACACAGCCATTTTCAAAGTAATAAAATAAATCAAACTAACCTTTGTAACCATGAAAAGGATCAATATCTATGCCGTTTTTGTACATATGTCAGTGACAAAGGAGTTCACTAGTCTATTTGAAGGGAAAAACTACAGGATTATTCAGTATATTAACTGTCAAACTACTGGAGTTATGTATACAATAAAATGCAGGTATCCTAAATTTATACATAGGGGCAGAGAGTGAGTGTGTGCGGTTTTTAAGTGAGCTATAACGCAATATTCTTGTAGATTGTAAGCCCTCGCGAGCACGGTCCTCTCTCCTGCTGTACCAGTCTGTAACTCGTCATGCTTATTGCAATTGTTTGTATTCTGTATGTACACCCCTTATTATATGTACAGCGCCATTGATTGATTGGTGCTTTATTAATAAATAATAGAGCAATACAAATCTGACGGTACATAGCTAATAAAAGAGTGAAGTTTAAGGTGAGAGTGCAGATAGATAAAGTACATAACTAAGTAGCTAGAACACTAGACGCTCAGTACTTTTAAACTGATCCCCTTGAATTTTACATTTGTATATTGTAATAAAAGTTGAGTTTTAAGCTACAATAGTGGCGAATGGGAAAATGGCCGACTAATAGCCAGAAGGCTAATTGTAAATAAATGCAGCGCATATAGCCACACATTTACCAGGGTCTCATGGTTTCTAGTACATTGATGGCATATCCCAAAGATAGGGTATATATGTAAAAGCCTCAAGAAAAATAACTTTTTAAATGGCATTTGTCAGCAGATTTGTAGCTATGAAACTGGCTGACACTGCCAAAAATTTTGTGTCAAAGCTTCAAACCTAAAAACATTCACCCTCCTTGAGTATGTATAGGCCCATTGGCTGTTTTCTGTTAAGAGCAGCAGTGTTTGTGTGGTTCCCCCACATGCAGATACACGAATGCCATCCTACTGAAGGACTATCGCCATGTTGCATTTGGCATTTTTTTTTTTTTTATCAAACAGGTTGAAGTTTCTGAAGTATTCATTTGTCATCTGTATACATATTTGAGCTAGTTTTATTGATTTCCTCTGTCTTGCCATAGTCATTCGGGAAGGAACAAAACCTGCGGAAGGACTGAGTCCGGAAGATTTGGCAAAAAGAGCTCGGGTAACTATACTGTAATTATAGTTGGGAACTATCGGGGTTGCTAGAGGAAAACTATGAAACTAAATTCTGCTTTCCTGCTGCATATTGTATGTTTCCATGGTTAAATATCACTTATTTAAATTTGTATTTGTATCCCAACAAGAATCGAGCTGTAATACACTGAAATCCTTTGCCCCACCCCATGCGCAGAACATAATTTTGTAGGGGTGGCTGTCCAATGTTCAGTAGCTTCATTAGATGAGGGCCTCATATTTTGTTTGATTTTTTTTTTTTTCTCTCCAGTTTTTAGAGCTAAAACGACTAAAGTTGAAGAATCAGAACATTTTTGTCTCCAGGACTCGTCTGTGTGTTCACAACATCCCAAAATCGGTGGATGACAAAAAATTACGCCAGGTGTTTTTGAATGCAGCCGGTGGGGGTCGCTCAGTAAAAATCAAAGAGGTAAGAAGATCCATGACCCTGTACAACAAGGACATGCCCCAAACAAGAAGAGAGCCTCAGCAATGTGATGTCTGATAGTCGGTGTATGTTGGCAGATGAGCAGTTTTTCTTTGAGTTTGTGCATGTCTTATAGAATGGCTTCACTCGGCCAAATGTCCCCCATTGATCTAAGACTGCAGATAATGGGGTAAGTCAGAGATGACCTTTAGCTACTCAGATTTAGCTCATATTGTGGTTTCCTATACAGTGTCGTGTAATGAGAGACATGAAGGGCGTGGGAGGAAACATTAAGGGCCAGTCTCTGGGCTATGCCTTTCTGGAATTTGCCGAACATGAACATGCACTGACAGCACTGAGGCAGGTGAACAACAATCCAGATCTGTTTGGGCCAAAAAAGGTGAGATTTTCTCCATTATAATGTCTTAATGCTCACAGATTATCATAAAAGCCATTTGGTATTAATGTAAAAATATAGAACTTGCGCCAAATGTAATGTTTGTACAGGAATGGAGTTCTCTAGTACAGACATATAGCTAGTGGCATAGAACTAACCTAGGATGTGTAGGCTGAGTATGACAGGGGTATAGAAGGTTATCCCCTATCAGATTGATGGGAGTCCTACCGTACTCGGTGGAGCTCCCTGAAATGGATGGAGCGGCTGGTCAGAAAGGTGCACTGCTGCTCCATTCACTTCTTCTATGGGAGATCTGGAGATAGCATGTCTAGAACTCGCATAGAAATGAATGGCGCAGTGGTGTGCTTTTCCAACCAAATGCTCCATCCATTTTGGGGGGCTCTATAGGGCCCTCGTTCTCATGATATGGGAAGGTCCCAGCGGTAGGACTCCCAACCATCTGATAGGTAACTTTCTGTAACCTGAATACCCCTTTAACATTCATTCATGTAATATAAATTGTCAATTGTAAGAGAGTCAAATGATATGTTCACAAAGTTTTGGAATTAGTTGGGTATCCACGTGCCATTGTTTCTATGGGGAATTTGTGTTACGATTCGTACGCCCCAGATTTTTTCCTTGCAGATTTTAAATTTGCCTCCTTACATGACATGTCCTCTTTTTTTCCATGCAGAAAACATGGCAGTTGGATTTGCAGCAGGAATTTGAGAGTTCCTGTCCAAATACATGTCTAATATTTTTAGTGTGTTTTTAAACGCATGTGAAATCAGCTTAAATGAGTTTTCCTCACAATGTGCCAACCACGTGTCCTTTTTCAGAAAAACACTGGATGTAGTATATAACCTCAAGAATTCTGCTTCTAGAAACCCATGCTGACCACGTGAAAAACATGCATTTATGCGGGAGCTTGCCCACAGTGTTACACCGCCATAAACTTCAAGTTTAAGACCCCCGCAGATATAACCACAATCTAACCCAACTCCATGTTCTATGCCTGTTTTATCTCTTTTCTAACTGTAAGCCATCTTCCATAACTACTTCCGGCTTTATGGATAGAGTATCCATGCCCTCATCTCCTTCAGACCTACATTTAGCAACCTTGTCTGTGACCACAACCGTTAGTTTGTCACCGAAACCAAAAGTGATGTCTTTAGACTGATAGGTGTAGACAGGACATAATTTGCAATCATGTTCCTTTGTGATGCCCATGTCTACCTCAATCATTTTACATGGCATTTTGTCTGTTACATAAGTCACGTGCATCTTAAGCTTTAGATTTTATTTTTGAAATTTTCAGAGGCCAATTGTGGAATTCTCCTTGGAGGATCTGAATAAACTGAAGATTAAGGAGAGAAGAGCACAACGCAGTCTAGTAAGCAACAATTTCTTAGGTTTCTGGTTTTGCACCGTTACTGTTTGCCCAGGTTCAGTATTTCTGCTACTGTTATAGGGAACCTGTCTTTACATTTGCCATATGCACAGGTATGGAGCTGTAGGTTGCATAAAAGCCAAATTATTGCTGTGCCATTTATTTTTCCATCTATGTAGTTGTATGAGGGCTTGTTTCTTTTGGGGACAAGTTGTAGTTTTAATGGTGCCATTTTCAGGTGCACATAACTTACTTAACTTTTATGAAATCTTTCTGGGAGGGGGATGGGAAAAAACAGCAACACTGCCACTGAGAATTTACATTAAAAAAATTCTGGTGTTAATTTTTTGGCATAAATAACATAATAACTTTACTCTCCGGGACAGTATGATTACAGCGATACCAAATACATATATATTTTTTTTTAAAAATTTTTTTACTACTTTTGCAAAATAAAGATGTTTTTGCATTCCGAGACCCAGAACTTTTTTTTTTTCTTTCTTTCTTTGTGAGGGCTTGATTTTTGCAGAGTGCCTTGTAGTTTTCATTGGTATCATTTTGAGGCATGTAACACTTTATAATTTTTTATTCCGTTTTTTTGGTGGCGAATAAGCAAAAAGCACCAATTCTGGCATTTTTTTTTCTTTCTTACTACATTCACTGGATGGGAAAAATTATGATAATTGTGTAGTACGGGCCGTTACAGACGCGATGATGCCTAATAAGTGGAGAAGGGACTATAATAGGCGATCATTTGATCGCTTCTATAATATATTGCACTGTCCATGTACGGCAATCTATTTTGTCAGTGCTATACTGACATTCACCAGTAGGCTGCGCCATAATTCTCATGACATGCACAGTAAGATGACATGTATATGTATGTCGGAGAAGGAAGAGAGTATGGCACATGCACTAGGATGTTAGCGGAACGCCGGTCACTCTGAGATGGACGAGCTTGTGGCAAAGACTCTGTGACTCGGGCAGTGGAAGATGTCCTGATGACTCCATGACCCACATTTTTCCTATGGAAAGGTACATTTTCAAGTGGATTTACATCAAAATGCCGAGGCTGAGGGCTTTAAAAGACACAGCAATGATTTTGCTGTGATTTGACCTGTGTGTAATGTGAGGCCAGGTTCCCATATGATTAAAATGTAATCAATATTATGATGATATATATTGCTTTGTGGACATTTGGGTAATTGACATCTTTTTCTTTAAGTTTCTTTGTAATTTCTCACTTGCTTTCAGTTTGAGTTGAATAGGACTAAAGCAGGGTTGTACAACTTTTTCTGGTCCGAGGGTTCCCATGGCAGATAGCATTAGGAGAAGGCGATCTCACATTGGCTATGGAAAGAGACAGCTGTACATAGACACACCGGAACTACTGCATCCAGGGAGGGACCCACCCATATGACAAAAGGCTGCAACTTTTCATTAAAATGAAAGAGGAATGACACACCATACAGTCATAAGGATAGATGCTCCAGAATTATTACATGTGGATGCATGAAGCTGATAAAGCAGACATGTCAGGAGAGGTGACAGGTCCTCTTTAGAGAGGAGCAAACTGATTTGTATAAATCGATTTGTCTAGTCAAGCAGAGTTCTGCACCTGCGATGGGCTTTCCCCGAGGGTGAGGATGCTCCCACTGCCGCTTTGGTTGCTCCAAAAAGCAGGCCAAGCACACAGGTTCTTCTTCCACGTCTGGAGCAGTGACTGTTCACGTGCCACAACCCATAAGGGTAGCAACTAGAAGTAGACCCTCTGCTCTTACACCACTGCTTGGATGTCTGGCCTTGTCAATCAAGCGGCGGGGAGAGTGTCCTCAGGTTTGGAACGCTGCTTGATGAGACAAATGGATTCACTCATCTCTAGTCCTCTTTAAAGAGTACAACAGACGTTCTTTCTGTCCTTAAATGGTGTGAAAAAAATGTATCTCCTGGCAATTTATATTTTGACATTTCTGTAACCAAGTACTAAATATCCTTTTTGCTGGATGTATATTTCCCCTTGTTTTGTGATAGACTGAAATGATGTGTATAGACCAGGGGATCAGCAACCTCCAGCTGCTCAGAAACTCCCAGAATGCTTCATTCACTTCTGTGGGAGTTAGAAGAACAGCCAAGCATGTTTTGCTTGCTGGGAGTTGTAGTTTCACAGCAGCTGGTGTGCCGAAGGTTGCTGATCCCCGGTATAGACAATCTTAACATAAATTCTCATCCATAAAAGATAGCCCTTGTTATGTCTCTGTGTTACAAATGCTGTAGTGATGCATTGATGAATCCAAATGGTATCAGTAAGTCATTTTCATGCATTCAATTTGCAGGAGGTCTTGAAACAGAAGCAGGCTAAAGAGCAAGCTGCCGATACCAGTGTGGCACAGCCTTCACTGACTAATGCAAAAAAGAAATCTAAGAACAAGAAAGCCAACGCTCCACCAATGCAGACTGCCACAGATAAAAAGATAGACCCAAATACTCAAAAGGGCACGGAGGCACAGAAAGCAGCAGCAACAGTGCAGGGAACATCAATTAAGTCTCAACCAACAGATTTAGCTCCTCCGAAAGCGGTGAAAAGACCGCATCCAGCTAATGCTGCAGTTGTAAAAACAGAAGGAAACTTGGGGTTGAATGCTAAGCCTCAGTGGTTAGGTTTCCAAACTAAGGAAGAAATAGAGCACCAAGAGCTCCCAGATGGCAAGAAGAGGAGGAAAGTTCTACCCCTGCCTTCTCATACAGGTTCCAAGATAAGGTAGGACTTCTCAGGAAAGCCATTCCTTGAAAATCTTTCTTTAGTCTTACTGTTTTAATGTAATAGAGCTGCTCTGAGTCCATCAGTAGTCCATAGAGTAGCTTCATCCATCAGTAAGAATTTTGGTTACCTGGCTGAATTTCCTTTTAAAGAATTGTGAAATTTTGACAAATGTGAAAAGGAGGTTTATACAGGAAAGTGCGTTATGAATGTTAGCACTCTCAAGGGTGAGTCTTCCATTGTCTGGCATCTGGGTATTACTGTACGTTCTTCTGTCTAAGAATCCTTCCTAACCAGGCATCAAAGGCAGAACGGTAACCTGATGGCTGGTAGTCACCTAGGTCCTAGAGACTTGGTGAAATATCTCAAGCATGGCTTTCTAAAATCCTCACAAAGCCAAGCAGATACACCAATTGTGTAAAATGATTCTAGCCTCTGTGTTCCAATGCCACCACAACTTGCCCTGAGTAAAAATGATGTAATGCCACCTGGCTTCTGTAACTTGACAAGAATTGAATCTGGTAGGTAAAGTATTCGTACTTTCCAATGGCAGAACTGATCTGAGAGATGCTTGCAATTCCAGCCATGAGCATTTGTCATAATGGGTCTACTGAACTGTGGCAAGAGAAGAAAGTTAAGATGTATCAGTCAACGTTGGGCACAACCTTGTCCCACCTTATGCTTCCCATGCCAAAAATGGGTATTTTCTGATTTCAGGCAGAAAGTGTGGGTTACCAAATGAGAGTGATTATTATACAAGATTTTATAAAAATAGTCTTATTTACATCTTGAAGAACAAAAATGTGTCAAAGGGTGAGGTTGGAGAACCAAGTGGTCTTTTTTTCAGCATCACCCACTTCAAAGATTTTAATGGCATGGGAATAAAAGATCCTTCCATACTCATCCATTGCTGGTTAGTGTTGTGATGTAACCAGTTGACTATGTGTCCAAGCAGAAAGGCCAGTTAATAAAGGCTCAAACTAGAGATGCCAGTCACACCTTTCAGGCACATCAGTGTACACTGCAATAGAGGAAGAAAATTAAGGGCATTTAGGTCTGGGAAGTCAGAGAGAAATTGAACATCTAAATACGTGTTGCATACTATTGCCAATTTAATAAAATAAAAATGTATTACAATTGTTTAACAACCCCTCAGGGTATGGAAAATTTTAATGGGTTCTCTGGGAATTATTTAAAATGGACACCAGCAACCTGTTCTAGAATGTTACCGGGACTGCAGAGCTGCCTAGGGGATGAGGGGACAGGGCCTCACTACATTGCTCTACAATAGATGTTAATGATCTGATCCTGCCAATGATACAGTGTGTCATCATGACTGAGCAGCCCGACAGGAGCGTTCACCAATGTGTAGTATACGCCAGTGCCAGAGTGTAGCATGTAGTGAGACCCCATCTCCTACGCAGCTCTACAAGTGGAGGCAACCAGTCCTCCTCACATTCTAGGACAGGTTTCTGGCGCCCATTTTACATCCTTCTCATAAAGCCTCTTTTAGGGCTTCTGTCTAAGATTAGTTTAGTTGCTCACTTGGCCAAAGCACTCAAAATAAAGAGGACTAGGAAAGAGACTTGGCGGTTGATGACAGAGTACGGGCATATAATACCAGTTTAAAATATTATTGACTAGTCCATGATCTGGAAAGAACTAGGACATAGCGGTACCCCACCAGAAGCTGCCCCATGGCAGTTTCTTTTAATAGGGGTGATGTGGGAAGGTTGAACATGATGGGACAGGAATTCTACTGGAGTTATGTCTTTAAATGGAAACAGCCTGTGCTGTACCCTACCACACATTCGAGCAAAGCTGGTTCCAATCAGCCAATGTTGGAATTTATGAATCTGTTGAAAAGAGAGACTTTAACCATAACAATTGGACACAGTGCAGCTTTCATTTCACATATTAACCTATTGAAATTTTATGCTAAAAAAGTTTTTTTTTCCATTCTGATATCTTTTGCAAATAATCATTACTGTAGTACAAAAAGTGTCTGAATGTTGGTTTACTCCATGGATTGCAGGCCCTTACCTTCAGATATAATGGCCCACATTTGTTAAGGTCCTTACTCCAGAATTCCAGCATAATTAAAGTTGTGCCCTTTTGGCATGGATCAGTTTAGACCAATTTTTTTATTGAGCCAAAAAGAAAAGATGGCTAAGCTGTCTAGAAAAGGGGCTGTGGATTTGTCGAGTCAGCTTGGCATGCACCATTTTTTTTGGCACAACATAGGATAAAGTAAGCCAACTAAAAATGGGAAAAGTGTCAAAACTATTACACAGCGTGTGGCACTGTGATAGATGTGATCTTGTCGGGGTTTCCTGCTCTAAGTTCACGCTGTCTGACATGATTAGTAAATGCGGGCTGGTATGTTTAATATTTATTTTATACTGTACATGTGCTCTAATGTCGTTAAATGTTCTCACTGACAACCCCTCTCTTCTCCCAGGGCACGCGACAAGGGTAAAGTTCAACAGCTACCACCGAAGAGACCCAAATCCCAGGAGCAGACCCGAAAGCATCAAAGGCAGATGTCCACACTAAAACAGGTGCGGGGTCTTTACAGGTTGCAGACAGCGTTTCACCTTAGGCTTCTTTGTTCTTGGGGAAATGGGCTGCTCCCCAAAGGTGTCTGGCACTGGCTTTTCCTCTTGTCCCATACACATGCTTAACATGTTTCATTTAATCCCTTCCTGACGCAGCTATTTTCTGTTTTGCCTTTTCATTTTTCACCCCCTGTTTTCCTGGAGCCATAACTTTTTTTTTTTTTATTTTTTTATTTTTCTTTCTGTATGAGGGCTTGTTTTTTGCGGGACACATTGTACTTTCTAATTCCAGCATTTAATATGGCATACGATGTAAAGGGAAGCTGGAAATTCCAGATGGGGTGGAATTGGAAAATACATTTTCCTCCACCGTTTATGGGTTTTGTTTTTACAGCATTCACTATATGGTAAAACTGACTTGTGCTCTTTATTCTCCGGGTCAGTACGATTACGGTGATACCACAATTGTATAGTTTTCTTGCATTTTAATAGTTATGTCTATGGAGATGTGTAGTTTTTGCTAACATAACAAAATAGATGTGGTGGAGGGCACTCACTTATCCGGTGACAAGATTGTTGGTTCAAAAACAATAATTTATTAATACAAAGAAGACATAAATGGACCTAGGTCCACCGAATGGTTAATTTGCTAAATTCACAGTCATATGGTATATAACTGCATCCAAATTGCCCATATCGCTGTGAATACCATTAAACCAGTAGATCGATGCACATTACATTCTGAATCACACAAATTAAAAATAAATGAGGTTAAAAACAAATAATGTTAAAAACAAAAACAAATAATGTTTAAAAACTGTAAATAAATCGGAATGGGTTCGATGAGATATCCAGGGCACTTGGTTGTTGTGTTAGTACTGTTAGACCAATAATATATCAGTCGTTGCCCCTGTATTTCATATGAGAACTCCAGATTTTATATAAAACACTGCCTGTAAGGAGGCGACACTTAAAGGAGGCGACACTTAAAGGAGGCGACACTTAAAGGAGGCGACACTTAAAGGAGGCGACACTAAAATGGACATCATGTTCACCATAAACACATAGTGATAAATCAATTTGATTATAACTCTCATATATAATTGATGCGTAGACACGGCTCGATTATCCAGAGAAATTCATATAATGTTCAAAATCTCTTGGAATAACATTGGCCAAACAGTTCAGTATTAAATATATCCTCTTGGTATAAAAGGACTATTATATATTATCTAGCTCCTGCAGTATCTCGTCTGTAGTCACGTTTTAATGCCGATATTAATAAGGCATATGTAGAGTATTCATATATGGTAACAGAAATATTGGTATTTTACCACTCCTGGAACAGCAGAGATCTCACTGTGTCATATTGTAGCGGAGTAGCAGCGGCAATTCAGCTGGCTTGTGATCGTGGCGTCCCGAGTTGACTACAGTCAGTCTTTAAAGCGCCCCTCTGTCTGTCAACTCAGGAGTATATATTCATCTATATTGAGTCTCCAGCGAATGAATTCCCAGCAATTCGGCTGTCCGCTTCCAGCTGTGTACCTGCAATGTGGGATTCAAGCGCTCTGTATACTTCGGCCTAAACACAGCAAGATCAAAGCAGCCGTCCCATGATCATGTGGGACGCCACAATCACAAGCCAGCTGAATTGAGCGGCTGATGCTGCTCCGCTACAATATGACACAGTGAGATCTCTGCTGTTCCAGGAGTGGTAAAATAACCAATATTTCTGTTACCATGTATGAATACTCTACATATGCCTTATTAATATTGGCATTAAAACGTGACTACAGACGAGATACTGCAGGAGCTAGATAATCAATATATTCTAGTACTTTCATACCAAGAGGATGCAGTGACGAACAGAAGTATTTGAACACCCTGCGATTTTGTAAGTTCTCCCACTTAGAGGGATCATTGAGGGGTCTTCGCAGTCAAGAACAGCTAAAAAAAATCCCAGGGCCGAACCGATCTGAGCTGTCTCAACCCGAACTCCAGACTGGGCGGTGAAAGGGGGAACTAATAGTGCGGCTGAAGTTGGGGACTGCCAATCAGGGTTTGCCAGCACCTCAGGGACTCTAGGGGATCTACGGGCCTGTCTGTGCGGTGGCTGCGACGGGGTAACTATTGCATGTGCCACCGTACCAGCTTCAACTGCCCTTCTGGTGCTCGCCACTTCACCATGTTGTACGGCAGTGCTGGTACTAGGTCCAGGGTGGGCTGCGCTGCTGGTGTATGCCTCACCACGTAATCCGACAGCGCCAGCCCCACTCTGCTGCCTTTGAAGCGGATCCTGCGCAACCTGTGGTGTAGCAACACGGGGCTGGGTACGCCTGTAGGTTTCAGGGACCTCAACCTCCTCGTCCGAACTTTGGGTCAGAGAGCCACTGCTTTCTACAGGTTCATATTCTGACCCGCTGGATTTGTCAAATGAGGGTTCCCATTCCTCATCCGACTGGGTCAGAATCCTGTAGGCCTCTTCAGAAGAATACCCCTTGTTTGACATTTGGACTACTAAATTTAGGGGGTATTCCCTAAGACTACCCAAGAAAAGAAAGAAAGCCTGTCTTACAAATGGGAGGCTAGCGAAGTACCGGAGGCCGCTGCGATTGAAAAAAATATCAAAACGGATTTTTTTTTAATCGCCGCAGTGATAAAAAAAAAATTGTCACTGCGACGGGGCGGGCGTGGGTGAACGCACGTGTGGGCGACCAATCAGGCCTGATCGGGCAAACACTGCGTTTTGGGTGGAGGGCGAGCTAAGGTGGCACTAATACTATTATAGATCTGACTGTGATCAGTTTTGATCACTTACAGATACTATAAAAGTACAAATGCTGATTAGCAATACGCTAATCAGTGAATCAGTGACTGTGGTGAGCTGGGCGCTAACCGATTGCGAACTACCTAACCGAGGGGCCTAAACTATCCTAACACCTATCAGTCAATACCAGTAAAAAAAAATAATTTACAGTTTACACTGATCACTTTTTTCCCCTTTCACTAGGTGATTGACAGGGGTGATCAAGGGGTTAATTGGGGTGATGGGGGTGATCTGGGGGCTAAGTGTGGTGTTTGGTGTACTCACTGTGAACTGTGCTCCTCTGCTGAGACCAACCGACGAAAAGGACCAGCAGAGGAGCACAACAACCCCCCTCAAACTATTTCTGGCCCGCGATGCGCATGCGCGGGCCGGCTGTGAGTGTCATCTCACGTCTCGCGAGATGACTCATATATGCGTGACTCTGCGTAAGACTCCCGCCTCCGGACCGCGATCCTGCTTTAGGCGGTCCGGAGGCGGTTACAGACCGAACATCCACCATACATGTAGGGCGGCTGTCATGAAGGGGTTTAAAAGAGAATGGTGTAACTAAGATATCTCTGAATCACGTCATTTAAAAAATATGCCTTCATCCATCTGAAAAAAAAGCTGTAAAGTCATGGCCACTAGGGGTCTTGCTTCCACCTACGTTGCAGTACACTGCCTGTTGTCAAGCAAGATCCCTCCCTAGTAACAGGGACTCAGAAGATGGCTTAAAGAAAGAAAGGAAGGGGGGATGTGGTCAGAGCTACCTGATAAAAGAACCGCTTCTACGCGGCTTCTGAACATCAGGACCCTTCTTTGTGTCTGTAAGTGTGATTTCCCCATCCTGTTCTACATAGTGGGAAGTAAGGAAAAAAAATGTCAGAGCAGTACAATACAATGCTATCAGAAAGGACCCCCCCCCCCCTTCCCCCTGCCCTGCTTCTGAGTGAAATGCATCTAGCTGTTTAGCTGAAAAAACTGTAGGGAAGCCCAAACATAAGTGTTCCTTCACAGTTATGATCGTGCAGGAGGCACAGTCATTATGTAAACGCTTTAAAATTAACATAATTTTTTAAAAGAGATCAGTTCCTTGCCAGGAAGGTTTAGCACATTTTTCACTATAACCAAGACCTGCTAAGAGACTACTGATCGGAGCAAGTCGAATGGATGTCGGACTGCTTGTTTTATTCAGAATTAGTTAATGAATATTGAGAGGTGAGGTTGGCTTTTGTTCTAGGAGAAGATGGCAGCGCTGTATATTTTCATTCATCTAAAATATTGTCTCCATTTCAGGAACCTGCAAAGAAGAGGAAACCACAAAGAAGCCAGCAAGAGACTCACTTCAATCAGCTAGTAGAACAGTACAAGCGCAAGATCCTTGGGAAGCCCAATAGTACTGCTCCTGTGAAAAAAAGCAAGTGGTTCGAGGACTGAGTCTGACTGCTGTGGGGGACATCACATCTATACATTGTTGTCCTTTGGAGTTCGATGTAAAGACTTCATAAGAACATGAACATCTATGTGACATCCTTATTTAATAAAAGAACGTGGAGTCTTTCCTTGCTGTACTCCTGACATGGAGAGTTTCCAGCTAAGAACTCTTGGCAGATGCCCCCGATATGCCACAAAGATCTAGCCAGCGGGGTTGTGACTTCTGAGAATCCCCACCAATGTCACAACTGGAGGGCCCAGTATCTGTCTTGATGGAAAAGTGACCACACATAAAAGTCTATAGAGAATGAGAGGGAGAACTGTTTTTTTTTCCATGTTTTTCTAAAGAATGCCTATTCTTGGGATTCGTAAGGGTCCTGGCAGACTGACCTCCACATGCCGGATGTTTATGGTACACTGGCCCACATTTAGTAGGATAAAAAGGCCACTTTTTATTGTTGGCATTGTTTGTGCCAAAATTGTGGCGCACCTTATTTTAGATACATTTTTTTATTCAGATGTGCCAAAAAGAATGACTTTTCCTCACATCCTTGACATTTCTTGGTTTTAAACTAGAATGTGGGTGAGGCCAGCTTTTGATACATTTACGAAGCTGAAATCAATGATTCTGTGCATAAAAGTGGTACAGATAAGTTCTTAGTGGACAGAATATTGGTGCCTTGGGCTTCAGGGGCACAGAATTTTGGCACATTGGACAGGGTATTTAGAAATGTATAGGCATGAGCTAAGCCAACAAATAGGTGACCAGAGAGTCTAACGATGAACCAAATCTATCATCAGCCATCATGATAAATCTGCCTACAGATTAGAGGATTAGTACATGTGGGCCCGTGTATATGCCTGACTAGTTGTATGCAGACTGTTTGAGACTGTACAAAGCTTAGGAAGCTGTTTATGTCAATTCATTTTTTTTGTTTTACAGCAATGTAAGATTAATTTTTAATTGTTTTATACAGTTTTTAATGACCATATCTATATTGAAACTTTTGATGTATTACATTGTGATACAGTATGTAATTTGTCCATTATACAAACCGCCACTTGACCATCACACCTTCTGTGATCTTTTATTTAAACGGTGAATGGGATGGTTTCTCGTAATTTCACCTGCTCACTGCTGCGATGTAGACGGCGAGCAGGTAAACAATGAAGGGAAGGCTGTCGTGGCACAGCACGTGGTCTTCTCTTCAACCAGCTGATCGGCGGGTGTGTCTGCTGTCGGACCCTCACCAATCTGATATTGATGACCTATCCTGAGGATAGGTCATCAATAAAAATATCTTGGACAACCCCTTTCATAGATTTTCTTGTTCATGGAATTGGGTGACACAGGCTTGACTGTGGGTACTGCTACTTCCACAGCGTAGCAGTACTGATTTGAAAAAGGTGTTAGCCCCTCCTACAGCTATATCAGCGCTCTGAGCCAAATCAGTTGCAATTTAGAATCTGTAGGAGACAGACCCATCATTTCACGGCACCAGTTGTCTTCAGGAAATACAGAGTAATCAAAATCACACTATTTTCACACTCGCTTTTGGTGCAGATCCGTCATGGATCTACACAGACGTTCAGCTAATACAACCATTTGCATCTGTTCAGAACAGATCCGTTTGTATTATCTTTAACATAGCCAATAGGGGACGGATCCGTTTTCTATTGTGCCAGATTGTGTCATAGAAAATGGATCCGTCCCCATTGACTTACATTGTGTGTCCGAACTGATCCGTTTAGCCCAGTTTCAGAAGACAGACACCAATACGCTGCAAGCAGCGTTTTTGGTGTCCGCCTCCAAAGCAGAATGGAGACGGAACGGAGGCAAACTGATGCATTCTGAGCGGATCCGTTTTGGACCGCTTGTGAGAGCCTTGAATGGATCTCACAAACGAAAAGCCAAAACGCCAGTGTGAAAGTAGACTTATATCAACCCGAGAAGAGAACACAGCGAGGCGGCGGCCCTACTGTAGTCTTCTGCCAGCAGAAAAGATGGCACAGCAGAACCTCCCTCTTCTTATACCCACCAGTGATCCATTCACCTATCCATCCATACCAGCTTTATCTTCCACCGCAAGGGAACATATGCTGAAGGGGCCCTAGACATTTACAGAAGACCAAGGAGGTCAAGTATATACATACTCTATTCCCTTCCAATCCATGCTCCCCCAGTCCTTGTCCGTGCATCAGAGCCTGGTGTGTTTTTTCCCTAGTGCACCTATCATCGTACAAGAGCACTAGTTTTTTTATTTCATTACCTGTATCCTCAGTTTATGTCACACATCTTACTTCCCATGCTATTGCTGTTGTCAGCCGTGGGGAGCATTGCTACAGCATTCTGTGCGAGTGTTTTAACTTCCCCATAGACAGCCTCTTCCATCCAACTGGTGGTACAAGTAGTTTAGTGGCAACGTACCTTATACATTGCATCTCCTGAACACTAAGACACCACCACTGTCTCCCGCATCCACCTGGCTGAAATTCAGAACACTGTTTTCTATGGGTGTGCTCCAGTGCTTGTTCATCACCTCCATCAGTTTAGCCAATAACACCTGAATGTGCCGTTCTGCAGGGGAATGCTCAGTAGTGACCTCACAGCTTCTCCTTGACTTCTTTGCTCTTGCTTTGAGATGCACAGCAGCTCCAGGAGACACTTGCATCATGACTGGTTCACTGCCACAATCAACTTCTCTTCCCACAGGGTTCACACAGAATATCTGATCTGTGGTAAGCTCTACCCTGGGCAGGATTGCTCCTGCACCTCTACTGTCCTACAGCCTAGCTTTTCTCTCCAGTTTTTTTTCTTTCCTACCTAAATACCTCTACATACAGAGGCATTCCTGTGAGCCAGGTCATTGAATACCAGAAAGCATGCTCCCAACCTGGATCCCTCCATAGTCAGACACTTTGCTCACTTACATTGTAAAACCACATTTCGGTGCAGTCAGATCCTCTCTGAAATGCATGTCTTGGAGCAACACAACATGTTAGCAAGTCTGTTCTATCAGCGTAGTTTCCACTAGGTCCTGAACAAGGTTTCTGACATCACCAATAAGTCCAAATCCATTTTGGAATCACTAGGTTGCATATCACTTTAGACTCTTCCTGAACCCTCAGACTTTGGAGTCCTCTTAAACACCCCCTCTACTCACCAGAATTTGCAAGTGGACCAGATCCTCACGTTCCTATGGTACCCTCTGTATCCCCAGTATCTTCTCCCTTTACACCACCATCTCCTATATCAGGGATCAGCAACCTCCGGGACTCCAGCTGTTCTGAAACTACAACTTCCAGACTCCTCCTTTTACTTTTATAGGAGTTACAAGAACAGCGGAGTAAGTGTACATGATGGGAGTTGTAGTTTCACAGTACCTGGAGGGCTTAAGATTGCTGACCCCTGTCCTATATGGTCTGAACATTCCTCTGATAAGGAGAACCTTATATTGGATGTATGTGGAGAAGAGCAGAGGTCTCTGATTTAGCCCTGGTTGGTAAGCAGTTCTCTAACCTCTGCTCCGTTGTAGAATTTTTTGTCTGAAGATATCCAAAGAATGGAATTTCCCTGAATGATATGTTTTTAAGGCCCAAATTCCATTATAAATGGTCTTCTTCTCTAACTGTTGGTCCAA
Organism: Bufo gargarizans; assembly: GCF_014858855.1. Lineage (NCBI taxonomy): Eukaryota > Metazoa > Chordata > Amphibia > Anura > Bufonidae > Bufo > Bufo gargarizans. Next base: position 209,480,444 of record NC_058081.1, on the reverse strand, counting down.
CTTCAACTGCCACCAGCCATATCTTCTGTTAAAAGGTGTGAGAGCTACAGCAGAAAGGACATGCCCCCTGAGCTGCCATTTTGAAATATGGGACTGGTTATATTTATGTCAAAGCGATTGCCATGTACTATATGATGTCTGATTTTCATTTGTTACATTACGCGTGGGATAACCCCTTGAACTGGTGGCTAAGCGCCCGCATGGTATCCATAAGAAGATCCTTTCTTCCTCTCCACTGGCTCATTGTAAAAATGGATACCAGTTTTCTGTACTAAGGAGTCGTCTCCTGGAACCTAAAAGTTCAGGGTGTATGTACCCCGCCTTGTGTCTTTCCTTCCAACTAATACTCTGGAACTTCAGGTTATACTTCTTTCCTGTAGCCACTGGGCTCTTTGGTAGTTGGTCTTTCGGAGTCCAAATGGACAGTGCATCAGTAGACACTTACCTGAATCTTCATGGTAAAACTTGCAGTCTTGTGGCCATACTGGAGACTACCCACATCTTCAGGTGTGCAAAAGATCATATGCCAACTCCCCACATTCCAGGTCTGGGCAGTTGAATGGTGAACATCCTCAGTAGGAATCAGGTCAACTCGGCACAGCAGTGTCTTCATCCTGATGTTTTTGGTGACTTCCGCACCAAATGGGGGGAATGTGAACCTCATGGCCTCTGGAGTCATCAACAACTCACTAGTGTTGGGCTCACAAATTCAGGATCCCAGAGTACTCCCATTTAGAGATGAGTGAATTGATTCATACGGACCACTCTAGAGTCATAAAAAAAAAAAAAAATCCAGTTTACAGAAAATAAAGGTATAAAAAATTATCAAAAAGTTGTATGTACCACTATATAGCACATGTACTACACAGCTCTCATAAAGATCCCCAAACAATATAATAAAAGTTAAAGGGAACGTGTAATCAGAAATAGACCTATCACGTTTTTATTTTTAGCATGTTTTAAAAGTATTTTTGATGATAAAATAATCAGTAGTTATTTTGCACAATAGCCTATAAGTTACTATATCTCTGGTCAAACCAGTATTATTACACAAAAGGAGAAAAAAAATCACTGTGTGCCGACTAGGAGTACCGGATTGAGTTACCTGCACGTAGTTCAGTTAACAGAGCGGTATCCCGATGTGTCAAACAGATTCCAGAGATCCTAAGTAAAGTCTTCAGCTCCACTCAACAAGTGAATGGCCCCTGCCAGCGCTTGCATTCTACTGCGACCTGCATGGAACAGGCGCTTACTGGCTTGTCCTATATGTTGAACCTTTATATCTTTATCCAATAAATCATTTCGGCATAAATGTATCCATATCTAGAAGGCAAACCGTTCTATTTCTTGATTGAGTCCCCCCAGGGCCAGGCTATTAAGGTTATCGGCCCACTTACTTTCTGAATTTATCACAAAGGAAAATTTTGAAGTCATAGACACTATTTACACCAAATTCTATCAAACATTGCAAGTTTGATAAATCCAGTGCCGCTTTATATATGTTTAGAGATGTTACTCCAGTTTTTATGCCACCCCCACCCCTTGGTGAGAACTTGCAACATTTGTAAGACTTTTTTTATTTCTTAGTTGATCATGCCTACTTTCAAAGCTGGAGTGAGTCGTATGAAATCACAAAAAGTCGCAAAGCCCTCTTTTATAACCTTTTTGAAGCCAGACTCTGGAGTGCAGGGTTTTATCAATCCCCCTTCATGTATATGCACAGTCAAGTCACATTATTATTAGTGTTGAGCGCGAATATCGGCACTTCGAGAATTCGCGAATGTTTAGAATATAGTGCTATAGATTCGTAATGACACACATTCATTTTTTTTATTTTGTTTTTTTAACACAGTACACATCAGGTGATCATTCCTCCCTTTTTCTAGCTTGTGGGCCAATGAGAAGGCTTTGTCACAGCTTAGCAACATCCCTAGCAACCAATAGAAAAGTTTCCTACCCCTTCACTATATAAGTTACGACACTCCCCATTTTGTGGAGCTTCATGTGAGAGAGAGGATCTGGAATACTGTGTTGTGCTTTTTCCAATTACATTCCAAATCGCATATATAAATGACCATAATATTCCTGATAGTTAGTGTTAGATAGTAATAGGGAATCGTAGCTGAATAGCTGATAGGGTCCAGTGCAGGGTGTAGTGTAGGTTATAGAGACAGTTAGCTGAAATATATAATCCAGATAGTTAGTGGTAGATAGTAATAGGGAATCGTAGCTGAATAGCGGATAGGGTCCAGTGCAGGGTGTAGTGTAGGTTATAGAGATAGTTAGCTGAAATATATAATCTATATAGTTAGTGTTAGATAGTCATAGGGAATCGTGTAGCTGAATAGCGGATAAGGTCCAGTGCAGGGTGTAGTGTAGGTTATAGAGATAGTTAGCTGAAATATATAATCTATATAGTTAGTGTTAGATAGTCATAGGGAATCGTGTAGCTGAATAGCTGATAGGGTCCAGTGCAGGGTGTAGTGTAGGTTATAGAGATAGTTAGCTGAAATATATAATCCAGATAGTTAGTGTTAGATAGTAATAGGGAATCGTAGCTGAATAGCTGATAGGGTCCAGTGCAGGGTGTAGTGTAGGTTATAGAGATAGTTAGTGTTAGATAGTAATAGGGAATCGTAGCTGAATAGCGGATAGGGTCCAGTGCAGGGTGTAGTGTAGGTTATAGAGATAGTTAGTGTTAGATAGTAATAGGGAATCGTAGCTGAATAGCTGATAGGGTCCAGTGCAGGGTGTAGTGTAGGTTATAGAGATAGTTAGCTGAAATATATAATCCAGATAGTTAGTGTTAGATAGTCATAGGGAATCGTGTAGCTGAATAGCGGATAGGGTCCAGTGCAGGGTGTAGTGTAGGTTATAGAGATAGTTAGTGTTAGATAGTAATAGGGAATTGTAGCTGAATAGCGGATAGGGTCCAGTGCAGGGTGTAGTGTAGGTTATAGAGATAGCTGAAATATATAATCCTGATAGTTAGTGTTAGATAGTAATAGGGAATCGTGTAGCTGAATAGCGGATAGGGTCCAGTGCAGGGTGTAGTGTAGGTTATAGAGATAGTTAGCTGAAATATATAATCCTGATAGTTAGTGTTAGATAGTAATAGGGAATCGTGTAGCTGAATAGCGGATAGGGTCCAGTGCAGGGTGTAGTGTAGGTTATAGAGATAGTTAGCTGAAATATATAATCCAGATAGTTAGTGTTAGATAGTAATAGGGAATCGTGTAGCTGAATAGCGGATAGGGTCCAGTGCAGGGTGTAGTGTAGGTTATAGAGATAGTTAGCTGAAATATATAATCCAGATAGTTAGTGTTAGATAGTAATAGGGAATCGTGTAGCTGAATAGCGGATAGGGTCCAGTGCAGGGTGTAGTGTAGGTTATAGAGATAGTTAGCTGAAATATATAATCCAGATAGTTAGTGTTAGATAGTCATAGGGAATCGTGTAGCTGAATAGCGGATAGGGTCCAGTGCAGGGTGTAGTGTAGGTTATAGAGATAGTTAGTGTTAGATAGTAATAGGGAATTGTAGCTGAATAGCGGATAGGGTCCAGTGCAGGGTGCAGTGTAGGTTATAGAGATAGTTAGCTGAAATATATAATCCTGATAGTTAGTGTTAGATAGTAATAGGGAATCGTGTAGCTGAATAGCGGATAGGGTCCAGTGCAGGGTGTAGTGTAGGTTATAGAGATAGCTGAAATATATAATCCTGATAGTTAGTGTTAGATAGTAATAGGGAATCGTGTAGCTGAATAGCGGATAGGGTCCAGTGCAGGGTGTAGTGTAGGTTATAGAGATAGTTAGCTGAAATATATAATCCTGATAGTTAGTGTTAGATAGTAATAGGGAATCGTGTAGCTGAATAGCGGATAGGGTCCAGTGCAGGGTGTGGTGTAGGTTATAGAGATAGTTAGCTGAAATATATAATCCAGATAGTTAGTGTTAGATAGTAATAGGGAATCGTGTAGCTGAATAGCGGATAGGGTCCAGTGCAGGGTGTAGTGTAGGTTATAGAGATAGTTAGCTGAAATATATAATCCAGATAGTTAGTGTTAGATAGTAATAGGGAATCGTGTAGCTGAATAGCGGATAGGGTCCAGTGCAGGGTGTAGTGTAGGTTATAGAGATAGTTAGCTGAAATATATAATCCAGATAGTTAGTGTTAGATAGTAATAGGGAATCGTGTAGCTGAATAGCGGATAGAGTCCAGTGCAGGGTGTGGTGTAGGTTATAGAGATAGTTAGCTGAAATATATAATCCATATAGTTAGTGTTAGATAGTAATAGGGAATCGTGTAGCTGAATAGCGGATAGGGTCCAGTGCAGGGTGTAGTGTAGGTTATAGAGATAGTTAGCTGAAATATATAATCCAGATAGTTAGTGTTAGATAGTAATAGGGAATCGTGTAGGTGAATAGCTGATAGGGTCCAGTGCAGGGTGTAGTGTAGGTTATAGAGATAGTTAGTGTTAGATAGTAATAGGGAATCGTGTAGCTGAATAGCGGATAGAGTCCAGTGCAGGGTGTAGGTGTAGGTTATAGAGATAGTTAGCTGAAATATATAATCCATATAGTTAGTGTTAGATAGTAATAGGGAATTGTAGCTGAATAGCGGATAGGGTCCAGTGCAGGGTGCAGTGTAGGTTATAGAGATAGTTAGCTGAAATATATAATCCTGATAGTTAGTGTTAGATAGTAATAGGGAATCGTGTAGCTGAATAGCGGATAGGGTCCAGTGCAGGGTGTAGTGTAGGTTATAGAGATAGTTAGCTGAAATATATAATCCTGATAGTTAGTGTTAGATAGTAATAGGGAATCGTGTAGCTGAATAGCGGATAGGGTCCAGTGCAGGGTGTAGTGTAGGTTATAGAGATAGTTAGCTGAAATATATAATCCTGATAGTTAGTGTTAGATAGTAATAGGGAATCGTGTAGCTGAATAGCGGATAGGGTCCAGTGCAGGGTGTGGTGTAGGTTATAGAGATAGTTAGCTGAAATATATAATCCAGATAGTTAGTGTTAGATAGTAATAGGGAATCGTGTAGCTGAATAGCGGATAGGGTCCAGTGCAGGGTGTAGTGTAGGTTATAGAGATAGTTAGCTGAAATATATAATCCAGATAGTTAGTGTTAGATAGTAATAGGGAATCGTGTAGCTGAATAGCGGATAGGGTCCAGTGCAGGGTGTAGTGTAGGTTATAGAGATAGTTAGCTGAAATATATAATCCAGATAGTTAGTGTTAGATAGTAATAGGGAATCGTGTAGCTGAATAGCGGATAGAGTCCAGTGCAGGGTGTGGTGTAGGTTATAGAGATAGTTAGCTGAAATATATAATCCATATAGTTAGTGTTAGATAGTAATAGGGAATCGTGTAGCTGAATAGCGGATAGGGTCCAGTGCAGGGTGTAGTGTAGGTTATAGAGATAGTTAGCTGAAATATATAATCCAGATAGTTAGTGTTAGATAGTAATAGGGAATCGTGTAGGTGAATAGCTGATAGGGTCCAGTGCAGGGTGTAGTGTAGGTTATAGAGATAGTTAGTGTTAGATAGTAATAGGGAATCGTGTAGCTGAATAGCGGATAGAGTCCAGTGCAGGGTGTGGTGTAGGTTATAGAGATAGTTAGCTGAAATATATAATCCATATAGTTAGTGTTAGATAGTAATAGGGAATCGTGTATCTGAATAGCGGATAGGGTCCAGTGCAGGGTGTAGTGTAGGTTATAGAGATAGTTAGCTGAAATATATAATCCAGATAGTTAGTGTTAGATAGTAATAGGGAATCGTAGCTGAATAGCGGATAGGGTCCAGTGCAGGGTGTAGTGTAAGTTATAGAGATAGCTGAAATATATAATCCAGATAGTTAGTGTTAGATAGTAATAGGGAATCGTAGCTGAATAGCGGATAGGGTCCAGTGCAGGGTGTAGTGTAGGTTATAGAGATAGTTAGCTGAAATATATAATCCATATTGTTAGTGTTAGATAGTAATATGGAATCGTAGCTGAATAGCGGATAGGGTCCAGTGCAGGGTGCAGTGTAGGTTATAGAGATAGTTAGCTGAAATATATAATCTATATAGTTAGTGTTAGATAGTAATAGGGAATCGTGTAGCTGAATAGCGGATAGGGTCCAGTGCAGGGTGTAGTGTAGGTTATAGAGATAGTTAGCTGAAATATATAATCCAGATAGTTAGTGTTAGATAGTAATAGGGAATTGTAGCTGAATAGCGGATAGGGTCCAGTGCAGGGTGTAGTGTAAGTTATAGAGATAGTTAGCTGAAATATATAATCCAGATAGTTAGTGTTAGATAGTAATAGGGAATCGTGTAGCTGAATAGCGGATAGGGTCCAGTGCAGGGTGTAGTGTAGGTTATAGAGATAGTTAGCTGAAATATATAATCCTGATAGTTAGTGTTAGATAGTAATAGGGAATTGTAGCTGAATAGCGGATAGGGTCCAGTGCAGGGTGTAGTGTAGGTTATAGAGATAGTTAGCTGAAATATATAATCCTGATAGTTAGTGTTAGATAGTAATAGGGAATCGTGTAGCTGAATAGCGGATAGGGTCCAGTGCAGGGTGTAGTGTAGGTTATAGAGATAGTTAGCTGAAATATATAATCCAGATAGTTAGTGTTAGATAGTAATAGGGAATCGTGTAGCTGAATAGCGGATAGGGTCCAGTGCAGGGTGTAGTGTAGGTTATAGAGATAGTTAGCTGAAATATATAATCCAGATAGTTAGTGTTAGATAGTAATAGGGAATCGTAGCTGAATAGCGGATAGGGTCCAGTGCAGGGTGTAGTGTAGGTTATAGAGATAGTTAGCTGAAATATATAATCCAGATAGTTAGTGTTAGATAGTAATAGGGAATCGTGTAGCTGAATAGCGGATAGGGTCCAGTGCAGGGTGTAGTGTAGGTTATAGAGATAGCTAGCTGAAATATATAATCCAGATAGTTAGTGTTAGATAGTAATAGGGAATCGTGTAGCTGAATAGCGGATAGAGGTCCAGTGCAGGGTGTAGTGTAGGTTATAGAGATAGTTAGCTGAAATATATAATCCAGATAGTTAGTGTTAGATAGTAATAGGGAATCGTGTAGCTGAATAGCGGATAGAGTCCAGTGCAGGGTGTGGTGTAGGTTATAGAGATAGTTAGCTGAAATATATAATCCATATAGTTAGTGTTAGATAGTAATAGGGAATCGTGTAGCTGAATAGCGGATAGGGTCCAGTGCAGGGTGTAGTGTAGGTTATAGAGATAGTTAGCTGAAATATATAATCCAGATAGTTAGTGTTAGATAGTAATAGGGAATCGTAGCTGAATAGCGGATAGGGTCCAGTGCAGGGTGTAGTGTAAGTTATAGAGATAGCTGAAATATATAATCCAGATAGTTAGTGTTAGATAGTAATAGGGAATCGTAGCTGAATAGCGGATAGGGTCCAGTGCAGGGTGTAGTGTAGGTTATAGAGATAGTTAGCTGAAATATATAATCCTGATAGTTAGTGTTAGATAGTAATAGGGAATCGTGTAGCTGAATAGCGGATAGGGTCCAGTGCAGGGTGTGGTGTAGGTTATAGAGATAGTTAGCTGAAATATATAATCCAGATAGTTAGTGTTAGATAGTAATAGGGAATCGTGTAGCTGAATAGCGGATAGGGTCCAGTGCAGGGTGTAGTGTAGGTTATAGAGATAGTTAGCTGAAATATATAATCCAGATAGTTAGTGTTAGATAGTAATAGGGAATCGTGTAGCTGAATAGCGGATAGGGTCCAGTGCAGGGTGTAGTGTAGGTTATAGAGATAGTTAGCTGAAATATATAATCCAGATAGTTAGTGTTAGATAGTAATAGGGAATCGTGTAGCTGAATAGCGGATAGGGTCCAGTGCAGGGTGTAGTGTAGGTTATAGAGATAGTTAGCTGAAATATATAATCCAGATAGTTAGTGTTAGATAGTCATAGGGAATCGTGTAGCTGAATAGCGGATAGGGTCCAGTGCAGGGTGTAGTGTAGGTTATAGAGATAGTTAGTGTTAGATAGTAATAGGGAATTGTAGCTGAATAGCGGATAGGGTCCAGTGCAGGGTGCAGTGTAGGTTATAGAGATAGTTAGCTGAAATATATAATCCTGATAGTTAGTGTTAGATAGTAATAGGGAATCGTGTAGCTGAATAGCGGATAGGGTCCAGTGCAGGGTGTAGTGTAGGTTATAGAGATAGCTGAAATATATAATCCTGATAGTTAGTGTTAGATAGTAATAGGGAATCGTGTAGCTGAATAGCGGATAGGGTCCAGTGCAGGGTGTAGTGTAGGTTATAGAGATAGTTAGCTGAAATATATAATCCTGATAGTTAGTGTTAGATAGTAATAGGGAATCGTGTAGCTGAATAGCGGATAGGGTCCAGTGCAGGGTGTGGTGTAGGTTATAGAGATAGTTAGCTGAAATATATAATCCAGATAGTTAGTGTTAGATAGTAATAGGGAATCGTGTAGCTGAATAGCGGATAGGGTCCAGTGCAGGGTGTAGTGTAGGTTATAGAGATAGTTAGCTGAAATATATAATCCAGATAGTTAGTGTTAGATAGTAATAGGGAATCGTGTAGCTGAATAGCGGATAGGGTCCAGTGCAGGGTGTAGTGTAGGTTATAGAGATAGTTAGCTGAAATATATAATCCAGATAGTTAGTGTTAGATAGTAATAGGGAATCGTGTAGCTGAATAGCGGATAGAGTCCAGTGCAGGGTGTGGTGTAGGTTATAGAGATAGTTAGCTGAAATATATAATCCATATAGTTAGTGTTAGATAGTAATAGGGAATCGTGTAGCTGAATAGCGGATAGGGTCCAGTGCAGGGTGTAGTGTAGGTTATAGAGATAGTTAGCTGAAATATATAATCCAGATAGTTAGTGTTAGATAGTAATAGGGAATCGTGTAGGTGAATAGCTGATAGGGTCCAGTGCAGGGTGTAGTGTAGGTTATAGAGATAGTTAGCTGAAATATATAATCCAGATAGTTAGTGTTAGATAGTAATAGGGAATTGTAGCTGAATAGCGGATAGGGTCCAGTGCAGGGTGTAGTGTAGGTTATAGAGATAGTTAGCTGAAATATATAATCCATATAGTTAGTGTTAGATAGTAATAGGGAATTGTGTAGCTGAATAGCGGATAGGGTCCAGTGCAGGGTGTAGTGTAGGCTATAGAGATAGCTGAAATATATAATCCTGATAGTTAGTGTTAGATAGTAATAGGGAATCGTGTAGCTGAATAGCGGATAGGGTCCAGTGCAGGGTGTAGTGTAGGTTATAGAGATAGTTAGCTGAAATATATAATCCAGATAGTTAGTGTTAGATAGTAATAGGGAATCGTAGCTGAATAGCGGATAGGGTCCAGTGCAGGGTGTAGTGTAAGTTATAGAGATAGCTGAAATATATAATCCAGATAGTTAGTGTTAGATAGTAATAGGGAATCGTAGCTGAATAGCGGATAGGGTCCAGTGCAGGGTGTAGTGTAGGTTATAGAGATAGTTAGCTGAAATATATAATCCATATTGTTAGTGTTAGATAGTAATATGGAATCGTAGCTGAATAGCGGATAGGGTCCAGTGCAGGGTGCAGTGTAGGTTATAGAGATAGTTAGCTGAAATATATAATCTATATAGTTAGTGTTAGATAGTAATAGGGAATCGTGTAGCTGAATAGCGGATAGGGTCCAGTGCAGGGTGTAGTGTAGGTTATAGAGATAGTTAGCTGAAATATATAATCCAGATAGTTAGTGTTAGATAGTAATAGGGAATTGTAGCTGAATAGCGGATAGGGTCCAGTGCAGGGTGTAGTGTAAGTTATAGAGATAGTTAGCTGAAATATATAATCCAGATAGTTAGTGTTAGATAGTAATAGGGAATCGTGTAGCTGAATAGCGGATAGGGTCCAGTGCAGGGTGTAGTGTAGGTTATAGAGATAGTTAGCTGAAATATATAATCTATATAGTTAGTGTTAGATAGTAATAGGGAATCGTGTAGCTGAATAGCGGATAGGGTCCAGTGCAGGGTGTAGTGTAGGTTATAGAGATAGTTAGCTGAAATATATAATCCTGATAGTTAGTGTTAGATAGTAATAGGGAATTGTAGCTGAATAGCGGATAGGGTCCAGTGCAGGGTGTAGTGTAGGTTATAGAGATAGTTAGCTGAAATATATAATCCTGATAGTTAGTGTTAGATAGTAATAGGGAATCGTGTAGCTGAATAGCGGATAGGGTCCAGTGCAGGGTGTAGTGTAGGTTATAGAGATAGTTAGCTGAAATATATAATCCAGATAGTTAGTGTTAGATAGTAATAGGGAATCGTGTAGCTGAATAGCGGATAGGGTCCAGTGCAGGGTGTAGTGTAGGTTATAGAGATAGTTAGCTGAAATATATAATCCAGATAGTTAGTGTTAGATAGTAATAGGGAATCGTAGCTGAATAGCGGATAGGGTCCAGTGCAGGGTGTAGTGTAGGTTATAGAGATAGTTAGCTGAAATATATAATCCAGATAGTTAGTGTTAGATAGTAATAGGGAATCGTGTAGCTGAATAGCGGATAGGGTCCAGTGCAGGGTGTAGTGTAGGTTATAGAGATAGCTAGCTGAAATATATAATCCAGATAGTTAGTGTTAGATAGTAATAGGGAATCGTGTAGCTGAATAGCGGATAGAGTCCAGTGCAGGGTGTAGTGTAGGTTATAGAGATAGTTAGCTGAAATATATAATCCAGATAGTTAGTGTTAGATAGTAATAGGGAATCGTGTAGCTGAATAGCGGATAGAGTCCAGTGCAGGGTGTGGTGTAGGTTATAGAGATAGTTAGCTGAAATATATAATCCATATAGTTAGTGTTAGATAGTAATAGGGAATCGTGTAGCTGAATAGCGGATAGGGTCCAGTGCAGGGTGTAGTGTAGGTTATAGAGATAGTTAGCTGAAATATATAATCCAGATAGTTAGTGTTAGATAGTAATAGGGAATCGTAGCTGAATAGCGGATAGGGTCCAGTGCAGGGTGTAGTGTAAGTTATAGAGATAGCTGAAATATATAATCCAGATAGTTAGTGTTAGATAGTAATAGGGAATCGTAGCTGAATAGCGGATAGGGTCCAGTGCAGGGTGTAGTGTAGGTTATAGAGATAGTTAGCTGAAATATATAATCCTGATAGTTAGTGTTAGATAGTAATAGGGAATCGTGTAGCTGAATAGCGGATAGGGTCCAGTGCAGGGTGTGGTGTAGGTTATAGAGATAGTTAGCTGAAATATATAATCCAGATAGTTAGTGTTAGATAGTAATAGGGAATCGTGTAGCTGAATAGCGGATAGGGTCCAGTGCAGGGTGTAGTGTAGGTTATAGAGATAGTTAGCTGAAATATATAATCCAGATAGTTAGTGTTAGATAGTAATAGGGAATCGTGTAGCTGAATAGCGGATAGGGTCCAGTGCAGGGTGTAGTGTAGGTTATAGAGATAGTTAGCTGAAATATATAATCCTGATAGTTAGTGTTAGATAGTAATAGGGAATCGTAGCTGAATAGCGGATAGGGTCCAGTGCAGGGTGTAGTGTAGGTTATAGAGATAGTTAGCTGAAATATATAATCCAGATAGTTAGTGTTAGATAGTAATAGGGAATCGTGTAGCTGAATAGCGGATAGAGTCCAGTGCAGGGTGTGGTGTAGGTTATAGAGATAGTTAGCTGAAATATATAATCCATATAGTTAGTGTTAGATAGTAATAGGGAATCGTGTAGCTGAATAGCGGATAGGGTCCAGTGCAGGGTGTAGTGTAGGTTATAGAGATAGTTAGCTGAAATATATAATCCAGATAGTTAGTGTTAGATAGTAATAGGGAATCGTGTAGCTGAATAGCGGATAGGGTCCAGTGCAGGGTGTAGTGTAGGTTATAGAGATAGTTAGCTGAAATATATAATCCAGATAGTTAGTGTTAGATAGTAATAGGGAATCGTGTAGGTGAATAGCTGATAGGGTCCAGTGCAGGGTGTGGTGTAGGTTATAGAGATAGTTAGCTGAAATATATAATCCAGATAGTTAGTGTTAGATAGTAATAGGGAATCGTGTAGGTGAATAGCTGATAGGGTCCAGTGCAGGGTGTAGTGTAGGTTATAGAGATAGTTAGCTGAAATATATAATCCAGATAGTTAGTGTTAGATAGTAATAGGGAATCGTGTAGCTGAATAGCGGATAGGAGTCCAGTGCAGGGTGTGGTGTAGGTTATAGAGATAGTTAGCTGAAATATATAATCCATATAGTTAGTGTTAGATAGTAATAGGGAATCGTGTAGCTGAATAGCGGATAGGGTCCAGTGCAGGGTGTAGTGTAGGTTATAGAGATAGTTAGCTGAAATATATAATCCAGATAGTTAGTGTTAGATAGTAATAGGGAATCGTAGCTGAATAGCGGATAGGGTCCAGTGCAGGGTGTAGTGTAAGTTATAGAGATAGCTGAAATATATAATCCAGATAGTTAGTGTTAGATAGTAATAGGGAATCGTAGCTGAATAGCGGATAGGGTCCAGTGCAGGGTGTAGTGTAGGTTATAGAGATAGTTAGCTGAAATATATAATCCATATTGTTAGTGTTAGATAGTAATATGGAATCGTAGCTGAATAGCGGATAGGGTCCAGTGCAGGGTGCTAGTGTAGGTTATAGAGATAGTTAGCTGAAATATATAATCCTATATAGTTAGTGTTAGATAGTAATAGGGAATCGTGTAGCTGAATAGCGGATAGGGTCCAGTGCAGGGTGTAGTGTAGGTTATAGAGATAGTTAGCTGAAATATATAATCCAGATAGTTAGTGTTAGATAGTAATAGGGAATTGTAGCTGAATAGCGGATAGGGTCCAGTGCAGGGTGTAGTGTAGGTTATAGAGATAGTTAGCTGAAATATATAATCTATATAGTTAGTGTTAGATAGTAATAGGGAATCGTGTAGCTGAATAGCGGATAGGGTCCAGTGCAGGGTGTAGTGTAGGTTATAGAGATAGTTAGCTGAAATATATAATCCTGATAGTTAGTGTTAGATAGTAATAGGGAATCGTGTAGCTGAATAGCGGATAGGGTCCAGTGCAGGGTGTAGTGTAGGTTATAGAGATAGTTAGCTGAAATATATAATCCTGATAGTTAGTGTTAGATAGTAATAGGGAATTGTAGCTGAATAGCGGATAGGGTCCAGTGCAGGGTGTAGTGTAGGTTATAGAGATAGTTAGCTGAAATATATAATCCTGATAGTTAGTGTTAGATAGTAATAGGGAATCGTGTAGCTGAATAGCGGATAGGGTCCAGTGCAGGGTGTAGTGTAGGTTATAGAGATAGTTAGCTGAAATATATAATCCAGATAGTTAGTGTTAGATAGTAATAGGGAATCGTGTAGCTGAATAGCGGATAGGGTCCAGTGCAGGGTGTAGTGTAGGTTATAGAGATAGTTAGCTGAAATATATAATCCAGATAGTTAGTGTTAGATAGTAATAGGGAATCGTAGCTGAATAGCGGATAGGGTCCAGTGCAGGGTGTAGTGTAGGTTATAGAGATAGTTAGCTGAAATATATAATCCAGATAGTTAGTGTTAGATAGTAATAGGGAATCGTGTAGCTGAATAGCGGATAGGGTCCAGTGCAGGGTGTAGTGTAGGTTATAGAGATAGCTAGCTGAAATATATAATCCAGATAGTTAGTGTTAGATAGTAATAGGGAATCGTGTAGCTGAATAGCGGATAGAGTCCAGTGCAGGGTGTAGTGTAGGTTATAGAGATAGTTAGCTGAAATATATAATCCAGATAGTTAGTGTTAGATAGTAATAGGGAATCGTGTAGCTGAATAGCGGATAGAGTCCAGTGCAGGGTGTGGTGTAGGTTATAGAGATAGTTAGCTGAAATATATAATCCATATAGTTAGTGTTAGATAGTAATAGGGAATCGTGTAGCTGAATAGCGGATAGGGTCCAGTGCAGGGTGTAGTGTAGGTTATAGAGATAGTTAGCTGAAATATATAATCCAGATAGTTAGTGTTAGATAGTAATAGGGAATCGTAGCTGAATAGCGGATAGGGTCCAGTGCAGGGTGTAGTGTAGTTATAGAGATAGCTGAAATATATAATCCAGATAGTTAGTGTTAGATAGTAATAGGGAATCGTAGCTGAATAGCGGATAGGGTCCAGTGCAGGGTGTAGTGTAGGTTATAGAGATAGTTAGCTGAAATATATAATCCATATTGTTAGTGTTAGATAGTAATATGGAATCGTAGCTGAATAGCGGATAGGGTCCAGTGCAGGGTGCAGTGTAGGTTATAGAGATAGTTAGCTGAAATATATAATCTATATAGTTAGTGTTAGATAGTAATAGGGAATCGTGTAGCTGAATAGCGGATAGGGTCCAGTGCAGGGTGTAGTGTAGGTTATAGAGATAGTTAGCTGAAATATATAATCCAGATAGTTAGTGTTAGATAGTAATAGGGAATTGTAGCTGAATAGCGGATAGGGTCCAGTGCAGGGTGTAGTGTAGGTTATAGAGATAGTTAGCTGAAATATATAATCCAGATAGTTAGTGTTAGATAGTAATAGGGAATTGTAGCTGAATAGCTGATAGGGTCCAGTGCAGGGTGTAGTGTAGGTTATAGAGATAGTTAGCTGAAATATATAATCTATATAGTTAGTGTTAGATAGTAATAGGGAATCGTGTAGCTGAATAGCTGATAGGGTCCAGTGCAGGGTGTAGTGTAGGTTATAGAGATAGTTAGCTGAAATATATAATCCTGATAGTTAGTGTTAGATAGTAATAGGGAATCGTGTAGCTGAATAGCGGATAGGGTCCAGTGCAGGGTGTAGTGTAGGTTATAGAGATAGTTAGCTGAAATATATAATCCAGATAGTTAGTGTTAGATAGTAATAGGGAATCGTGTAGCTGAATAGCGGATAGGGTCCAGTGCAGGGTGTAGTGTAGGTTATAGAGATAGTTAGCTGAAATATATAATCCAGATAGTTAGTGTTAGATAGTAATAGGGAATCGTAGCTGAATAGCGGATAGGGTCCAGTGCAGGGTGTAGTGTAGGTTATAGAGATAGTTAGCTGAAATATATAATCCAGATAGTTAGTGTTAGATAGTAATAGGGAATCGTGTAGCTGAATAGCGGATAGGGTCCAGTGCAGGGTGTAGTGTAGGTTATAGAGATAGTTAGCTGAAATATATAATCCAGATAGTTAGTGTTAGATAGTAATAGGGAATCGTGTAGCTGAATAGCGGATAGGGTCCAGTGCAGGGTGTAGTGTAGGTTATAGAGATAGTTAGCTGAAATATATAATCCTGATAGTTAGTGTTAGATAGTAATAGGGAATCGTGTAGCTGAATAGCGGATAGGGTCCAGTGCAGGGTGTAGTGTAGGTTATAGAGATAGTTAGCTGAAATATATAATCTATATAGTTAGTGCTAGATAGTAATAGGGAATCGTGTAGCTGAATAGCGGATAGGGTCCAGTGCAGGGTGTAGTGTAGGTTATAGAGATAGTTAGCTGAAATATATAATCTATATAGTTAGTGCTAGATAGTAATAGGGAATCGTGTAGCTGAATAGCGGATAAGGTCCAGTGCAGGGTGTAGTGTAGGTTATAGAGATAGTTAGCTGAAATATATAATCTATATAGTTAGTGCTAGATAGTAATAGGGAATCGTGTAGCTGAGTAGCGGATAGGGTCCAGTGCAGGGTGTAGTGTAGGTTATAGAGATAGTTAGCTGAAATATATAATCTATATAGTTAGTGCTAGATAGTAATAGGGAATCGTGTAGCTGAATAGCGGATAAGGTCCAGTGCAGGGTGTAGTGTAGGTTATAGAGATAGTTAGCTGAAATATATAATCTATATAGTTAGTGCTAGATAGTAATAGGGAATCGTGTAGCTGAATAGCGGATAGGGTCCAGTGCAGGGTGTAGTGTAGGTTATAGAGATAGTTAGATGAAATATATAATCCAGATAGTTAGTGTTAGATAGTAATAGGGAATCGTGTAGCTGAATAGCGGATAGGGTCCAGTGCAGGGTGTAGTGTAGGTTATAGAGATAGTTAGATGAAATATATAATCCAGACAGTTAGTGCTAGATAGTAATAGGGAATCGTGTAGCTGAATAGCGGATCGGGTCCAGTGCAGGGTGTAGTGTAGGTTATAGAGATAGTTAGTGTTAGATAGTAATAGGGAATCGTGTAGCTGAATAGCTGATAGGGTCCAGTGCAGGGTGTAGTGTAGGTTATAGAGATAGTTAGCTGAAATATATAATCTATATAGTTAGTGTTAGATAGTAATAGGGAATCGTGTAGCTGAATAGCGGATAGGGTCCAGTGCAGGGTGTAGTGTAGGTTATAGAGATAGTTAGCTGAAATATATAATCCAGATAGTTAGTGTTAGATAGTAATAGGGAATCGTAGCTGAATAGCTGATAGGGTCCAGTGCAGGGTGTAGTGTAGGTTATAGAGATAGTTAGCTGAAATATATAATCCTGATAGTTAGTGTTAGATAGTCATAGGGAATCGTATAGCTGAATAGCGGATAGGGTCCAGTGCAGGGTGTAGTGTAGGTTATAGAGATAGTTAGCTGAAATATATAATCCAGATAGTTAGTGTTAGATAGTAATAGGGAATCGTGTAGCTGAATAGCGGATAGGGTCCAGTGCAGGGTGTAGTGTAGGTTATAGAGATAGTTAGCTGAAATATATAATCCTGATAGTTAGTGTTAGATAGTCATAGGGAATCGTAGCTGAATAGCGGATAGGGTCCAGTGCAGGGTGTAGTGTAGGTTATAGAGACAGTTAGCTGAAATATATAATCTATATAGTTAGTGTTAGATAGTAATAGGGAATCGTGTAGCTGAATAGCGGATAGGGTCCAGTGCAGGGTGTAGTGTAGGTTATAGAGATAGTTAGCTGAAATATATAATCCAGATAGTTAGTGTTAGATAGTAATAGGGAATCGTAGCTGAATAGCTGATAGGGTCCAGTGCAGGGTGTAGTGTAGGTTATAGAGATAGTTAGCTGAAATATATAATCCTGATAGTTAGTGTTAGATAGTCATAGGGAATCGTGTAGCTGAATAGCGGATAGGGTCCAGTGCAGGGTGTAGTGTAGGTTATAGAGATAGTTAGCTGAAATATATAATCCATATAGTTAGTGTTAGATAGTCATAGGGAATCGTAGCTGAATAGCGGATAGGGTCCAGTGCAGGGTGTAGTGTAGGTTATAGAGATAGCTAGCTGAAATATATAATCCATATAGTTAGTGTTAGATAGTCATAGGGAATCGTGTAGCTGAATAGCGGATAGGGTCCAGTGCAGGGTGTAGTGTAGGTTATAGAGATAGCTAGCTGAAATATATAATCCATATAGTTAGTGTTAGTAATAGGGAATCGTGTAGCTGAATAGCGGATAGGGTCCAGTGCAGGGTGTAGTGTAGGTTATAGAGATAGCTAGCTGAAATATATAATCCATATAGTTAGTGTTAGTAATAGGGAATCGTGTAGCTGAATAGCGGATAGGGTCCAGTGCAGGGTGTAGTGTAGGTTATAGAGATAGTTAGTGTTAGATAGCAATAGGGAATCGTGTAGCTGAATAGCTGATAGGGTCCAGTGCAGGGTGTAGTGTAGGTTATAGAGATAGCTAGCTGAAATATATAATCCTGATAGTTAGTGTTAGATAGTAATAGGGAATTGTAGCTGAATAGCGGATAGGGTCCAGTGCAGGGTGTAGTGTAGGTTATAGAGATAGTTAGCTGAAATATATAATCTATATAGTTAGTGCTAGATAGTAATAGGGAATCGTGTAGCTGAATAGCGGATAGGGTCCGGTGCAGGGTGTAGTGTAGGTTATAGAGATAGTTAGATGAAATATATAATCCAGATAGTTAGTGTTAGATAGTAATAGGGAATCGTGTAGCTGAATAGCGGATAGGGTCCAGTGCAGGGTGTAGTGTAGGTTATAGAGATAGTTAGCTGAAATATATAATCCTGATAGTTAGTGTTAGATAGTAATAGGGAATCGTGTAGCTGAATAGCGGATAGGGTCCAGTGCAGGGTGTGGTGTAGGTTATAGAGATAGTTAGTGTTAGATAGTAATAGGGAATCGTAGCTGAATAGCGGATAGGGTCCAGTGCAGGGTGTAGTGTAGGTTATAGAGACAGTTAGCTGAAATATATAATCTATATAGTTAGTGCTAGATAGTATAGGTTATAGTGTGTGGCAGGAAAATAAATGGGCAATGTGCATGTGAGAGAGAGATTTCTCTGTCCATACATATATGCTACAGAAATAATGCTGTGATGTCACAACAATACTAAGTTCAACAATCAGTATTATGTTGTCAGACCTGAATAAAGGTGAAGTTGTATGATTTGCGCAAAAATATTCAGATCAATAGTGGTGATTTGCATTATCTCGAATACTTTGAAAAATTCGATCTGCATATAAAGCTATTGCTGACATACATGGAATTTAAATATAAAACAGTGCTGTAATGCACAATTACTTACCGTGATCGGGACATCTTCCTCACTATCTCGAAAGTTGATGTCAACCATTTTCATCACTTATTTAGCTAGAAGTGCGTATGTGCGCATGCGTGCGTAATAGCGCAATTAAAAAGAATATCACAAAATCACAAATATTTGGCGAATATTTGCCTAAATATTTGTGATATATAGCGAATTTGAATATTGCCCCTGCCGCTCATCACTAATTATCATTACCACTTCCTACTTCTGAAGTCGGCAGTGCATAGCTCATGAAGGAATTCACATGTGGCGAGCTGGCTTGGTGGGTATAGAAGGTGTGTGATAAGCTGTCTGCACACATATCCTTCCATGCTATGATGAGTAAAAGGGATGATTTATCAGAGTTTCAAAAAGGAATGATTATTGGCTTTCAAGCTAAGAGTGGCAGTATTCATAAAACTGCGCAGTATGTGAACTGTTCATGTGCTGCTGTGATGTAACTGTATCGTGAGTGGACAAATGGCACCATTGTGAATAATGGACGTGGAAGCCACGGAGCACCATGTTGATGTGAGAGGTGAACATTGGCTAGGAAGCTGTGCAGCACACCTCCAGAATGAACCAGGAGGCTACCAAATGTGTGTAAAAAGACTTACATTTTCACAGCAGTATTGGAGTTGGACCCCCACTGAATGGAAAAAAGTTGCCTTCTCCGATGAGTTACTACTTCATTGAACGTAAAGACATTGGCATTTCAGGTGAGAAACATCAGAAAAGAAACACTCTGCAACAACCATTGTTGGAAGAATGCAAGCAGGTGGTGGCAGCATGTTTTCTAGGCATTGTTTAGGCCCACTCAACTGATTTAGGTACATCCTTGCAGATCACATAAATTGGTTGGAAAAGCATGACCACGACTTCCAAGTACTACCCTAGTCCCATAATTCCCCAGACTTGAACCCACTTTTAAGTATCTGTGGGACCACCTTGCTTTCACTCTATGGAACTCTCATCCACGCCCCTCCAGCAGCTGTAGGATGCACTGCATTCACAGATACCTGTGACAACTCACCAGGACCTTATGGAGTCACTCCCAGCCTGTCTAGATGCTGTCTGTGCTGCATGTTACCCTGGATATTAGCTGGTGGCCATAATAATGTGACTTGACTGGGTGTTATACCACTTTGTATAAAATTTGGAGGAAAAATACAGCCAATTCCTTGAAATTAAGAAATCCAAGAGTAGATTTGGTACGTATGACCTGAAAATGCCCAAAATTATATTGATATTAGTTTAATATTGTGTCTTACACTACCTGAGTAATCAAGTGAGTTGAGAATTATCAATGTGTTTTGGAGTTTCGGAGGGATCAGGATTCACTTTCTTTGGAAACCAAGGCAATTCTTAAAGGGAATCTGTCACTTGCCTTTACCATTTTAAGCTGTCACCATCGCCATGTTCACTAAAGTACCTTATTTCCTGCAGTCTTCTTCTTACTTTATTTCGTTTTGTCTTTTTGATAAAAAAAGCCCTTTTTATGATATGCTAATGAGGCTCCAAGGTGCCCAGAGGGGCGTTTTTTTCCTCTCTGGTGCCCAGTGACGCCCCCCAGCCCGCCTTGATTTGAATCCCAAGAACGCCTCCTGATCCCGAAATAACCTCCCACAGCCCCGGCAAACTGTTCCGCCCCCTCCCCACGTCATCGTCTACCTTCTAGAAATGCCCCGTCCTTTTTCCTGTCAGCGGCCAGAAAACTCGCGCAG
Organism: Bufo gargarizans; assembly: GCF_014858855.1. Taxonomy (NCBI): domain Eukaryota; kingdom Metazoa; phylum Chordata; class Amphibia; order Anura; family Bufonidae; genus Bufo; species Bufo gargarizans. Next base: position 209,460,200 of record NC_058081.1, on the reverse strand, counting down.
CGCCTGCGCGATCATCAAGCTCCTGAGGGCAATAGCCTCAAAAGTCTCACTGGGCATGCGCCGAGCCCAGTGATGTAATCTGAGCGCTGTTGCCCTGAGGAGGTTGATGATTGCGCAGGCGCAGGGCGCATGGGGTACTGCGCCTGCACAAGTTTTCTGTGTTCATCTGGGGGGTTAGGTCATGGGATATTTTTATCGAGCCGGATGCGGCAATACCTAATATGTATACTTTTTTTTATTTATGTAAGTTTTACACAATAACAGCTTTTTTAAAACAAAAAACATGATGTTTTAGTGTCTCCATATTCTGAGCCATAGTTATTTTTTTATTTTTTGGGGCGATTGTCTCAGGTAGGGGCTCATTTTTTGTGGGATGAGGTTACGGTTAGATTGGTACTACAGGGAGTGCAGAATTATTAGGCAAGTTGTATTTTTGAGGATTCATTTTATTATTGAACAACAACCATGTTCTCAATGAACCCCAAAAACTCATTAATATCAAAGCTGAATATTTTTGGAAGTAGTTTGTTTTTAGTTTTAGCTATTTTAGGGGGATATCTGTGTGTGCAGGTGACTATTACTGTGCATAATTATTAGGCAACTTAACAAAAAACAAATATATACCCATTTCAATTATTTATTTTTACCAGTGAAACCAATATAACATCTCAACATTCACAAATATAAGTTTCTGACATTCAAAAACAAAACAAAAACAAATCAGTGACCAATATAGCCACCTTTCTTTGCAAGGACACTCAAAAGCCTGCCATCCATGGATTCTGTCAGTGTTTTGATCTGTTCACCATCAACATTGCGTGCAGCAGCAACCACAGCCTCCCAGACACTGTTCAGAGAGGTGTACTGTTTTCCCTCCTTGTAAATCTCACATTTGATGATGGACCACAGGTTCTCAATGGGGTTCAGATCAGGTGAACAAGGAGGCCATGTCATTAGATTTTCTTCTTTTATACCCTTTCTTGCCAGCCATGCTGTGGAGTACTTGGACGCGTGTGATGGAGCATTGTCCTGCATGAAAATCATGTTTTTCTTGAAGGATGCAGACTTCTTCCTGTACCACTGCTTGAAGAAGGTGTCTTCCAGAAACTGGCAGTAGGACTGGGAGTTGAGCTTGACTCCATCCTCAACCCGAAAAGGCCCCACAAGCTCATCTTTGATGATACCAGCCCAAACCAGTACTCCACCTCCACCTTGCTGGCGTCTGAGTCGGACTGGAGCTCTCTGCCCTTTACCAATCCAGCCACGGGCCCATCCATCTGGCCCATCAAGACTCACTCTCATTTCATCAGTCCATAAAACCTTAGAAAAATCAGTCTTGAGATATTTCTTGGCCCAGTCTTGACGTTTCAGCTTGTGTGTCTTGTTCAGTGGTGGTCGTCTTTCAACCTTTCTTACCTTGGCCATGTCTCTGAGTATTGCACACCTTGTGCTTTTGGGCACTCCAGTGATGTTGCAGCTCTGAAATATGGCCAAACTGGTGGCAAGTGGCATCTTGGCAGCTGCACGCTTGACTTTTCTCAGTTCATGGGCAGTTATTTTGCGCCTTGGTTTTTCCACACGCTTCTTGCGACCCTGTTGACTATTTTGAATGAAACGCTTGATTGTTCGATGATCACGCTTCAGAAGCTTTGCAATTTTAAGAGTGCTGCATCCCTCTGCAAGATATCTCACTATTTTTGACTTTTCTGAGCCTGTCAAGTCCTTCTTTTGACCCATTATGCCAAAGGAAAGGAAGTTGCCTAATAATTATGCACACCTGATATAGGGTGTTGATGTCATTAGACCACACCCCTTCTCATTACAGAGATGCACATCACCTAATATGCTTAATTGGTAGTAGGCTTTCGAGCCTATACAGCTTGGAGTAAGACGACATGCATAAAGAGGATGATGTGGTCAAAATACTCATTTGCCTAATAATTCTGCACTCCCTGTATTTTGGTGGGCATACGCCTTTTTGATCGCTTGCTGTTGTAGTTTTTGTGATTTAAGGTGACAAATAGTTTATTTAGCAAATATATTTTTTTTTATGGTGTTCATCTGAGGGGTTAGGTCATGTGATATGTTTATAGAGCCGGTTGATACGGACGCGGCGATACCTAATATAGAACTTTATTTGGGGAAAATTACGTTTTTGTTTATTTATTACTTGAAAGTTTAATTTTTGGGCGGGGAAACTTTATTTTTTCAACTTTTTTTAACTTTCTTTTTTGTCCCACTTTGGGACTTCAACTTTTGGGGGTCTAATCCTTTACAATGCATTCCAATACTTCTGTATTGGAATGCATTGGCTGTATGAGTAATACAGTGAGTATTACTCATACAGCTTCTGGCCTGTGAGATCTAGGGGGCTGGATCTCACAGGCTCATCACCGGAAGGCAGCACAGATGCCTAAGGAAGGCATTGCACTGCCTTCCATGCCATCGGGTCCCCCCTACATCACCACGGGGACCCGATGGCACCGCCGCCCGCCGCACCAGGTAAAAGCAGTCAGCGCTGACCGCGGAACATGTGGGCTGCTTCAGACATATGTGGGGTGGCCATCAGGTGTGACGGGGACCCGATGGCAGGGAAGGCAGCCCAATGTCTTCCTTAGGCCTCGTGGCTGCCTTCCAGGAGAGCCTGTGAGATCCAGCCCCCTGGATCTCACAGGCAGGAAGGCTGTAAGTGTATTATACTGTGTAATACACTTACAGCCAATGCATTACAATACAGAAGTATATTGTAATGCATTATAAAGGGGATCAGACCCCCAAAAGTTGAAGTCCCAGAGTGGGAGAAAAAATAAAGTAAAAATAAATAAATGTAAGTTTCAAGTAAAAAAAAGCAAAAAAAAAAAGCCTCCTTTTCCTAAAATAAAGTAAAAGAAAATGGTAAAATATAGGGAAAAAAGACATATTAGGTATCGCCGTGTCCTTATCGACTGGCTCTATAAAAATATCACATGAAATAAGGTGAACACCGTCAAAAAAATAAAATAAAAACTGTGCAAAATAAACAATTCTTTTTGTCACCTTACATCCCTAAAAGTGCAACACAAGCGATCAAAAAGGCGTATACCCCCCATAATAGTACCAATTTAACCGTCACCTCATCCCACAAAAAATGAGCCCCTACCTAAGACAATCGCCCAAAAAATAAAAAATAACTATGGCTCTCAGACTATGAAGACACTAAAAAATGAATTTTTTTGTTTTCAAAATGCTGTTATTGTGTAAAACTTAAATAAAATAAAAAAAGTATACATATTGGGTATCGCCGCATCTATAACAGCCTACTGTATAAAAATACCACATGACCTAACCCCTCAGATGAACACCGTAAAAAAAAAAAAATTTTTGTCACCTTACATCAGAAAAAGTGTAATACCAAGCGAACAAAAAGTCATACACACCCCAAAATCATACCAATAAAACCATCATCTCATCACGCAAAAAATGAGACCCTACCTAAGACAATTGCCCAAAAAATATAAAAACTATGGCTCTCAGAATATGGAGACACTAAAACATGATTTTTTTTGGTTCAAAAATGCTGTTATTGTGTAAAACTTAAATAAATAAAAAAAGTATACATATTAGGTATCCCCGTGTCTGTAATAACATGCTGTATACAAATATCACATGTCACCTTACATCACAAAAAGCGTAATACCAAGCGATCAAAAAGTCATATGCACCCTAAAATAGTACCAATCAAACCGTCATCTCATACCGAAAAGAATGAGCTCATTCATAAGACAGTCGCCCCCCAAAAATAATAAATATGGCTTTCATAATATGGAGACACAAAAAAATCTTTTTTTTCGAAAATGCTTTATTATGTAAAACTGAAACAAACAACTAAAAAAGTAGTCATATTTGGTATTGTTGCATCTGTAACAACCTGATCTATAAAGGTACCACATTGTGAATGACAAAAAATAAAAACTGTGCCAAAACAGCCAGTTTTTGTTACCTTGCCTCACAAACAGTGTAATATAGAGCAACCAAAAATCATATGTACCCTAAAATAATACCAACAAAACTGCCACCTTATCCCGTAGTTTCCAAAATGGGGTCTTTTTTTTAAAGTTTTTTACTTTAGGGGTGCATGAGGGGGGTCTTCAAATGTGACATGGCAGCTTAAAATTATGCCAGTGAAATCTGCCCTCCAAAAACCTCATGGTGCTCCTTTCCTTCTGTGCCCTGCCGTGTGCCCGTACAGCAGTTTACGACCACATATGGGGTGTTTCTGTAAACTACAAAATCAGAGCAATAAATATTGAGTTTTGTTTGGCTGTTAACCCTTGCTTTATTAGTGGGAAAAAAAAATTTAAAATGGAAAATCTGCCCAAAAAGTGAAATTCTGAAATTTAATCTCCATTTTCCATTAATTCTTGTGGAACACCTAAAGGGTTAACAAAGTTTGTAAAATCAGTTTTGAATACCTCGAGGGGTTTAGTTTCTAAAATGGGGTCATTTTTGGGTGGTTTCTATTATGTAAACCTCACACTGTGACTTCAGACCTGAACTGGTCCTTAAAAAGTGGGTTTTGGAAATTTTCTGAAAAATTTCAATATTTGCTTCTAAACTTCTAAGCCTTCTCACATCCCCAAAAAATAAAATGTAATTCACAAAATGATCCAAACATGAAGTAGACATATGGGGAATGTAGAGTAATAACTATTTTAGGAGGTATTACTATCTATTATAAAAGTAGAGAAATAGAAATTTGCTAATTCTTCCAAATGTTTGGTAAATTTGGTATTTTTTATAAATAAAAATGCATTTTTTGACTCAATTTTACCACTGTCATGAAGTACAATATGTGACAAGAAAAAAAAAATCTCAGAATGGCCTGGATAAGTAAAAGCGTTTTAAAGTTATTATCACATAAAGTGACATGTCAGATTTGCTTAAAATTTCTTGGTCCTTAAAGGGGTTGTCTGAGTTATTTTTTTGTTCTTTATATGTTACTAACTAATCAAATGTAACAGCTTTGCCATAAGTGCATCTGTAGTTGCTCCTTTCTCCGATTTCACTGAGGGTCACATGACCTGTGATGTCATCTTTTCTCTCTGCTCTGATAATGATTGGTGCACAAGCCTGCGAGAGCTGTTTTTAGGGTTGCCATCCATCCGGGATTGACCCGGACAGTCCGGGTTTGTAATCCTGTGCCCGGGTACAAGCCTTTCTTAGACCCGGGCACAGGATTATTCATTCAAACTGCAGTGTGGACGTCCGACTGAGACTCCGATCGCATATTTAAGCTGTCACTCACTGCGGCGGCCGGGTGATCAGCTGAGCGCAGCGCTCCCTCCCCTCCCCTCCCCGAGTCCCTCCCTCCCCTCCCCGAGTCCCTCCCCCCCCTCCTTCCTCTAGTCTACACTACAGTGATGCGGCTGCCAGGCAGCGCAGCGGCTCACTCACTGTTCAATCAGTCTCCGGTCTCCCCGCTCCTCCTCGCTCCTCCCCTGCCTCCCAGTCCCTCCCTCCTTCTCTCTGCTAAGGAAGTCAGGTCCACACAGGAAGTGACATTAGAGAGAGAGGCAGGGAGGGAGAATTGAAATCATTCTTCTTCTCCAGTCCAGCTCCAGCAGCCTGCCCACATAGTCCCCAGCCCAGTGCCCACTGTGCCCTGCCTGCAGACAGTGCAGCAGTGGTTTTTCAACCTGACCAAGACAGTCCTGAGTCCTGACACCAGACAATCACTTACTTCTAAAAAGGTATAAATATAAAACATTTGAAGTGTGTATGTAACAGTGTTTAAACAGGTTTCTGAATCTGTCAATCATCAGAAAAAAGCGATGGGCTAATGTCAGCAGTACATAACAGTGTGTTTTATAACCATGCCTGCTGCTGTCGCTGTTCTCTTAAAATAAAGACTTTTATAATATGCTAATGAGCCTCTAGGTGCTATGAGGGCGTTGCTGTAGCACCTAGAGGCTCCGTCTATTCACCCTTTGGCAGTGGCACGCCAATGTCCAGTTGATTGACGTCTGAGTTCTCCTCTTTGTTCCGTAAATCCCGCGCCTGCGTCGAATACTAAACGGAACGGCGCAGGCGTGGGATTTACGGGACGAAGTGGAGAACTCGGACATCAATCAACTGGACATGGGCGTGCCACTGCCAAAGGGTGAATAGACGGAGCCTCTAGGTGCTGCAGCAACGCCCTCATAGCATATTATAAGTCTTTATTTTAAGAGAACAGCGGCAGCGGCAGGCAGGGTTATAAAACACACTGTTATGTACTGCTGACATTAGCCCAACGCTAATGTCAGTCAGCTACATAACATAACGTTTTTTTCTGATGACAGAAACCCTTTAATAAAAAAATATTAATTGATTGGACGACAACTATCAATAAAATGGATTTTGCACTAACATGAAATTTGGATGTTTGTATTGGATGATATTTATTATTGCACATATAAGATGCCCCCCACAAAACAAGGCACTTGTTATAAGATGCCCGCCCCGAGCAAGGCACTTGTTAGTATTGCACATAAAATATGCCCCCATAAAAAAATGCCACAGGTAGCCAGTGACATGTTTTGTGGGGGGCATCTTATATGTGCAATAATACATATCATCCAATACAGACATCCAAATTTCATATTAGTGCAAAATCCATTTTATTGATAGTTGTCATCCAATCGACAAGTGCTTTTAGGGCCTTGCAGGATCCCCTTCATCAGGCCCAGAAATGTGCTTGTCGTTTCAATGACAACTATCAATAAAATGGATTTTCACTATAGATGTACCAATACCCATGCTAATATTGCTGCCTATACAGAGTATTTGGGCAATACTTTCCCCGATATTGGAACTTCTGGTTGGATGAAGATGTCCCTCTGACTGGCAGCGCCAAGGGAGCATACAGCCAACTTCCTTTCCAATCAGAAAGCCAGAAGGTAGGTTATCCTCCGCCTCCTGGCTTCCTGATTGGCTAGGAAGCCTGCTTCACAAACAATGAGCAAGCTGGGCAGTATGTCATGACTCGCGTCCTAGCCTCCTGATTGGTCAGGAAGCTACGTTGCCTACAAAAAAGTGAATCCGGCTTCCTAGCCCACCACGAAGCGGATTGAAATCATGACTCGCCGCCCCTCTTCTTGCTTGGTCAGGAAGCTAGGTTGCCTCTGAAGCCGGTGTTCTTTCACTTGAACGCCGTCTTTGCGGGAAATCAGGAAGCCAGGTGATGGGTTTTGATCCGCCACCCGCCTTCCTGATAGTTATGGTACGAAAGCACCAGTATCGGTACTCGGTATCAGCGAGTACCCGAAAAAAAAATACCGGTACTCGTATTCTATACAAAAAAAATTGTATCGGCTACAATGCACAGATATATCGTCAGCCAAAACATATCGGCCAATAATGGGATTTTTTTTTTTGCTTAATGCCGACAGCTAAAGGAGAACTATGGGGTTAAGGTATTTTTGCATAGTTCTCCTTAGGGTAGCGGGAGGACACAAACTAGCGTCCTCCCCTCACCCTAGTCTCATTATACCACGAGCTACAGCCTACGGTTTACTGAGACACCGCACCATGTCATTTGAAGCTGTTATAGCGGCAAAGGGTGGAGCCAACCCAATACTGAACCCTGCGGAGTAAGACTGGGATGTCATTAAAGTTCATGTGCATGTAAAGTCCGGCGACCCAATACTTTTGGTAATATAGTGTATGTGTTATATATATATATATATATATATATATCTTCTAATAATAATAAACCCGCATCCCACTTGGAGACGCTGGCTCAAGTGGATTCTACAAATCTGGCAGATTGTAAATGGCTCAGACGTACACTCCAAGTTATAATACAACATTTAAAAAGTCATGTATTTTATCAACAGAAATTATATCATGTCTTCAGAGGATGAGCAACAGCCCTGTACTAGTAAAAAAGCTAGGCGGCTTTGCAAGTTTCGGGATAAGTGGCTTGAACATACTAGGCCAGATTTATCATTAGCTCAGGTCAGAATAATGGAGTGAAAAAGTCCCAAAAAAAGTCCCAAACGCTAAAACTGCGCACAAATTTGCGACTTTTTTCTGCTCTGCGCTATGCTCGCCAGTTTTCTGAAAGTGGGCGTGTTTTCTTATGTAAATGAATCTCTAGACAGATTTATTATTGGGACTATTTATAAAGTCGCAAAAAAGTCGCAATTTCACTCCAGTGAGGACCATGCTTATCTTATGAGACTTTTTAATAGAACATGCGACTTTTTCATAAAAACGTGCGACTTTTGTAAAGCCTGCTTACTGACGGATAAACTGCTACCGTCAAACCACATTTATTACAGTCTTAAAGGGCCGATCATAAATCTGACTTGGCTAAAACTGACTTTAGCCATATTTTAAAGTGGAGTCATGAACTCATGATAAATCTGGCCCACTGACTTTAAAACATGGCTTGTAAAAGAACAAGGTGATAATACATTGGGCAGATGCCGTGTGTGTCGCATTACATTCAAGGTGACATATGATGGACTTAAAGCTGTTAAAGCTCACCAAAATTCAGACCGTCACAAGCAAGCTATCCATGCTCAGAAAACATCAGATACTCTGCAAAAGTTTTTTGTCAAAGTCAACACAGAGGAAGAAGACAAAGTCCTTGCTACTGAAATCACTGGGGTTACACATCATCATAGCAATTTGTCTCAGGTGAGTTATTTTATGATTGCTATAATTCAACCTTTTCCTAGTAGTAGTAATTTAGTTTACTTCACATAATTTGCATTATAATAACAGTATAGCTAATGTATTTTTACTGATTATTTATGGTATTTGATAACAAGAAAAGAAAAACAATTTTAGTCCCCTTGTAATAGTAAAATATTAGCAATACATTATGAGGAGTTCACTCAGAATATAGAGATATTAAAATCCATACATAATTTTTAGATTACACTATAGCATATACTTGCCTTTTTATTACTATATTTTGTTTTACTTGTTTTTTAGGACTGTGGGAATAAACTTTATTCAAAATTTTTTCCAGACTCTCCGATTGCCAGGAAAATGCATTGTGGAAGAACAAAATGCGAAGCCCCTTCTTCAGTTGAATCCGCAGTAAAGCAGATTCAAGGTGGAAAACCTTTTTCAATTTCGCTTGATGCTTCAAACAAAGGCAACTCCAAATATTTTCCACTTTCAGTGACCTATTTCACAGTGGATAAGGGAGTTCAGAAAAGAGTGCTGGATTTTTATGAGGGATGCCGATGAAACATCTGATGCAATGTCTGCTCATATACGTCAGGTTCTGAGCTCATTTCAGCTTGATCTCAAACAAGCTATTTCTTATGGTGCAGACAATGCATCTGTGAACTATGGTATCCATCACTCCGTGTATACCAACCTAAGGTCAGAAATTTCTTACCTTTTGGCTGCAGGATGCAACTGCCATCTGTTGCATAATACTGCAAAACATGGATGTAAAAGGTTGACGCTAGACGTGGAAGCCTTCATAATTAAGGTTTACAATGAGTTCTCCTGCAGTGCTAAGCATGTCAAAGAACTAAAGTCATGCTTTGAATTTCTTGATATGGGATATCAAAAACTTTTACGCCATGTACCAACACGATGGCTATCGTTATTTACGGCTTTGGATCTGTTGTTGAAGAATTGGCCAGCTGTAAAGATGTGCTTTATTAAAAAGGGAGAAGAGAACTGTCCACGTCTCATTTGGGATTTTATCAAGTCTCAGGAACATGGTCTTAATCCAGAATCGGAACTCACAATCCATGAATGTTTCCTTTTTTTTGGTTCACAATTTTATGAATGTATTTCAACCTGCCATTTTAAAAATGGAGAGTGATACTATGCAGTCGACTGAAATCTTTCATATTCTTGATGAAGTTCTTAACAATCTCAAGTCGCAGATAGTAGAGAATTTTTTTGGCTTCAGAGTAAACCAGGCACTGAAGAATCTTCCACCAAGTTCACAGGAGGCATTAAAAAAAAATGCTTTTGAAGTTTACAACTCAAGTATACTATATCTGGAGAAGCGATTTAATTTTGGATCAGATTCCTATTTTAAAAAAATCGCCATTATTAGTCTAAAACCTAAAGAGACTTTTACATTCAACAGTGTATGTGAAATTCAGAAGATGTTTAACATAGATGTTGATGGTGATGAACTCTTCAGTGAGTTCAATATTCTTAAAAAAATTCTGCACTTATTGGATCCCGATGAAGAACATTCTGTTGACCTAAGATGGGTAAAATTCTTTGAGAAATACTCTGCACCCAATCTTCAAAAAATAGTGGAATGCGTTTTGGCGATTCCGGTAAGCAATGCATTTGTGGAGCGTGTCTTCAGTGTTATGCAAAACCTTTGGAGTGATGAACGAAACCGGATGTCCTCTAATTTGGTCAAAGCGGAAATCTGCAAAAAAATTCAACTTTAACATGTCTTGCATGGAAATGTATGACTTTGTTGTGAATAACAAACAACTTCTGAAAGCTGCAAAGTCCAATTCAAAGTACATATGGAAGAAGAAATAAAGTCAAAGTTTTTTATTTTAATGTGTAGAGTTTTATTTTACTAGAGCATATGTATAATTTTGTCATATCCTTTTTTGGGGGGATAATAAGACATTTATTTATATTTTTTTGCAATTTACTTAGGGATCCAGGAGTGGAAACACTAAAACTGAGGACGACCAGGACTTATTTTGCTGCATTAATCTGTTACATTTCTATTGTTTGAATTGTATAATGGGCACTTTATTTTTTACTTAAACTAAAAAATGTTATATTTTTTAAGGCAATGTGTTATTTGGTTAAGATTTTGAAAACCAAGGTTTTATTTATCAACCCGGGATGGGTTGTCATTTGTTATTTTAATACCGTATTTAAAAAGCACTTTATTTGTAATTTATTACTACTGGATGTAGTATTTTTGTAATGAGGATTGTTATATACCAGGTACACTTTGTTTCTTAAAATTTAAAAAAGTTTTAAAACTATTTAAAACTTTTAAACTATTTTATTTTAGTATCTAACCTGGGTTACTCTTTTATTTAAAATGTATAATTTATTGTTGCATTTCAAGGTTCAGAAATAAAACAAATCTGTTACTAATTAGTTTGATTGCCTTCTGTTTCTATTTTATAAAACTCTAAAAGATACAGTTGTATGTAACCAAATTCTTGCCTTAGAAGGAGAAAAAGTTTACTTTTTACTCATTACATACAATATATTTTCTTTTTGTATAGGTAATAACACTTCCTATTTAAAGAGTCCGTCAAAGCACAAATATTGTATTTTTTTAAGTACAAAATTTGGAAAGTTGTGATTAATTCCATATGTATTGTGATACCTTGTGATTACCTACAATATTATTTCATTACAAAATATGTGCATAGTGTATACTTACAAAAAAATATTGCTGACACTCTGGTATAAATGGCTGACATCTGTGCTGCGATGTCAGCCGTTTAACCCTTTCCATACCACGGTCCGTACGGACCACTATATGGAAAGGGTTAACAGTCAGGGAGCTCCCTGTGCCTTTGCAGCCCCCAGACAGGATGAGGTGACAGAGGGAGGGAGCTGTGGCAGACGGGGAAGGTTCCCATGGCAACAGGACGCCTTCTCAGGCATCCTGCTGTCCATGGTGCTGAACAGATCTGTGCTAAAGGCATAGATCTGTTCAGACAAAGTGTAAGTAAAATACAGTACAATACACTATATAGTGTACTGTACTGTATTATACAGACATCAGACCCACTGGATCTTCAAGAACCAAGTGGGTCTGGGTAAAAAAAAAGGTAAAAAAAAGGTAAAAAAGTAAAAATCAAAAAACACATTTATCACTGATTAAAAATGAAAAAAATTAAATTCCCTACACATGTTTGATATCACCGCGTCTGTAACGACCTGATCTATAAAACGGTCATGTTACTTCACCCGAACGGTGAACACCATAAAAATAAAAAATAAAAAAACTATGATGAAATTAAAATTTTGCCCACCTTACTTCCCAAAAAAGGTAATAAAAGTGATCAAAAAAGTTGTATGTATGCCAAAATAGTACCAATCAAACCGTCACCTCATCCCGCAAAAATTTTGATATTCGCCCAAAAACTGAAAAAAAAATACTGAAAAGCTCTCAGAATATGGAGACACTAAAACTAGATTTTTTTGTTTTTGTTTCAAAAATGAAATAATTGTATAAAACGTACATAAATAAATAAAAGTATACATATTAGGTATTGCCGCATCCGTAATAACCTGCTCTATAAAAATATCACATGACCTAACCCCTCAGGTAAATACCATAAAAAAAGGTGTAAAAAAAGCTATTTTTTGTCACCTTACATAACAAAAAGTGTAATAGCAAGCAATCAAAAAGTCATACGCACCCCAAAATAGTGCCAATCAAACCATCATCTCATCCCACAAAACTTATACCCTACCCAAGATATTTGCCCAAAAACTGATAAAACTATGGCTCTCAGACTATGGAAACACTAAAACATGATTTTTTTTGTTTCAAAAATGAAATCATTGTGTAAAACTTACATAAATGAAAAGAATTGTACATATTAGGTATCGCCGCGTCCGTGACAATCTGCTCTATAAAAATATTACATGACCTAACCTGTCAGATGAATGTTGAAAATAACAAGAAATAAAAACGGATCCAAAACAGCTATTTCTTGTTACCTTGAATCATATGCACCCTAAACTAGTACCAACAATACTGCCATCCTCTCCCGTAGTTTCTAAAATGGGGTCACTTTTTTGGAGTTTCTACTCTAGGGGTGCATCAGGGGGGCTTCAAATGGGACATTGTGTAAAAAAAAAAAACGGTCCAGCAAAATCTGCCTTCCAAAACCGTATGGCATTCCTTTCCTTCTGCACCCTGCCGTGTGCCAGTACAGCGGTTTACGACCACATATGGGGTGTTTCTGTAAACTACAGAATCATAGCCATAAATATTGAGTTTTGTTTGGCTGTTAACCCTTGCTTTGTAACTGGAAAAAAATTATTAAAATGGAAAATCTGCCCAAAAAAGTGAAATTTTTAAATTGTATCTCTATTTTCCATTAAATCTTGTGGAACACCTAAAAGATTAACAAAGTTTGTAAAATCAGTTTTGAATACCTTGAGGGGTGTAGTTTCTTAGATGGTCTTCACTTTTATGGAGTTTCTACTCTAGGGGTGCATCAGGGGGGCTTCAAATGAGACATGGTGTAAAAAAATCTGCCTTTCAAAAACCATACGGCGCACCTTTCCCTCTATGCCCTACTGTGTACCCGTACAGTAGTTTACGGCCACATATGGGGTGTTTCTGCAAACTACAGAATCAGGGCAATAAATATAGCTTTTTGTTTGGCTGTTAACCCTTGCTTTGTTACTGGAAAAAATCGAATTAAAATGGAAAATTTGCCAAAAAATCTAAATTCAGAATTTTATCACCATTTGCCATTAACTCTTCTGGAACAGCTAAAGGGTTAACAGCGTTTGTAAAAACAGTTTTGAATACCTTAAAGGGTTTCTAGAATGGGGTCGTTTTTGGGTGGTTTCTATTATGTAACAAAGTGACTTCAGACCTGAACTGGTGCCTAAATAGTGGGTTTTTGAAAATCTCTGAAAAATTTAAAGATTTGCTTCTAAACTTCTAAGCCTTGTAACATCCCCCCAAATAAAATATCATTCCCAAATTGATGCAAACATGAAGTAGACATATGGGGAATGAAAAGTAATAACTGATTTTTGTAGGCATTACTATGTATTATAGAAGCAGAGAAATTAAACATGGAAATTTGCAATTTTTTAAACATTTTCGGTAAATTTGGTATTTTTTTTATAACTTCATTTTACCAGTGTCATGAAGTACAATATGTGACGAAAAAACAATCTCAGAATGGCCTGGATAAGTCAAAGCTGTTTTAAAGTTATCAGTACTTAAAGTGACACTGGTCAGATTTGCAAAAAATGGCCTGGTCCTTAAGGTGAAATAAGGCTGTGTCCTGAAGGGGTTAAAGAGGGAGTCTGAATATTTGTGTGTTTATTTGCTTTAGTCTCTTGGAGAACTTGTGATCACTTGATTGCTTGTACAATACAAGGAAATACTTCTATACAGAGAGTTAACCGGCATCCTAATACACAGGGCAGAAACAGGGTATAATAGGAGTCCTAAAATAGTAGGCCCAGGGATTTTGCAATGGCCGGCTGCCATGACAATGTCTCTGCACCTGATTGCTTTTTGTTTAACTATTCAGATGCTGTGCTTGCTATTGACTGTGGCATCTGAGGATTAAGCAGCCAGGATTGGAGCTATGTCCAATCCCGGCTGATGCAGACGAGTGTCAGCTGTGTAACACAGCCTACATCTGCCACATAGAGAGCAGGCTCCTGAGCCCACTTCATACAGTCCAAAGCAGATTGCCTAGCAGTGTTTGTGGTATCCTGTGCTCCTGAAGAACTCTGAAATCTGCTGTCTCCGGACCTCCCGTAGATATGGTGCTGCAGTTTGCATGCTTGACCTGCCAATCTGTTCATTTCGGGAGACCCTGAGTTGTATAAGGCCCCCCTTCTTGTGATCGGGGAGGGGGGGGGGGGGGTTTCCAGCGGTAGGACCTTCCAATCTAATAGTTATCTCCTATCATGTGGATAGGGGATAAATCTTAACCCCTTTAAGTCTGGAATAGGCTGTCCACTCATTCAGCTCAGGGATTTCTATTCATGTAATTGGTGGGTTATCAAAGGTCAAACTGCAAGCAACATATGGATAAATGAAAATCCTCATTAAGTTGCCAGGAGCGATCTTCATGGATTGGACTTTTTTTTCCAGCACATATCACACCACAGATGCTAAGTTAGATTAAGATCTGGCACCCTGCAATAATTTTTCAGGGATGATTTGAGGTCAAGGCATTGACCTGGCCTCCAAAGTCTTCAGATCCCAAACTAATTGAGTATCTGTAGTGCAGTAGGGGCTGGAAAAACAAGTTTGATCCATGGAGAACCTACCTGGAAACCTAATGGGAATTTCCCTTCAGTCACGTTTTGCTTGGGGGCCTGACAGCTGATAAACCAGTCACATGAATGGAGGTCCCGGAGTACCTAAGCTAATTGTGGAAACTGAGTCATAAGCTCCTGAAAGTGTAAGTTCAACTACTGATAACTGCACTGGATTTAGTTTTTTGCATTTATAATACATATACACCCACTTATAATGTGTAGACAGACTTTTATATGCAATGCTATGCAAAAGTTTTAGGCAGGTGTGAGAAAAATGCTGCAAAGTAAGAGTGCTTTCAAAAACAGAAGTGATAAATGCAAAGTGAAATCTAAGTCATATCAATATGTGGTGTGACCACCCTTCAAATCAGCATCAGTTCTTCTAGGTGCACTTTCAGTTTTTGAAGGACCTTGGTAGGGATACTGTTCCAAACATCTTCTGTGGATGTAGGCTTGCTGAAATCCTTCTGTCTCTTCATGTAATCCCAACACAGATTCTATGATATTGAGATAAGGGCTTTGTGGGGACCATATCATCACTTCGAGGACTCCTTGTTCTTCTTTACACTGAAGATAGTTCTTTATGACATTGGCTGTATGTCTGGGGTCCTGGTCCTGAAGCAGAATACATTAAAATTTAACACTTCTATTTTTCAAAGCATTGTCACTTTGCAGAATTCTTTCCACACCTGCCTAACACTTTAGCACAGTACTGTATAGATACACCTAAGTTCTTTTAATAGGAAGATGTTCCTAGCATAGATATAACAACTTAGTCATAGTAGAATCCCATTAATGATTTTTAGGCAGTGCTGCTCACAGCATTGGCCACAAGATGGCAGTCTAGGATTATGCTAACGTCAAATTGCTTGTTCAACTAGCGGCTTTAATCTATGTGTAAAGGCAAAATAGCTTGTAAAAATTAACATATAAAGTAATACAATGCATAAAGATAAGTATTCTTTGTGCTAAACAAACACACAGCAGGCTTTGAAATCCCTGTTCGAAATAGATGTGCTGCATTTGTGTTCCTTAAGTGAAACAAAAGTACAAACAGTAGTTTCAAATATGCCTATAATACCGTACTGAAGCTGTTGTGTTATAGTGGTAATATTATTATAAAAGTTAATATATGCATAGAGCCTGCAGGTAAGTGTAGCTCAGTGATGAAGAAATTGTGGACCAGGAAAATATGTGGACCTAACGTGTTTCCTTAAAGAGGTCTTGTTTAGAAAATGATGGCAGCAACTTCCAGAGAGTACATGCACATTTCCGTGGATCTAGCAGATGAATTGATAATTCCGTACAAATAATCTCAGGTCTGCTAATGTGTTTCATAAAATAGGATCACTATGAAGATACACTGGAGATGAAAGGAGCTGCATATGAAAGTGCCTCATGATGACATCATCCATTCACCCCCGCAAATAGTTCCTT
Organism: Bufo gargarizans; assembly: GCF_014858855.1. Taxonomy (NCBI): domain Eukaryota; kingdom Metazoa; phylum Chordata; class Amphibia; order Anura; family Bufonidae; genus Bufo; species Bufo gargarizans. The sequence goes on along the minus strand of NC_058081.1, from coordinate 209,443,787 downwards.
TAAAAGGAAGCAAATGAGTCAGGTACTAAAACCTTGACTTGGCAAGTCTGATGATGGTAAAAGCAGAGGGAAAGGTACAGACATGGGCATCACCAAGGGTGGATTAAGAATTTAAGAAAAATTCTAAAGGTGGATTTATGTAGGTGGGTCCACATTGGTAGCAGGCCAACATAAGTAGGCAAGGTCAGCAAACCATTAGCTATTTGGCTGACAAAGACATACATGTGCCGCAGTGTACAATTTCAGTAATACAAATAAACTGTGGAATCCAAATAAAGATTATTGTTTGTATCAGTAAATTCCTATAAATGTTCAATAGTATCAGAACCAAGCTCATAACATAAATACAGCACCAGTACCATTATTACATAAATACAGCACCAGAACCAAGCTCATTACATAAATACAGCACCAGAACCAAGCTCATTACATAAATACAGCACCAGTACCATTATTACATAAATACAGCACCAGAACCAAGCTCATTACATAAATACAGCACCAGAACCAAGCTCATTACATAAATACAGCACCAGTACCATTATTACATAAATACAGCACCAGAACCAAGCTCATTACATAAATACAGCACCAGAACCAAGCTCATTACATAAATACAGCACCAGTACCATTATTACATAAATACAGCACCAGAACCAAGCTCATTACATAAATACAGCACCAGTACCATTATTACATAAATACAGCACCAGAACCAAGCTCATTACATAAATACAGCACCAGTACCATTATTACATAAATACAGCACCAGAACCAAGCTCATTACATAAATACAGCACCAGTACCATTATTACATAAATACAGCACCAGAACAATCTATTTACATAGATACAGCACCAGAACAAAGCTCAATACTTAAATATAGCACCAGAACAAAATTTGATACATAAATACAGCACGCTGACAAACTAATTTTATAAGTATGGTACTAGAGCCAACATCATAACATAAATACAGCACCAGAACCCATCTAATTACATAAATACAGCACCAGAACCAAGCGTATTGCATAAATACACTACCAGAGCCCATCTTATTACATAAATACAGCACCAGAACCAAGCGTATTACCTAAATACACTACCAGAGCCCATCTTATTACATAAATACAGCACCAGAACCAGGCGTATTACATAAATACAGCACCAGACCCAAGCTCATTACATAAATACAGCTCCAAAACCAAGTCCATTACATAAATACAGCACCAGAATCAAGCTCATTACATAAATATAACTCCAGAACCAAGTTCATTACATATATACATCACCAGAACCAGGCTCATTATATAAATACAGTACAAAACCCAAGCCCATTATGGAAATTCTGTACCAAAATCATGCTTAGCACAGAGATAAGTTACCCAATGCCACATAAGTTTGTACCACATAAAACTACATCTCCCAGTGTTATCTGAACAATGATAAGGGTATGCTTGAAGCTGTTTTATAAACACAAATGCTATTACCCATCATATTGTGGCAGAACTTGAATGGTTGAATAGCAGTACACAACGATATTCAGTGACTCACAGGTGACATCTTCTCTGGTTGAAATCATTCCTTTTTTTTAAAATTTTCTTCTCGATCTGGCCCAGACTGCCATGATGACTTTTCCTGACCATGTCTCATTGCGCAATTTAGTACACACATGTTTTGTCTCCTGTGTCTTTGTAGAGTACTGGTGAGTGAGTGGTGAGTATGGACTATGGGGGCAATTTTTTATGCAGTGCATTCTCCATATTGTTTAGCCGGTCAAGCTAATTTATCTAAGCTTAAGACAGATTTATCAAAATGCTGCAAAAATTGTCTCAATCCTACTCCAATAAAGGGTTGGTGTAGAAAGTGGAGGCACATCTCAAGAAATGTTAGCCTTAAAGACTCATCAGATTTATCAAACATTGTGTGACATTGGATTTATTTGGCACAAATTATGTCAACGCACTCCTGTAATATATACCCTTCATATGCCCCATAGGCATCCACAAAGCTAGGTACCACTGCATATAAACTTTGAAGAGGCATTATGTTTGTATCTTGCTTCCCTTTCTCTTCCGGCTTATGCAGCATACAGAGAAATCTTTCATGTGTAATGTATTGGTGTCCTTAAACATTGCACAAACTACAGGGTGAGTGAGAGGGTGATGAACTATGCGTCCATAAACATTGTAGTATTATTGCCCTATACATCTTCATAAATCAGAGAGCTAAATAAAACACTTATTATCCTGGACAATCCTCATTAGCTTTGAGTCAATTTCAACTTTTCACGACAATGAATAACATTGATTATCTCATGACAATGGCTCCTGTCAGGGGTGGGATAGATTACCAGTCAATTCTTGAAGTTTATGAGTTGGAAGTAGGAAAAATGGTCAAGTGTAAATATCTCAGTAACTCTGACAAGGACAAAATTGTGATGGCTAGACAACTCAGTCAAAGACTCTCCAAAATGGCAGGTCTTTTGAATTACCTACTGAAATTTGTCCAAGAATGAAGAACCCTAGAGCCCAAGGCTCATTGAATCACATGGGGAGCAATGGCTATTTTGGCTGATTTAGCCCCCTAGAATAGCTATTCAATGAATCAGGATGTTATAAATTTCCCCAAAATATTACTTCCAATCAAATCAGAAATTTTGGCGATTCAGATGAATATTGCTAAACAGCGCTCATCATTTTAGACAAGGGAGGAAAAAAAATAGTCCTAGGAGACCTCACAGTGTCATAAACAAATTTGCAGGCCAATTGGAGCACTTTGATTTAGGTTGAATTTATTTGCACCCAAATCAAATCTTCCAACAAATTTGTTACAATCAGATCCAAAACCGATTTTCAAATTTAGCTTATCTCTAGTTACCAGAGCAGTGCTGGAATAGCAGTGTCCAGGGAATGGTGAGTAATGATTGTTTGTTATTTTAACTCACCTTGGTCTTGATCTTCATGTGGATACTACTTTGACACATACCACCGACCTAAACAATTTTCCAGACCAGGTACACCTATTCTTGGCAACAGTATTCCCTAACTGCCGTGGCCTCTTTCAGCAGAATAATGTGCCCTGCCATACTACAAAAAAAATTATTCAGGAATAGGTTGAGGGACATGACAAAGAGTTTAAGGTGTTGACTTAGCCTCCAGATTCCCCAGATGTCAATCTGATCAAACATCTGTGGGATGTGCTGGGAAAAAAAAAGTCCAATTCATGGCAGTTTGTTTAATTTTTGCATGCTCTCACTGCCTCCTGTGACCAAAACCTTACCCACAGATGACAATCAGTGGCTGCATGACTTAAACTCAGAGTATTACCTGTATAATTGTATGGCCATTGGCCACCACAGGAAGGTGAGGTTTCGACAACACATGGCAGCCAGAGTGTGTAAGCCCAACCTAATACCTGGTGGTCATTAACTTTCTATGAGAATGGTCATGCTATATACATAGTGTCACATGCCAATGGTCATTTTAAGGAATGCTACATCTGTATGTGCTAAATCAACAGGTGGAAGAACATCCTACAATACCCAAGGTATATTAATGACTTGTAATTTTTGTGGCAGGGCAGTGAGTCAGACACACATTATTGATAAACCCTTTTATTGATACACATTTAGTGTGTCTATTATTCATTACTTCTCTTCTGTTAGTATTGTTTCTGGATCTTTTAATCACTATCGACCCTGTAGGTTCCATTATACTAGCACTTTCTTTAAGAAAGTAGAAGTGAATAGCCATCTTCACTAACACAGTGCTCATTATCCCCCATTATCCCCCTTGGCTTAACAATATTACTTGGGCAATTTAAAAGGATTAGGAAAAACTGTACTAATGACAAGACATTTTTAGAGCAATTAAAAATACTCTGCAATCGATTCAAAGAGAAACATTATCTGAGATGTTTGATCCCAGGTCCATTCAACAAAGCCCACGGATTAAAACAGAATCAAGATCTAGTACAGAGGCAATGAACCGCACACACCCTTCTTTTATACACCATTTTATTACATGTTTTAATATTTTACATTCGGCTGTTAGGAAAATGGTCACATGTCATTGGAAACTCCTATTAAATGAGCTCAAACTTAACGAATTCTATCCCTAACATTGAGAATTCCACTAGAACAGGGATGCTCAATCGGCATCCTTCTAGCTGTTCCAAAACTAGAAGGTCCTTCACACTCCCAACAGCCCCACGCAGGTTACATAGCAACATCTCTACGGTCCTATTACCTGAAGCCTTTAAGTGTGGCATATCAACATTGTACATAAAGCAAAGAGCTTTTGCATAGTTGATGCAAGAGATTTTTTCTAATTACAGTAAGCGTTTTTGTATGACGAATATCAGGTCTTTAATAGAGTGCTGCACTTCTGTTGACCAAACAGTTGGCCTACATTGAGAACTCAGTAGTCATTTGGTTGCTATGGCAGCCTGGGGCCTTCTGAAGGCTCCAAGGCCTGCCATAGCTAAATTCCTAAAATTGAATGTAAAAAAGTTAAAATGTTTTAAAGAATATAAAAAAAAGATATACAAATTCAAATCACTTCCCTCCCCCATATTGCAAATAGAAGTAAATAAACAATAACACTTTAAATTTTGGTATCACTGCACCCAGACTATTAAAGTTTTTATCCCATATGGTAAAGGGTGTAACGGGAAAAAAATCTAAATGTCCTTTTCATCTTTTTGGTTTCTTCAGCTTCTAAAAAACATGATTAAAAATTGACAAAGAAGTCATACAAACCCAAAAATGGTATAAATGAAAAATACAGCTCACCCCTCAAAAAATGAACCCTCACACTGCTCCATAGGTGATAGCTGAGAGGGTCATTGGGGATCAAAGAGAACCCTATTTCTCTGTCTGACCTCTCAGATGCCCAGTTAAAAGGGTTGTACCAAGTTTATAAGTTATCTCCACGTGAGAGAGGATAACTAGCGGATCGCTGGGGGTCGGAATGCTGGGGTCCTGCTTGCGCATTGCCACTCCATTCATTCTCTATGGGAGCGCCATAGATAGCCGAGTACAGCGCTCGGCTATCCCGGTGCTCCTATAGAGAATGAATGGAACGGTAACATCTCATTGCCTTGCCTACCTAATCTTGTTCTTTGTTTCTTTTTTATTATTAAACGATTGTATATATATAGATATATATATATACTGTATGCATTTATATATATGAAATGTTTGATTTTTCATTAATTTCACAGCCACATCACAGAACTGGATAAAATTGGAATTCCCAAAACAGTCCACAGAGACAACCTTATTTTCAGGAGGTAAAGGGTTGAACACCATTATTATTATCTGGCAAGGTGATGGATAGCATTATTTTCTTGAGTCACAGTCTGGGCCAGCATACTATTCAATGACCATAGCCAGTGGCGACTCTAGGAACAATATATAGGGGGCACATAAGATACCACAGTCAAAAATGGGGCGGCACTAATAGTTATCACAACTTAATCATACTACTGAAAAAAACGAAATAAGTATATATAAATAAATTACAAAATATGGGAGTATTGCGGTATATGCAGGGATACCTTTTTATTGTACTAACCTAACACTTAAAGGGCTTCTGTCACCCCACTAAAGTCATTTTTTTTGGGGTACTTATAATCCCTATACTGCGATATATCAATATAGGGCGGCTACTTGCTGGTAGCAGCCGCATCCTCCTCTCATAAAGACGCCCCCTCCTCATGTTGATTGACAGGGCCAGCGAACGCGCGCTCGTTCTCTGCTGGCCCTGTCTGCATTCAAAATCTAGCGCCTGCGCCGTACCTGTCTTCAGTCGGCGCAGGCGCACTGAGGGGAGGACGCTCGCTCGGCCGCTCCATCCTCAATGCGCCTGCGCCGATGACGTCACATCTACACCCGGTGTAGGTGCACTGAGGAAGGAGCGGCCTAGCGAGCGTCCTCCCCTCAGTGCGCTTGCGCCGACTGAAGACAGGTACGGTGCAGGCACCAGATTTTGAATGCAGACAGGGCCAGCAAAGAACGAGCGCGTTCGCTGGCCCTGTCAATCAACATGAGGAGGGGGTGTCTTTATGAGATGAGGATGCGGCTGCTACCAGCAAGTAGCCGCCCTACTTGCTGGTAGACAGGTAATTTGCATATGATAAAAGTCAGTTTTTTGCATTATCTACTGAACCAAAATGATTAATAACATTATGTATTGATATCTCGCAGTATAGGGATTATAAGTACCCAAAAAATAAATAAAAGACTTTTGTGGGGTGACAGAAGCCCTTTAAAAGACAAGCTTTCAAGAGTTTTCCTTTCTTCCTTGGTATTGCTTCAGACCTGAGAAAGAGAGAAACGCTCTCCAAAACCTTTATTTATAGTTTAAAGCAGTTTCAGCAAACACCAGGGCTGTGTAAATAATCCCATATGTTAAATATGTCACTAAAGAAGACCAATGAACAGGCGCTCACAGGCTTATTCACAAAAGGGTGAAGAGTTTGGAGAAGGGAACAATCTAGGACAACATTAAGGAATAGGAAAGTGAGCTGAATTGGAGAATTGTTTTCAAATCAGCTATGTTGTCCTCTATTGTTCACTTCTCCTGACTTCTCCAAACTCTTCACCCTTTTGTGAAATAACCCTGTGGGTGTTGTTAGTGTGTGCAACTAATACTACTCATTCTGCTTGTAAAGCAGAATGCGGCGGTCAGGGGTACTTGTAACTCAGGGTGTGCTGGTCAGGGGTGCATGTAACGCAAGGTGCGCTAGTCAGGGGTGCTTGTAACGCAGGGTGCACTGGTCAGGGGTGCATGTAACGCAGAGGGTGCTGGTCAGGGGGGAAGATTCACTTGGCTGCCCACGAGCCCGTAGTGAAGCGGGTGTGCAGCACGGGCAGTACTTTCAGTTTGGCAAAACTGACAGATCGCCGCTGTACTTGCGGCAGCAGGGCAGCCTTTAATATTGATTGGACCCTGGGCAATAATTTACTTGGGCCCCCTGGATTCCGCCTTCGTACATCACAGATCACCTCAGCAATAAAATGCATAGAAAAGTGAAGTCTGTGAGTATCGCAAGCTCTACAGCAATATAAGTTACAGGAATGTGCAGTGTGTGAGTATATCATAGCCAACCCACTGCTTTCCCGATTTGTGCCAACCCATTGTGCTGTCCGATTTTTTTCAGGACCCATTGAAAATGAATAGGTACGCAACTGGTCCAGATCTGTTCCACAAAAAAAGGAACAGATCAGGAAAGAAACAACGGATGTGTGAATGGACCCTAAAGGGGAATCAGCGGTGGGGCACACTGTGTGCTGTCCGCATCCGCATTTCCGGTCCACGGCCCCGAACTTCCGGTCCGCGGCTCTGTGAAAAAATAGAGCATGTCCTATTCTTGTCTGCAGCTGCGAACAAGAATAGGAATGATCTATTAAGTGCCGGCGATGTGCGGCATCAGTGTTTTGCTGTCCGCAATTTGCGGACTGCAAAACACTACAGGCGTCTGAATTGACCCTAAGTCAGTGTTTCAACCCTATTGCCGCTGATTTCACAATCTCAGCTGTGCTCATGTGACCACTCGACTGGCGGCGGGGTTTTCCACTGAAGCCTCAACTGGATGTGCTCCAGTTTCTTCCTGATTAGCAGTGCCCATATAGTCTTATAGTATTTTTCCTCCATATAAATATTTACTCAATGGTTGCATCTTTCCAAGACCAGTCCAAGGAGAAGCAGCAGCTGGTTTACTATTCACAAGACGTGGATCATTATGCTTGTTATTCTCTTTCAGCATAGCCGTTCTGGACACTGGATGTCACCATGTAGTTCTGCTTTTTGTTTTGTTTTTCTATTTAGACTTGCATATGGAGTTGCATCCTTTAAACAGGACCTGTCACTCTTTACAAGTAATTTGCAGCATTTAGTAGTATTTTTATTTCTCAACTATACTAACGGACTGAGGTGATGACAGTTCTCTCCCTGTTTGCATATAGGAGGACGTCAATCAAGCTGAGCCAGACAGGGGGCAGCGGTAGGGTAGTCGTCCAGTACGTCTGTTAGTGGCGTCGCTAGAGGGGGGCGAGGGGGGGCAATTGCCCCCCCTATGTTGTCCCTTGCCCCCCCGGGTGCCCCCCCGCTAATTCTCCCAGGTGAATACTAATGAGCGCTTCCATTATGGAAGCGCTCATTAGTACCGAAGGACCAGGAAGTGGTGAACGCTCTGTACTCACCACTTCCTGGTCCTCGGCTGTCGGCTGTGCAGGGCTGCGCACAGCGTGAGGTCGCTCTGTGACCTCACGCTGTGCGCGCCAGTTTAGAGCACAGTCGACTGAGAAGAAAATGGCAGGCGGCGTCCGTCCAGGAACAGGAGAGGTAAGTGTTTTTATTTTTTATTTTATAAAAAATGTGGCTGCTGGGGGCATTATGGGGGCTAATAGGAGGCATATAAGGGCTAATTGGAGCCATATGGGGCATTTGGAGGCATATTTGGGGGCTAATAGGAGGCATATGGGGGCTATTTGGGGGCTAATTGGAGGCATATATGGGGGCTAATTGGAGGCATATTTGGGGCTAATTGGAGGCATATTTGGGGCTAATTGGAGGCATATTTGGGGCTAATTGGAGGCATATTTGGGGCTAATAGGAGGCATATGGGGCTAATAGGAGGCATATGGGGCTAATAGGAGGCATATGGGGCTGATAGGAGGCATATGGGGGCTAATTGGAGGCATATGGGGGCCTATGGGGCTAATAGGAGGCATATGGGGGCTAATTGGAGGCATATGGGGGCTAATTGGAGGCAAATGGGGGCATATGGGGCTAATAGGAGGCATATGGGGGCAATAGGAGGCATATGGGGGCTGATAGGAGGCATATGGGGGCTAATAGGAGGCATATGGGGGCTAATAGGAGGCATATGGGGGCTAATAGGAGGCATATGGGGGCTAATTGGAGGCATATGGGGGCTAATTGGAGGCAAATGGGGGCATATGGGGCTAATAGGAGGCATATGGGGTAATAGGAGGCATATGGGGTAATAGGAGGCATATGGGGGCTGATAGGAGGCATATGGGGGCTAATAGGAGGCATATGGGGGCTAATAGGAGGCATATGGGGGCTAATAGGAGGCATATGGGGGCTAATTGGAGGCATATGGGGGCTAATTGGAGGCAAATGGGGGCATATGGGGCTAATAGGAGGCATATGGGGTAATAGGAGGCATATGGGGTAATAGGAGGCATATGGGGGCTGATAGGAGGCATATGGGGGCTAATAGGAGGCATATGGGGGCTAATAGGAGGCATATGGGGGCTAATACGAGGCATATGGGGGCTAATACGAGGCATATGGGGGCTAATAGGAGGCATATGGGGGCTAATAGGAGGCATATGGGGGCTAATTGGAGGCATATCGGGGCTAATTGGAGGCATATGGGGGCATATGGGGCTAATAGGAGGCATATGGGGGCTAATAGGAGGCATATGGGGGCTAATAGGAGGCATATAGGGGCTAATAGGAGGCATATGGGGGCTAATTGGAGGCATATGGGGGCTAATTGGAGGCATATGGGGGCTAATTGGAGGCATATGGGGGCTAATAGGCATATGGGGGCTAATTGGAGGCATATGGGGGCATATGGGGCTAATAGGAGGCATATAGGGGCTAATAGGAGGCATATGGGGGCTAATTGGAGGCATATGGGGGCTAATTGGAGGCATATGGGGGCTAATTGGAGGCATATGGGGGCTAATTGGAGGCATATGGGGGCTAATAGGAGGCATATGGGGGCTAATAGGAGGCATATGGGGGCTAATAGGAGGCATATGGGGGCTAATTGGAGGCATATGGGGGCTAATAAGAGGCATAATGGGGGCTAATGAGGCATAAGGGCTGATATGGGGGCTAATGAGGCATAAGGGCTGATATGGGGGCTAATGAGGCATAAGGGCTGATATGGGAGCTAATGAGGCATAAGGGCTGATATGGGGGCTGATATGAGAGGCATAATGTGTCATCCACAGATGCCCCCATAACAGTGTGTCTTCCACAGATCCACCATAACAGTGTGCCTGTGCACTGACGAGAGACAGAAAGAAGGGGAAAGAATACGTGGAAGCAAGCAGAGGACGGCACAGCAGACGACTGAGTAGCTTCTTTTGTAAGTAAATTGCTTTATTATAACTGTATCCCTGCATATCGCAATTCACTCGTATTTTGTAATCTTATTGATATATACTTATTTTGTTTGTGCCCCCCCATTTTTGACTGTGGTATGTTTGTGCCCCCCCTATATATTGTTCCTAGAGTCGCCACTGACGTCTGTGCTCAGCTCTTTATAATCCTGTGTTCTCCCTGAATGTTACATTGTTTCAGAGTAAGGCCTCTTTCACACGGGCGTTGCGGGAAAAGGTGCGGGTGCGTTGCGGGAACATGCACGATTTTTCCGCGTGAGTGCAAAACATTGTAATGCGTTTTGCACTCGCGTGAAAAAAATTGGCATGTTTGGTACCCAAACCCGAACTTCTTCACAGTAGTTCGGGCTTGGGATCGGTGTTCTGTAGATTGTATTATTTTCCCTTATAACATGGTTATAAGGGAAAATAATAGCATTCTGAATACAGAATGCATAGTACAATAGTGCTGGAGGGGTTAAAAAATAAAAAATAAATTAAACTCACGTTAATCCACTTGATCGCGCAGCCCGGCTTCTCTTCTGTCATCTTTTTTGCTGTGTGCAGGACAAGGACCTGTGGTGTCGTCACTCCGGTCATCACATGGGCCATCACATGATCCATCACCATGATAAAAGATCATGTGACGGACCATGTGATGACCGGAGTGACGTCACCACAGGTCCTTTTCCTGCACACAGCAAAAAAGATGACAGAAGAGAAGCCGGGCTGCGCGATCAAGTGGATGGAAGGTGAGTTGAATTATTTTAAATTTATTTTTTAACCCCTCCAGCGCTATTGTACTATGCATTCTGTATTCAGAATGCTATTATTTTCCCTTATAACCATGTTAAAAGGGAAAATAATAATGATCGGGTCCCCATCCCGATCGTCTCCTTGCAACCGTGCGTGAAAATCGCACCGCATCCGCACTTGCTTGCGGATGCTTGCGATTTTCACGCAGCCCCATTCACTTTTATGGGGCCTGCGTTGCGTGAAAAACACACAAAATAGAACATGCTGCGATTTTCACACAACGCACAAGTGATGCGTGAAAATCACCGCTCATGTGAACAGCCCATATAAATGAATGGGTCCTGATTCAGTGCGGGTGCAATGCGTTCAACTCACACATCGCATCCAGGCGGAATACTCACCCGTATTAAGGGTACTTTCACACTAGCATTTTTCTTTTCCGGCATAGAATTCCATCCTAGGGGCTCTATATAAAAGAACTGATCAGTTTTATCCCCATGCATTCTGACTGGAGAGCGATCCGTTCAGGATGCATCAGGATGTCTTCAGTTCAGACTGCTACGGTTTTATCTCCGGCCAAAAATCCGGAACACTTGCCGGAATTCCGGATCCGGATTTTTTTTTTTTTTACATAGGAATGTATTAGTCCTGCAGTGCCGAATCTGCGCAGACTGAAAAATATGTGAAAAATAAATAAATGCCGGATCTGTTTTTCCGGATGATACCGGAAAGACGGATCCGGCATTTCAATGCATTTGTCATACGGAACAGGATCCTGATCAGTCTTACAAATGCCATCAGTTGGCATACGCTTTAACGGATCCGGCAGGCAGTTCCGGCGACAGAACTGCCTGCTGGAATCCTCTGCCGCAAGTGTGAAAGTAGCCTCAAACATACTATATTAATTCTTTGTAAAGAACAGTTTCCTGCTCGCTGTGGTCTCAGAAAGTTGGCGCACTTTGACATACTATTTATGTCATGATGACAGCATGGGCTTAGAAATGTGACTGTGCGATCACCGCAGGAGCTCCACAATCATACACAGACGATCCTGGCCATTTAACCTCTTAAAGGGCATCTGTCAGCAGATTTGTAGCTATGACACTGGCTGATCTGTTACATGTGCACTTGGCAGCTGAAGATATTTGTGTTGGTCCCATCTTCATATGTGCCTGTATTGCTGAGAAAAATGATGTTTTATTATATGCAAATGAGCCTCTAGGAGCAACAGGGGCGTTGTCATTACACCTAGAGGCTCTGCTGCCTCTGTAACTGCCGCGCCCTCTCCACTTTGATTGACAGGGCCAAGTATGATGGCATTTTCACTGCCTGTCCCTGTCAATCAAAGTGCAGAAGGTATGGCAGTTGCAGAAACAGAGCCTCTAGGTGTAACAGCAACGCCCCCGTTGCTCCTAGAGGTTAATTTGCATATATTAAAACATGATCTTTCTCAGCAATGTGGGCACATAAGAACATGGGACCAACACAGATGTCTTCAGCTGCCAAGTGCACATGGAACAGGTCAGCCAGTGTCATAGGTAAATATCTATAGTAGGCTTTGTTGTAGCCAAAAAATTGTGATTTCCAGGAATATATGGGTTCTGCACCCTTAACAAAAGATATGATGACCCTTTGTAATGTGCATATTCCTTTTACAGTTATTCCGTCACTCATATTTCCGTTTCTCTCATATACAGTAAACATTCCTGGAACGTGTAGGAATGGCAATTATGTGACCTTGTTTTCTCATTCTTCACATTGCTGCATTTGATCTCTATACCACAGTGGCCAGAGTCATAAATCATACCTCTGGATGGTGTGTGGCTGTGCAAGTATTCCATCTGGTGAGCGCAGATTTTGTGGATTTAGCAATGCTGGTGGTCAAGGGACGTTTTTCCTTGCCAGCTGATAATGCTAATAAAGAATGTGTTAACTAACAGGAGCTGACAATCTGAAGGTCAGAAACATTGGATGAAGTCATGAGAGTGAACATATTCTAAAAAAGGTATTCTTTTATACACTGAAATCTACTATATATGTAAAATAAACATTTTTTGAATAAAAATGTATCTTGATGTATCCGTTCTTCCCCTGAGTGTGACCAGATGCCAATTTGGAGCATAGGGTGGTAATCTCAAGAGCTATGTTGATGTGTAGATCTGTAGGAGGTACAGACAGGGGCGGACTGGCAATAAATCATACAGGGAAATTTCCCAGTAGACCGATGCCCAGGGGGCCAGTCGTTTCCTCGTGGCTGCCGACCGGGTACATAACAAACTGATGCTCTCAGAATTAGTTCTAGAAGCATCAGATACTTATGCACCTGTCTGGTGGCTGTGGATGCCTCCTGAACTGAACTGTATAGCTGTCCATAGGATGGGGCTGCATTATTTTGTGCTGCACTGTGGTATTATTAGCTCCACCAAATTTTTTGGGCACTGCCTACTTGTATTGCCCTGCCTACAACATGGGTACAATTCAATGTTTTTTTTCAGGGTCACTTTAAGTTCCCAGTCTGCCCCGGGTACAGATGATAAAAATCATTGTTTGCAAAGTAAACATGGGATGTGTCTCCAATAAATGCAATCTAAATTAGGGGATGAACAATCGCACTTAAGATCAGTGGTCCCTAATACAGTCGGATGATTAAACCATTTAAATGTTCGAGTGTATCTGAGCACTATCATTCCTCAGAGGCGGGAAGAAGAGAATCGTACATCTAGAGGTGATGCTTGAGTCCTATACATAAGTACATAAGCTCTTTCCGATGACATTTCTGATCATATTTATCTAAATGAGTAGACAGGCAGATCACAGAGCAGAGATTTGAGATTTTGGTTCATTCAAAATCAAATGGTAAATGATGAAGGAGGTGATAGAGATTCCTATACAATGTTCTCACTATATCTAATGGAAGAACATCAAGATGAACATTTTCTGGTGGAACAAAATCCATTATTACCCATGAATTACTTTGGTGTTTGTCACTGGATGATAAAACAGATGTGTTAATGACTACATTTCCATCATAGACTTTTAGGTCCATGTTTTTAGTGTGTATCCAAACCATCTAGATAAGCCAGTCGTGTGGCCGATCTGATACCTTATTAAATAGTTTCCAACAAGGCCATACATTTTGACATGACTTTTCGTCAGTGATAGCAAAGTGTTTTGTTTACTATCCAGTCATCTAGATAAATCATGGCTTGAATTTCTTGATATCCAAGAGCTGTGGTCACAACTGAAAGCCAGTATGGAAAAGCCCTCCCAAATGGAGAGTTGGCATTCTTCTTTCAAATGTAAGGCAAATATGGGAAACATCCTGATCTGACAGGGGTGGGGAGGTCAGCTCTTTACAGATTGACTGAAACCATTCCATTCAATTTTCTTGTAGAACCTCAACAATTTCAATGTTTTATTGTTTCCATCTTAAACATCTTGATATTGAAAAAATGCGAGAAAGCTGAGATTAATTATAAGACTCCATTTTCCTTCAGGTTTGGAGAACTGTTTCAGGAGATGTCTTGTCCTGGTAATTGGTATGACACTGCATGGGAGTCGGAGCTCTGCATCTGAAAAATAGAAGATCAGATTCTTTAAGGAGATATTCAGAAGTCAAGTAGAAAATGTTGGACCTATTTAGAGTAAAAAGAATATGGTATTCAAGGGTGGATATTCACTTTAAAGTGGTTCTCTGGTTTACAAAACCGATTTTGAATACTCTATTACAAAAGTTAATAGTGCACGACTCAGTAACCCCCTCTATTAACCAGAGTGGGGGAGAGGTTACAAAGAGCGTCTCTTACTGAAGGACCAGTCCCATCCTGCATTTGTATTATAGCTGCAACACCAAAAACTTCTGTGTTTTTTTTCTGAACCGTACTTTATCATTGGATTCTTAGGTGCCCTTTACATGGGCCGACCCAACAGGCAATTATTGGGAATGAGCCGTTTGTTGTCTGAATGTCATGCAGCAATCACCTCCACTGTATGGGGACCAATGATCGATGCTGTGATTGCTCATCCCATAAAGAAGCATGGTTTCTGGGCAGAAAATCATGTTTTTTGGGCCAGAAATAATGATTTAGGTGTCTACATCAGCAATGTCTTTACCCTGTTGAAGGAGTGTTTGTTCATTTTTCTTGTAATCAGCAGTACCTTTACCTGGGCAATTAATGGGAACAAGGGTTCCTAGGAATGCCTCTTCCCTATAATTTCTCAGTGTCAGGGGCCTTTAGTTGGATCCTAAAGAATTGCCAGTGATCCGGGAGTTGTGATGTGAAAACGGCCTTACAATATGTTAATTGGCCCTTTTTTCCCTTTTTAATGAAGTATGCATTCTCATCCATAGCCATAGAAATGTCTATTTTAAATGAAGGAACATATCTATTTTGTTCTGTAAAATTTCAAGAAAAATATTCCAGAAGAGTGAAAGAGAAAAAAAATTAATCAAACAACAGTTGCTTCCCCAACTGATGGGTCAGCATTGATATACTTCTGACTTTATCCTGAAGCATGTACCCTTACATTGTGCGATGCATACATAACCTATACACTATTGATGGTAGATACATGCTAAGCCGTAACTATCAGCTTCCATTTACATAGTACTTAAGGCTGTCAACACAAGCTACTGCTTAGTTTACTTTCTAATCGGGGATTTCCATTGACGTTCCTCAGAAAAAACAGGTCAGGGAGGCCGCAGTGATCTACAAGTATGGTCACGTATTACAAGTGGTGGATGCGGACTGAACAGTAAAAACTATGCTTGAGGGATTTGATAAAGGAACGTGCAGTTTCCTGTATGTAATGAAAATAAGCTTTGAAACTGTGTATCTCCTCACGGTTCAGAATTGTCTTGTCTGTCATTCCCCTGAAACACGGTACACCGGTCCTTTGCAGAGCAGTGCACCAGCATTCGTGAAAGTGACTGACTATGGGTTATCGAAATGAAATAAAAGAAGTGTAGACTTACATTAGCTCCTCTTAGCTGTTGCCCGGGCCAGGACATGACATCTGCTTAGAGCTGCTAAGTTTGTCTCTGACCACTCTCTTTGGGAGAGAAGACAATGTTCTAGCAGCCAATGGGTCCCCAATAGTAAGTGTTCTGCTTGGCTGCAGCTACAACCTTTCAACTTGCATCACTACACTACTGAGGAAATCCATAAATGCTCAATATGGACATAAAAAATAAGGAGAGATACTGTATTACCTTTCTTAGCAATAAAACCCTATGTGTAATATTAAAGGGGTTGTCCATTAAAACAACTTATCCTGTGTCTGATTGGTGGGGGTCCAACTGCTATAAATTATAAGAACAGGGCACTTTGGACATGCATGCATGCTGCCACTCTATTCAACTCTATGGGGCTGCTCTAGCTATCCAAGCACTTGTAATTAGCTATCTCCGGCAGTCCCATAGAGTTGAATGGAGCAATGGACTCACGTGCGTGTCCGTGTCTGCTGCTCAATTCAAATGGAGGAACATGGGCCCCACGTTCCCCTGTGGATAGGGGATAAGTTGTGGTAATGGAACCCCTTTTATAGACTTGGCCTGTTCATATACACCAGTTTACAACACAAAGAAATCACAAGTTCAGAGCTATCAATATCCTACAAGAAATGCAGGCTGCTCATTTAGGCCAGAAACACACAGCAACTTTGGTATTGAAATAGGATGCAGCATGGTATCAGTCATAGCTGGTAGTACGTGAATTGCATGCTGACAAATCTAATAGTTACCACAGCTTGGGGGTTTGTCATTTTATTGCTCATTTTTTATGTTTTAGACATGTCTCAAAATTTGCCCAATTCCAGACTGTGGTTCATATGCAACCATGTAGATTGTAAGCCCTCTAGGGCAGGGCCCTCTCTTCTTCTGTACCAGTTTGTAACTCGTCTTGTTTATGCTCAGTGCAGTTGTCTGTATTATGTATGTGCACCCCTTATCACATGTACAGCGCTATGGAATGAATGGCGCTTTGAATAATAATAATAATAAAAAATAATAGTAGTAATATGCAATTATTTGATTACTCTCAGATCTGTACATTTATTATCAAGGTGGCCATAAACAATCAAACTTCTCATTGACACAGTAGCCAATGAGACATAGGGCCTTTGTCAGAATTGGTGCAATTGATGGAAAGATTGGCTGCATCACTGTCATGTTCTAGCGAGGGTCCAACTGACCCCTAGAACATCTCACCAAGAAGAAGACGAGAAATAACAGTGAGTTGGAAACTGGATCAGCAGGGGAGGAAACAGTGGCAAGAGTTGCCACTGGACTAAGTGCACCGGTTTTACTTGGGGCAAAACCCAGAGAGTATAAACCCAGTGAGCCCCGTTCTTTACAGAGCCCCAGATGGTAGAGATGAACTTAGGCCGAAGCTCACTTGTTGCACCTCCAGGATGGTCCCAGTGTACTTGGCCACTTACCTGCAGAGACTGCTGGAAAAGGCACTAGCAGCTCACACAAACAACAACAGAAACCCAGTCACCTGTACTGGAACCTGAACACTGCAACAGTACACACACTGAACACCAGCACCACCACACCAAAAGACCTTGATGTTTGACAAGGTGGCCACACAGACTGGGTAGAAGGAAACCCAGGTAAGGTGCATAGCTCCAGCACCCAACAAGGGTTGGAGAACAACTAACACCCTGGCCTACAGCAACAGGATTAAATAGCACCTAGAGACCACACCCAGACCAAGATCTTAACCCCACAAGCTCCAGACAGGGATGGAGCAAGCATTCAAGGAGCAGTGCACACACTGGCTATGAAATCAACACGTCGCCCCTGGCAACCAGCATACACGGCATTAATCGCAGCCAGTATGCCAGAGCACAACAGTGAGCAACATGGAACCAGTGTCACAGTGACCCACACAGAGACCGTGACACTACCGTGACAATCGCACAGAGTATTCTGTAAAAACCTATTTTTACAATGGCAGCCCTTTACAATCACTGGGTAGACATGTGAAATTATTAGCAGAGTATCAGACGGGGAACCCTAATGACAACCTACTGTAAATAGATTTGCCACAAGCCTTAGAGGTGCAGAGCAGAGAATGGGAGTGGTAGTAGCTCTGCTGCAAAAATTATTCACAGTGTCAATCCTCACATTGGTGCTCCCTAGGGTCAGGGCGGTGATAGGAGGATGCACCCTTTCTTCCCTTGGGGCACACCCAGATGTTGGGGCTCCAGCCTGATGGTTGTTGTGGTGCCCTTGATGTTATGAGTGTTGTGCAGGTGCAAGGCAGGAGATGTAGGTGCTGTGGCCGATATATGGTGCTGATGTCGTTAACCAGGCTGATTATAGAAAATGAAAATCTCTATTTAGTAAAGTGCAGAATGGGAGTTGTAGTACATCCAATGGTATAAAAACACAGTTCCAAACAATTCACAATGCAAATCTTTCAAGATAGCAATAAATGCACATAGGCCAGGATGGGGATTGTAGTGCCCATTCCCTCTATCTCTCCAAAGAATCTAGGACTGGCAATAATGTTCCTTCAAGCTTGACTAATTCCCAGCTTAAGGTGTACATGGTGGAGATACAGTAGTCAGACGGTGTCCAAGTGTGAAGGGTGTTTTAACAAGGTCCCTCTCACTGCAGTAAAGTCTCTATCACCCTTAAACAGCAAATACCTTACTGACTGACTCCAGTGCTCATCCATGCAGAATCTGGACCTTCTTGGTTCTTTCTTTTCTCTCTCTCTTTATGAAACACTGTAGAGTAGAGATGGCCTTCTCTCTGTGTATCTGTGTATGAAAGGTAGTGATTCTCTGGGATGAAGGCCTAGTTCTCTGAGAAATGAGCACATGTAGCTACCTCTCAGTACCTTAGCAAACTCACTACTAAGCTAGGGGCAGATCTCATTCCAACATCTAACATCCTCCAGGGGCAGAGTCAGGATTATTAACCCCGACTGATCAATACAGAGATATGCTGGTCCATTACAAGGCATTAACATATTAAATAACATTACATAACAAGAACAGTTTGCAAGTACCCTAATCTGCGTTACTTCAGATTGGGTAGATGTGTGTTACAGCTGTAGGGACAGACCAGGACAGTGAGCCCTTAGGCTAGAATCCAGCTCGCTTTCCCTACGTATTTGCACAAGCCCTGGATAGCTAGACCGCAAATGGTCGACGGTCCCTATGCTATTTAAGTGCCAAAATGGAGTAACAAACAAAAGACATACAAACATAATACCAGATTCGTACACAAATGAGTCAGAACCAGACAAGCTATGAGCTACCAAATGAGAGACATAGAGTGGTCAGAAGACAAGCCGAGATCAAAACCAGACGGACAACGCAGTACCAAACGAGAGACAGAGAAAGGTCAGAAGACAAGCTGGGGTCAGAGGAATGAGCAATCAAATAAGCATAGGAACACAGAACCAGGAACACAGCTAGTGAGTCAGAGACTATCACTGGTCCGTTCGAGAAAAAAATTAAGCTATTAGCAGAGCATTAAGTATTATGCAGGTATTTTCCCCTAGCAAATGTACTAAGACCCATGGGCTCCCCATGTGCTACCATACAGTTTTTTTTTTCTTTCAATTTTTAAAGTAAAGGAATGGATTTTTTTAAATCAATGAGTGGAACAAACCACTAAGGCCCCTTTCACACGGGCGAGTATTCCGCGTGGGTGCAATGCGTGAGGTGAATACATTGTACCCGCACTGAATCCTGACCCATTCATTTCTATGGGGCTGTGCACATGAGCAATGTTTTTCACACATCACTTGTGCGTTGCGTGAAAATCGCAGCATGTTCTATATTCAGCGTTTTTCACGCAACGCAGGCCGCATAGAAATTTATGGGGCTGCGTGAAAATCGCATAGCATCCGCAAGCAAGCGCGGATGCGATGCGATTTTCACGAATGGTTGCTAAGGAGACGAGGGATGAGCGACTTTGGAACCCATTTACTTTATTTTTTATATTATAACATGGTTATAATGGAAAATAATAGCATTCTTTAATATAGAATGCAAAGTCAAATGTCAATTGAGGGTTATAAAAGAATAAAACATTACTCACCCCGTCCACTTGATCGCGCAGCTGGGGATCCTCTTCTTTGGTCTTCTTTCAGGACCTGCAAAAGGACTTTCGCTGACGTCATCAGGCTCACCACGTGGTGAGCGCGGTGACGTCAGTGCAGGTCCTACTGAATGAAGATAGAAGCGAAGGTCCTTTTGCAGGTCCTTCAAGAAGAACAAAGAAGAGGATCCCAGCTGTGCGATCAAGTGGATGGGGTGAGTAATGTTTTTATTATTTTTTAACCCTTAATTGACATTTGACTTTGCATTCTGTATTAAAGAATGCTATTATTTTCCCTTATAACAATGTTATAATGAAAAATAATAAAATCTACAGAACACCGAACTTCAGTGAAGAAGTCCGGGTTCGGGTTTGGGTACCAAACATTCAGTTTCTTATCACGCGCGTGCAAAACGCATTGCACTCGGCGGAAAAAATGGAAGAACGCAACGATTTTCCCTGAACGCACCCACATCCTATCTGGCCCTCACCCACGACACCCGTGTGAAAGAGGCCTAAGGATTTCAGCAGCAAATACATCTCCGTGTGCAAATTCCCATTTCATGGATTAGGCAAATATAATATTACAAAGTTTTGTTTTGTGCTCAGTGATCTAATAACTGTCCTATTAAAGCATTTATTTTTACAGTTTCATTATGCAACGAAAATAATGTCTCAAGGATTTGTGATAATCCTCAGTCATTTCTGTAAGTAATCATGGTGAATAACGATTTAGTCACCTAATAGCTGCGCTGGGTACACATCATGTTAATGAAGAGGTTAACTCAGCTGCGTCAAGAACAAAGACCATACACATACATTGCCAGGAATAGCACCCAGCTAGTCCCATAGACCTTTGTGTGGAGAGAATTGGTTATGACAGCTGAGAGTTTCGGACGTTGCTGCAGAATCATGGAGTTTCCAGGAAATCCCAGCAAGATTAACAATGCGTATTCTTTATGTCTTTAACGTCTAATCGCGGTCTACTGACTGGGCCACAAGCTTCTGCGAGGGAGAAATCTGATGAATACACATTTACAGCTCAACGGAAGAAAAGCGTTGCAAGAGCCAACATCTTTATGAGCTTAGTTTCTTTTCAGAGCAATCAATTAAAAGTTTAAATTGCCCTTTTTATGGTTTGTTATGTTTTTGTTATGCAATAGAGTAGTTTCTAATTAAAACCAGCGATATGACAGCTTAAAAAGCACGTGGTGCATCTGGACCTCATTTTACATAGTAACATAGGGGCCATGTATCAAACTGGTGTAAAGTAGAGCTGCCTTAGTTGCCTATAGCAACCAATCAGATTCCACCTTTCATTTTTCACAGCTCCTTTGGAAAATGAAAGACGGAATCTGATTGGTTGTTATGGGAAACTAAGGCAGCTCTACTTTACACCAGTTTGATAAATGATACCATAGTTTGTAAGGCTGAAAAAAGACATTTGTCCATCCAATTCGGCCTGTTATCCTGGAAGTTGATCCAGAGGAAGGCAAAAAAAACCCTGTGAGGTAGAAGCCAATTTTCCTCACTTTAGGGGAAAAAATTCCTTCCCGACTCCAATCAGGCAATCGAATAACTCCCTGGATCAACGACCCCTCTCTAGTAGCTATAGCCTGTAATATTATTACGCTCCAGAAATACATCCAGGTCCCTCTTGGACTCTTTTATTGTACTCACCATCACCACCTCCGCAGGCAGAGAGTTCCATAGTCTCACTGCTCTTACCATAAAGAATCCTTTTCTATGTTTGTGTACAAACCTTCTTTCCTCCAGATGCAGAGGATGTCCCCTCGTCACAGTCACAGTCCTGGGGATAAATAGATGAAGGGAGAGATCTCTATACTGACTCCTGATATATTTATACATAGTAATTAGATCTCCCCTCAGTCGTCTTTTTTCTAAAGTGAATAACCCTAATGTTGATAATCTTTCAGGGTACTGTAGTTGCCCCATTCCAGTTATTACTTTAGTTGCCCTCCTCTGGACCTTCTCCAGTTCTGCTATGTCTGCCTTGTTCACAGGAGCCCAGAACTGTACACAATCCTCCATGTGTGGTCTGACTAGTGATTTGTAAAGTGGTAGGACTATGTTCTCATCACTGGCATCTGTGCCCCTTCTGATGCAACCCATTGTCTTATTGGCCTTGGCAGCAGCTGCCTTACACTGGTTTCTACAGCTTATATTAGTTTGCTGTTCACCAAAATTCCTAGGTCCTTTTCCATGCTAGTGTTACCCAGTGTATTAGACATTTGTTCACGTGTCATTTTCACTTAAAGAGAATTAAAGGGGCTGTCGAGCTTTGCGCCTTACCTCTCAGCTGGACACCGTCCGAAACTGCGCATGCGCCGGGAGCCTCAGCAGCAGTTAGAGGGTAGGGAAAAATTATGGGCCAGTGCACAAGCTGCAACACGCCAGACCTGCAGGGTATAGCGAAGTGAGGTCACGGTTATGGGCAATCGAGGGTTGCTCACTGTATTGGAGAACCCTGGGCAGGCGCGTGGCAATGAAGGAGAGGTAGACACGGTTCCTCTGGGGCACACTCTGTATGTAGGGACCAGGCCTGATGGTGGATGAGGTGCCCTGGATGTTACGGGTATTTTGAGTGCCTGGGGCAAGGTCCCTTTTGGTTTCATGACGCCAGTGCCTTTGACGGTGGCACACCGGTTGATAGTTGGAATAATTGAGGTACACAGGTAGTATAGTGAACCAAACGTTACTTTACTGAACAGTCCAACTTTGTACATGCAGGTGGTAACACAGTCTTCAAATCACAGTTTCACAAGTAGGCTTTCTCCACAAAATGGCAGGTAATAATTATGCAAGATACGCAGAGGGTAAATTCACAATGCACTCAGAAGCAGGTTGTACCTTTCCTAAGAAATAGTGTACACTGTTCTTTCTAGAACTCCTGTCTGGCTTTCTATCCCAAGGCCCGGATGCCTAAAGGGTGGCTTAAATCCTTGGTAATTATATCTTCCTCTGGTATTAATTAAATCCTTGCGTTACTTTCTATTTGCATCTGCCCATCAGGGTTACTTATCTTTCCCTGGAGTTTCCTTACTTGGCTGGTGATTGACTGTGGATTTCTCCCAGGAGGTTCTGTCCTGCTACTGGGGTGACTTCAGAGATAACTAAGGCTCTCTTGGCTTCAGGCAGGCTGGATCTCCTCACTAGCCTCCTGGTCATAGCTAGCAGCCAGGGCTATCAAGCTGCATGTCAGGAGCAGGCTTTCTAACCTCAGTCTTCTCAGACTCCTGACTCTGCACTAACTCTCCCTGTCTGGGCCTGGACATTTATACTAGGGGCTCCCTATCTCCCTCTAGTGTCTGGGATGTCTAACTACACCCAACTAGGCCTGCTGTTGCATCATACAGGGGTACATCGCATGTAAAAACACATTAGAGCATACATAAAATGCATAATTAAATATAACACTTCTGTTCCTTGTGAGTAGGAGTAACGCGCACACCAATTGACCCTTGTGTAGTGCCCACCCCTACCTAGTGGGACACTACAAAGCGCGGTGAAGTATTCCCGTCGGAATACACCGCGCGTGCGCACCAGCGGACTGGGAGATCTCTTATACCAAACATCCATCCGATCACCGCGCCTGCGCAGTGTGGGGGTAGGGAGATCTGATGGCCATTTGTTCTGTTAAACCTCACTACCTATCACTGCGCACGCGCGGTGTCTAATCATCTAGAGCCAGCTGAGAGGTAAGGCGCAACCGCATTAGGTGGCACCTTCTCCCCAACTCTGGTGTGAAATGTCCCTACCCCATCGTTGTGCGCCTGCGCGGCGCGGCACACCTCCTTCCAAAGCTGGGAACATCATGTCCGGTGCTGCCACGTCACAACAGGAAGTGACGAGGGTAGGGAAATTTCACGGAACACCGGAACCCACCAGTGTGGAGAAGGTAAGTATGTTTTCCATCTGAAGTTTGGTAAAATAAGGGGGTGGGGAGGTCTGTCAGAAAGGGCCATAAGCTGGGCAACCTCCGTTCAGCGCATGGCTTAAAAGGCACTTGTCGGCAGATTTGCACCTATGACACTGTCTGACCTGTTACATGTGCACTTGGCAGCTGAAGGAATCTGTGTTGGTCCCATGTTCATATGTGTCCCCATTGCTGAGAAAAATGCCGTACAAATGAGGCTCTAGGAGCAATGAGAGATTTGCCATTAAACCTAGAGGCTCTGCTCTCTCTGCAACTGCGGCGTCCTCTTCACCTTGATTGACAGGGCCAGACAGTGTAAACCTGATCACACTTGGCCCCAGACTTTTCCTAAAGCCTTGCCCTGTACCGTGTGATTCAGTATATGGCACAGAAGCAGTACAGGAAAGAGGCTCACTGACACTTCTCTTCTATACTGCAAGCCTCTTTCCTGTACTGCGTTTGCACCAGATACTGAAGCGCACAGTGCAGTGAGAGATTTTAGGAGAAGTCAGGGCCAGGCGTGATGACGTTATCACCGCCTGGCCCCGTCAATCAAAGTGGAGAGGGTGTGTCAGTTTCAAAGAGATTGCTGAGCCTCTAGGTGTAATGGCAACGCCCCCATTGCTCCTAGAGGCTCATTTGCATAAATTAAAACTTTATTTTCTCAGCAATGCGGACACATATGGACATGGGACCAACACAAATGTCTTCAGCTGTCCCATCCATCCTCACCATTACAAGTTTAGAATTAGTATTAGAAAACAGCACACCTTCCTAACTGCACCCTTTGGTGATCTCATGAAAGTGTCAGAGCTCATATGTTGATAAGGCTAAATGTGGCCCATTTTCCAGTTTTATGTTCTGGTATAAGAATAGAAAAATATAAAATGGAAGTGCTAGATCTGGCATATGACAGACACCAATGGTGCTCCATTGATCCATACAGATCCCCATTTATGGTGGGGTCTGTCAGGTTTCCATTATTCTGCTATAAATAATGCTGCTGCCTGTGCAGCATCCTGCTCCAGTGTTGCGATATACTGCTAACTGCAAAAGAAAGTTCAAATAATATATTTCTGTGTAATGTATACTTATGTTATATTTTTTTGTATGAGCATGCTATATGCTTAACTACCACTAGATGGGGCTGGTGTCACCCTCTATATCAGGGATTCGCAACCTGCGGCCCTCCAGCTGTTGTAAAACTACAACTCCCATAATTCCCTACAGCTACAGCCTACAGCTATCATCCTACAGAAGGGCATCGTGGGAGTTGTAATTTTTCAACAGCTGGAGGGCCGCAGGTTGAGCATCCCTGCTCTATAGGAATAGAGGAGTCAGAACACTCTAGTCAGACTAAGCAGGTCAGTTACACCACTCTAAGCTAGTCAAGTCCAGCTGGCACCCAGGAAACATGTAAAAATTAGAAACTGAAGCTCATCCTGGACCTGGAACCATCCAGGGTAGAGCCAGAACATCTCCAGAAAGCAGACTAGATGCAAGGAAAAGATATAGGGAAAGACTGTTAGAGAGGACCAGTCTAAAAAGGACCTATGGACTCTATGGCACCCATGTTCAGGAGAAGCCTCCGATGCCTGAACACAGAAAAGCACAGTTTGGCTTACTGTGGAAAATCTCCAAATCCCAAGGAAGAGTGGATCAGCAACCTGTTCAAAAAAGTTGCAGAAGAGTTTTTCCTGCCGCTTAAGGAGACTACCTTCTTGTTTGCAAGATATTGCCTCCAACGTAGACCTCACACCTGGATGTTTATGTCAGAGTCAGCTAGCAGAGTGCAGAGTAAGGAAGACTGCTTCAAAGACAGCTTTTTGCCATTACCTGTAACATGTGTGGAAAATGTATTTGTCTACTATCTTGCCAATCCATGCCTGGTAAGAACTGGCCTGTGTTTGCATTTGGATTCTTCAGTAACACAACTCTTCTGCTGCACAACTGCCTCATCATTGCTTCCTGCACTACCACACTGCAAAGTGATGGCGTCACAACTAGTGTTGGGCGTGAATATTCGAATAGCGAATATTAATCGCGAATATCGGCACTTCGAAAATTCTCGAGTATTCAGAATATAGTGATATATATTCGTAATGTCAAATATTCTAGTTTTTTTTTCATCAGTAACCTCCCTACTTGCTTGTGGGCCAATGAGAAGGCTACAATGTCTTTGTCTGAGCTTAGCAACATCCCTAGCAACCAATAG
Source organism: Bufo gargarizans (assembly GCF_014858855.1). Lineage (NCBI taxonomy): Eukaryota > Metazoa > Chordata > Amphibia > Anura > Bufonidae > Bufo > Bufo gargarizans. The sequence goes on along the minus strand of NC_058081.1, from coordinate 209,417,666 downwards.
GAAAGTTGTCTACCCCTTATTATATAAGAAACTCCCCAGCAGCCATTTTCTGCTGTTTTTTGCAGTTCTGAAAGAGACAGCAGTGTTATTGCTGTGCTCTGTGCTTTCCTGTGTCATTACATTAGATAGTTAGTTAGGGTACTGAGCATGCGCAGACCGCAATGTCGGATCCGTTTTGCCGGAACACTCGGGGCCGGATCCGACATAAATGCATGTCAATGGGAATAGATGCTGGATCCGGCATTCCGGCAAGTGTTCTGGAATTTTGGACAGAAATATAACCGTAGCATGCTGCCGTATTATCTCCGTCCTGAAAAGGCAAAAAGACTGAACACATCCTGATGCATCCTGAACGGATTGCTCTCCATTCAGAATGCATGGGCATAAAAATCAGTTCTTTTCCGATATTGAGACCCTAGGACAGAACTCAATGCTGGAAAAGAATAACGCTAGTGTGAAAGTACACTTAGTTAGTTAGTTAGCTTATATAAATAATACAGATAGTTAGCGGGAGATAGTCAGTGTAGGTTACATCCTGATACAGTCCTTATTAAAAGTTTAAGACCACTTGAAAAATGGCAAAAAATCATATTTAGCATGGCTGGATCTTAACAAGGTTCCAAGTAGAGCTTCAACATGCAACAAGAAGAAATGGGAGTGAGACAAAACATTTTTTGAGCATTCAATTTAATGAAAACAACGAATAAACTAAAACAGGCTGTTTTTCAGCTGATCAAAAGTTTAGGACCACACCTCCCAAAAAAAAACGAAACCCCCCCAAAACAGAAATCCAACTTCCAAACATGAACTCAGTAATGAGCAGCTCCGCCGTTATTGTTTATCACTTCAAAAATTTGTTTCGGTATGCTTGATGCAAGCGTTTCCATGAAGTGAGTGGGAACATTTCTCCAAGTGGTGAAGACGGCCGCACGAAGGCCATCTACTGTCTGGAACTGTTGTCCATTTTTGTAAACTTCCCTTGCCATCCATCCCCAAAGGTTCTCAATTGGATTTAGATCAGGGAAACTCACAGGATGGGCCAAAAGAGTGATGTTATTCTCCTGGAAGAAGTCCCTTGTCCTGCACAGACGAGGGTCCTCAGTCATGAGGAATGCTCTCTGCAACATCTGGACATAGCCAGCGGCCGTTTGACGCCCCTGCACTTCCTGAAGCTCGATTGTTCCACTGAAGGAAAAAGCACCCCAGACCATTATGGTGCCCCCTCCACTGTGACGCGTAGAAAACATCTCAGGTGGGATCTGCTTGTCATGCCAGTAACGTTGGAAACCATCAGGAACATCAAGGTTAATTTTTTTTCTCATCAGAGAATAAAACTTTCTTCCACCTTTGAATGTCCTATGTTTGGTGCTCTCTTGCAAAGTCCAAACGTGCAATTTTGTGGCGTTCAAGGAGACGAGGTCTTTGAAGATGTTTTTTGTTTTTGAAGCCCTTCAGTCTCAGATGCCGTCTGATGGTTATGGGGCTGCAGTCAGCACCAGTAAGGGCCTTAATTTGGGTCGAGAATCGTCCAGTGTCTTGACGGACAGCCAATTGGATCCTCCGGCTTAGTGCTGATGACATTTTTTGGGGTCTTCCACTTTACTTTTTTGTTCCATAACCCTCAGGATCATTTAAGAAATTCCAAATGACTGTCTTACTGCGTCCCACCTCAGCAGCGATGGCGCGCTGTGAGAGACCCTGCTTATGCAGTTCAACAACCCGACCACGTTCAAAAAGGGAGTTTTTTTTGCCTTTGCCATCACAATGTGTGACTACCTGACAGAAAATGACAATGAATCCACATCTTTGCACAGATTTGGCCTTTTAAAGGCATGTGGTCCTAAAATTTCGATCAGCTGAAAAACAGCCTGTTTCAGTTTAATCGTTATTTTCAATTTATTGAATGCTCCAATTTTTTTTTTGTCTCACTCTCATTTCTTCTTGTTGCATGTTGAAGCTCTACTTGGAACCTTGTTAAGATCCAACAATGTAAAATATGATTTTTGGCCATTTTTCAAGTGGTCTTAAACCTTTGATCAGGACTGTATAGTGTAGTTGGTTCCAGTGCAGGGTGTTAGGTAGTGTGATAGGTTCTGCTGTCCATACATACAGTCATGTGAAAAAATTAGGACACCCTTTGAAAGCATGTGGTTTTTTGTAACATTTTTAATAAAAGGTTATTTCATCTCCGTTTCAACAATACAGAGAGATTAAAGTAATCCAACTAAACAAAGAAAACTGAAGAAAAGTCTTTTCAAGATCTTCTGTAAATGTCATTCTACAAAAATGCCTATTCTAACTGAGGAAAAAGATAGGACACCCTTGCCCCTAATAACGAGTGTTACCTCCTTTGGCTGAAATAACTGCAGTGAGACGGTTCTTGTAGCCATCTACCAGTCTTCGACATCGGTCTGAGGAAATTTTACCCCACTCCTCAATGCAGAACTTTTTCAGCTGTGAGATGTTTGAGGGGTTTCTTGCACGTACAGCCCTTTTCAAGTCACCCCACAGCATCTCAATGGGATTCAAATCTGGACTTTGACTTGGCCATTCCAGGACTCTCCATTTCTTCTTTTTCAGCCAATCTTTGGTTGATTTACTAGTATGTTTTGGGTCATTGTCATGTTGCATGGTCCAGTTCCGCTTCAGCTTTAATTTTCTAACTGATGGTCTCACATGTTCTTCAAGCACCTTCTGATACACAGTAGAATTCATCGTGGATTCTATGATGGTGAGCTGACCAGGTCCTGCTGCAGCAAAGCAGCCCCAAACCATGACACTTCCACCTCCATGCTTCACAGTTGGTATGAGGTTCTTTTCTTGGAATGCTGTGTTTGGTTTACGCCAAACATGTCCTCTGCTGTTGTGTCCAAATAATTCAATTTTGGACTCATCTGTCCAAAGAACATTATTCCAGAAGTCCTGGTCTTTGTCAACTTTATCTCTGGCAAATGTCAGTCTGGCCTCGATGTTTCTCTTGGAAAGCAAAGGTTTCCTCCTTGCACACCTCCCATGCAAGTTAAACTTGTACAGTCTCTTTCTGATTGTAGAGGCATGTACTTCTACATCAACAGTAGCCAGAGCCTGCTGTAGTTCTCGAGATGACACTTTAGGGTTTTTGGAGACCTCTTTTAGCATCTTGCGGTCTGCTCTTGGGGTGAACTTGCTGGGGCGACCAGTCCTGGGCATGTTGGCAGTTGTTTTGAAAGCCCTCCACTTGTAGACTATCTTCCGGACAGTGGAATGGCTGATTTCAAAATCTTTTGAGATCTTTTTAAATCCCTTCCCAGACTCATAGGCTGCTACAATCTTTTTTCTGAAGTCCTCTGACAGCTCTTTTGCTCTCACCATGGTGCTCACTCTCACTTCAACAGTCAGGAGCACACCAAACTAAATGTCTGAGGTTTAAATAGGGCAAGCCTCATTCAACATGCAGAGTAACGATCTACTAATTATGTGCACCTGGTGTGATATACCTGTGTGAGATCTGAGCCAATTTAAGAGGGAATACATGTGAGGGTGTCCTATCTTTTTCCTCAGTTAGAATAGGCATTTTTGTAGAATGACATTTACAGAAGATCTTGAAAAGACTTTTCTTCAGTTTTCTTTGTTTAGTTGGATTACTTTAATCTCTCTGTATTGTTGAAACGGAGATGAAATAACCTTTTATTAAAAATGTTACAAAAAACCACATGCTTTCAAAGGGTGTCCTAATTTTTTCACATGACTGTACATGCTACAGACAGTGCTGTGATGTCACAACAATACATAGTGCACCAATCAGTAATAAATAGTCAGACCTGTTAAAAATGTGAAGTTGCACGTATTGCGCCAAAATATTCGCATCATTAGTGCCGATTTTGCAATCGCAAATATATTGGAGCACTCTATCTGCATATAAAGCTATTGTAATGTTCTGCTGTGCCAACCATTTGCTCCAGTCCCAGGAAACTTCTAGCAGCTTGAAAAATGTAGCTATAGTGACCCATGCCTGTTTTTTGCGCGCCTTACGCGAATATTACATTGCCGATTTTTCATAATCAAGAAAATATTCTCGAATTTGCAAATTCGCAAATATATGATGAATATTCTAGCAAATATTCACAAAATATCACAAATTTGAACATTGCCCCTGCCGCTCATCACTAATCACAACAACCATGACCCTGCCTTGCACTTTAAACCTACCCACCAAGGGCACCTCAACCACCTTCGGGCACAGGGGAGGGCTGGCAGCCTTAGTCCTGGGGGGCAAATCCAGTCAAGTTGCCAATTTTTTGCCCTGCCCATTATTAAAAGCCCCTCCTACATATAATAGGCAACTCCCAACAAACACTGTACAGCTGACATTCTATTGTTGAGGCCTGTCTCTACACATCATACAGAGAGGGGAGGTCTGTCCTGGCTGCACTGCCTGCTTCACATTATACAATAAACAGCAGGCTACAGCCAGGAAGCTCCTCCGGTCTCCTCCGGTCTCCTCCCTCCCCAGATCCTGCTCAAGGCCTGTGGTTCCCCCCACCATCTGCCTGCTGCCCCCTTTGGCCGTCCTCACCCAGCTCTGAATCCTCCTTCTGCAAATGGCAGGGGGGGAGCCGGAGCATCTCCTCTCCTACATAGCACCACATACCTCTTACATCCAGTGATGTCACCTTTGTTGTAGACATTCTCTTTCTTTATCTTCTCCATTCAGACCAGACCGCCATGATGATTTTTCAGCCATCTCCTGTCTCTGCATGAGATTGACAAACAGACATTAGTTTCCCACATTTCCATCATCTTCACATCTTCTGAACACCCTTTTCTGCCACCCCAATACTGTGCCTGCTGTGCCCCCAATACTATACTGCAGAAACAGTCCCCCTAGAAATACTGCTACCACACAGATAGTGCCCCCTTCAACAATTATTGGCACACAGTGCTCTAAAAAATAACTGCGCCTAGACACTAATAGTATAAAGATAATGTCCCCCAAAAATAATTGTGCTAAGCTGATACTGTGCCAGGGTGCCCCCCAAAGTAACAGACCTCCCCAAAATCCCACCAATAGAAATAATTATCTGCCAGAGCACACTTAGTAATAATGCCCCTATAGTGCCCATACTAGTAATCATGTTCCTTATAGCCCCTCAGTAGTAGTAAAGCCCCCCATAATACCCCCTAGTAGTAATAATTCTCCCTATAATATGACAGTACTTGAAATACCCCCGCTTAGTGCCCGCAGTTTAGCTAATGTCCCCATAATGTATGCCAGTATAAAATACCCCTATATAGTGCCCCAGTAAATGCCCTCATAGTGCTGCTCTCCCCCTTCCTCGTAGTGTCCCCCATAATATGCCAGTAAAAAAATGCCCCTTCTTAGTGCCCCCAGAAGATGCCCCTATATTGCTCCTCTCCCCTACAATGTGCAAGTAAAAAATGCCCCTTCTTAGTGCCACCAGATGCCCCAATAGTGCTCCATTCCTCCATAGTGCCCCCAAATAATGCCCCATAGTGCCGCTCTCCCCTATAATGCCTCCCATATTGTGCCAGTAAAAAATGCCCCCTTAGTGCCACCAGATGCCATAGTGCCCCCCATAATGTGCCAATAAAAAGTTCCCTTTAGAGCCCCCACTTCCCCATAGTGCCCGCAAATAATGCCCCTATAGTACCAACAGATGCCCCATAGTGCCACTCTCCCCAATAGTGCCCCCCATAATGTGAAAATAATAAAAAAAAGACCCTTTAGAGCCCACAGATGCCCCCATAGTGCTCCTTTCCCCATGGTGCCCCCCATAATGTGCCAGTAAGAAATGCCCCCATAGTGTCCCCCCAAAATGGGCAAGAAATAAATGCCCCCAGAATGCCACCCCCAAAAAAATGGGGCTGTAAGAAATGCTAGCTCCCCCATAGTGCCAGCTCCCCCGCAAAGAAAAAAAAAAAAAACCCACTAATACTTACCTCCATCAGCAGCGATGCGATGCTGGCCTCTTCTGGCCTGTATCCCCCGCTGTGTGCTGCCCGGCTCAGGCCTGAGGACGGCGATTCAGATGAATAATGGAAGCGCTCATCTCCTACTGCCCCCCCCTACTGCCGCCACAATTACATCCAGGGTCGCGCCGCCTGTGGTGATCGGTGGTGCGGCCCTGAGGAATAAAAATAAATATAAATTATTTGTTAAAGACAGCCCTGCGGCCGTTTTTTTAGGGCGGCCTGGGGGGCAATTGCCTCCCTGCGCCCCCGTCCAGCCCGCCCCTGGTCAGGCAGGAGTATCCCAAAAACCAGAGTGTGCCCTGAAGGGAGGAACAGGTGCATTCTTCCCATTACTGCACACTGATCCAGGAAGCTTCAGATCCGTGGGTACAACTACTGCACCCATCCAGTCACTAGCACTCAAGCACGCCCCCTGTGGCCCGGTCACCTCACATGCAGCTATATTTTGTCTTTTTTTTTTTGCCAGAATGCTCTTAATGAACCTCCGCTGCAGATATGAACCTAGCCTTACTACGTTCTGTGCTCTCCCTGTAGTTTCACCATAAGGCTAGATTAAATATGACAATAACACATCATTTTTGGTATTGAACAACCTTGATCCCCGATTAGCATGCAGTGCTGACTCTTCTGAATGAGCATTAGAGGATTCGAGCAGGTCTCATTCCTGTGGATTCTGCCAAGTAATTGTATTGTTAATCGATGCTGGGAGCAGATGGGAGAAATACACGTGTATATGGCCAGATTATTCATGCTTTTACTGTGTCCTAACAATCCCAAAATTCTGCAACTATCAATGGACACAAACAAAATGTCCTATAGCATAATGCTCATCATTTACATACAAAAGGAAAACGTAGTGGGAAACGTTTATATAACCAGCGCAAATCAAACTGTGGTGCTGCCCTTGGCAATCATTCAGAATCAGTTACATGCCAGTAACATAATTGCGCCTTTTCTCCTTTGTAATCGTATGAGCACTATGCCATTAGCTGCCTGCAGAGATTAGCAGCACGGTATCGCTTCACGAGCTTTTCAGCAGAAGGCTTTCACACAAAATTGTCGTCTTGTTATTATCTAACCAATGAATGTACTCTAGTACCATAGATTTACATACACGATGGGGAACAAATAAAGGTTGTCCCACCATGCGCTCAACCGGCCACTTGTTTGATAATGACAGTGGGCACAAAGGCGGATGCCCGAGTCCCACTATGGTGTCATTGAGCATCATGGGTGTAATTGTTCTTTACGTGCTCTCTTTTATTATATTAGTATTCTGTCCTTTTTCCCTGCTCTGTGCTTTCTTTCTGCCATTTATTTTTCAGCTAACCTGAGGTAAATCTATTTACGGATCCTGATTGGCTGCTGGTTGCTTACCTGTATCCGGGGGACCTGTTTTCTGCCCCTACCATGATTGGCCAGCTGTTCTCAGTGGCGGGAATTTGGAATATTTATAGAAGCTGTCAGCGGGTTCAGAGCTGTCAGTCGCCGAACCTAAGAAAAGGAGAAGACGTCGTTCCTCCCGCCCTCCCTTATGAAGTTGCAGTCCTGAATTAGAGGGGGGGTTAGTCACCCAGCTTCGCTTTGGGGACATTTGTGGTTTTACTGACGTTTTAATGGTGTTTGATTAATTTATGAATTGATTAATTATTTATAAAATTTGGTTTATTTTGTATTTTAACCCTTAATAAAGGACCGCGGCCATGCTTGGGTTTGGTCTTTATTTTTAGTTACGTTTTAGATAAGAACTGTGCTCATATGACACCATGTGCTGTATAATGACTACCTGCACAATGCTGATTTCTTTAGGCTCCCAACTCTCCCCCGCTGACAATGTCAGGAAAAGAAGGGGCATGCTGAATGTCCATTTGATCTCTGCCACTGTGTTCCAGCTCCATTACTCTCCCTTGGGCACTACATGTCTCGGGTCTCCCCGTGGTAACATCTGGTTTGATGCGAGTCAAGTGACCACTGTAGTCAATGACTGGCTGCAGTGGTGGCATGTCATCCATACATCTTGTTCAATACACAGGCTTGGTTCGTGCTGTAATTAAGCAGATGGGCGCACCCTAGGGTAATTCCGCATTAAACAGAAAAAGCTAAATCAAATACAAGGCTTACCTTGATGGGTTGTGCTAATGATAGGCACAACTCTAATGAATGCTCATCAAAGTGGGTCCTGAGAGCCCGAAGGGTGGTAAGTCTGCAGCCACGGATAAAGGGTCTTCTTATTGGAGATGCCTGGAATCCCCAAGAAGATGCGTAGTTCCAGAAAGAAATGTCCTACGTCACAAAAGACCAACCACAGATCACCAAGATCTTGGTTCAAAGTATTTATTGCAGCGATACAACGCGTTTCGGTGAATCACTCCCCTTCATAAGGTAGAAAAAGCTGCACCATCCATGCGTCTTGTGACCCAGTAGCCTGATTCATTAGTGACACGTAACCTCTGCAGCTAGTCATTGGCTCAGTGGCCACGTGACCAGCATTAACTGGGGGAGACCTGAGGTAGCGATGGAGACGGAACACAGCGGCTGGATGAGGACAGTATAATTCCCTTTGTGGGTCTGATCATACTGAGGGGGTCTGCATAAAAGGTCCCTGTCACAGTGGACTGTGCCATGTTCCTATAAGCTTGTATATATCTGGTCAATGTGCTTCTTTTATTAGTCAGTGTGTGTTGTATTACATAGCGGGGGTTATATTAAATATTGGGGGTTGTAGTGATGGTCTTCACATCTCCCTGTTACTAGAGATAAGTTATGCTGATGACCTCTGTAACCCTCAGTATATGTTAGGTTTGGGAACTCTACTTTTTTACAGGGGTCTCAGTAGTCTGGCCATGCTTCTCGAAGCATTCCTCTCCGGGAGTAGTAAACCCTGACCCCCTGCTAGTGAAAGTACAGACAGGGTAGGGGCGTGTATGTGTTTCTGGATATCTCTGAGGCTGGGGGTAGTAGTTAGTTGTTGGAGGTTGTGAGAACAAGCTGCAATGTTCTCTTTTCCTGGATTTGCCAGTGATACTAAGAATTGGGATCTTCCAACATGTTCTTTATATGTGATATGCATGACCTGTCCATCTTTTGGGAATAAAGGACTTCACTGGTGCCTATCTTTCGTCGGTTACGAGCTGATTTAGTGACACTTCCCTCAGGAGTGAACAAACCTTTTAAGAATATATAAATGAGTTAATATGTATAGGGGTAGTATATAGGGATGAATAGCTACACTCCGAATCACTGTCCTGCTATCAGATATCTACTGCAGCCAGTCTCACTACTGCATTCTAGCTGAACAAAAGGGGCAGGGGAAACAAGAATGAAACTCTGGCTGACAACCTGGAGAAGGAGAGGAGAAGAGTTTGTTTTATGAAATGGTTTCTACCTTCTGTACACGTTTTTATTTCAGCTATGTACTTATTCCAGTTGGTGTTCTGGAAAAAAAGGAAGTTGCCAATTTTACGCAAGCTTATGCATTCTCTGTTGGTAAGATCGGATGTGTATGTGAAATTTGGAATTCTAAATAAGATGTTTTTTTCAGCATGTTTTCCTTCTTTGGATCTGTAATATGAATGCAATACAGATAACACACGTTATGTAAAAAATGCATATGGATGTTTCCATATTTCGAAACATCTCCGTAGATTTTAATGGGCATATCAAAAGAGATAGAAGTAGCATACCCTGCATATTTAACATATGCACATATTTTATACAACCACATGAAAAGCCCCATAGATTAACATTGGTTCCACAATGCAGACTGTATAAATACATTCATGACAGATGTTAGCCTTATCTGTAATCCTTCAGTTTCTTTAAAAAGGTTCAACGTATTCATGATTAACCCCTTAATGACTGCCGATACTGGTTTCTAAAAAAAAAAAAAATACAATGCAACAGCACTCTGCAAACCAAATAAAGTACAATAATGCCATAGTATTAGAAAATATTATGTTGCTAATGCTACGCTTATTTGGTCAATTTGAGATTCTTGGCAAATACATTTAGTAAAAAATTATTTGGGCCCGTCTGCCAAACGTCAAGGCCATCTCTGTAAGATAGGAACCTAACACTAAAGCCTACCTGTTATGTGCCATAACGGCCACCATAAAATTCAGGGAGCCAAGATATTTGCCAAGAATCTGAAATTTTGTAATATTTACAAAATAAGCGTAGCATTAGCATCAGAAAATGTTCTATTACTATGGCATTATTGTACTTTATTTGGTTTGCAGAGTGCTGTTGCATTGTATATTATTTTTTTTCTTTGTGTTTCTAGCCATGGCAGCGTGCACCTGCTCATTGGGATGTGCTGACTAACCCCCTTTTTTATTTGTAGTTTGTACGGGAGTTGTGGCTGACTCCATTTAGTCTTGCACCCCTGACCAGCCTGTCTGCCCCATAGGCTGATTTTAATTAGTGTAAGTATAAAGCTGAAGCCTGCTCTCCCTGCACTCACTGGAAGCCTTTTGGCACCAGGAGAGGTATAGAGTGGACTCTCATTGCATTCATTGGAAGCCGTCTGGCACCAGGAGAGGTATAGAGTGGGCTCAGCATGCATTCCCTGAATTTAAAAGAGGCCATTTTGGCACCAAAAATGATAAAAAGCAGAGTGGACCCAGCATGCATGTGGAACCTGCACTCCCTGAATTTTATGGGGGACATTATGGCACATACAGAGATCACCTTGACGTTTGGCAGACGGGCCCAAATAATTTTGTACAAAATGTATTTGCCAAGAATCTCAAATTTACAAAATAAGAGTAGCATTCGCACTAGAATATTTTCTATTACTATTTCATTATTGTACTTTGCAAAGTGCTGTTGCATTATATTTTTTTTGTGTTTCTAGCCATGGCAGCATGCACCTGCGCATTGGGATGTGCTGACTGACCCCTTTTTCTTTGCAGTTGATACTGGTTTCTACGGCAGTCATTACTGGGGTTTATTCTAGCATGTGCCTGGCTTTTGCACGTGTTCCTGCTGTACTGTTCTGGACATGAAGAGGTGCCTATCTGGGACTTTTAACCCCTTTGATGCTTCAGTCAATAGCGACTGCGGCATCTAAGTGGTTTAAAGAGAGGGGACTCCCTCTGTCTGCATCAACACCCAGTGAATAAGATCACAGGGTGCCAATGTCTTAGCATGGCAGCCAGGGGCCTAATGAAAAGGCACACTGTACATTAAACTTACCTAGAGTGCTGTGAACAATTTTTGATGATGGATTGAGTGACTTCACAGGCACCCATATCTCATAAGAGTGCAGACCTCAGCTTTTCTCGCTATCCTGAGGCTAGGTCATCAATATTCTACTCCCAGAAAACTCCTTTAATGCATCCTTCTGGCAAAGTACTGGTTTCTCAAAGTCCATAATTTTCTCTGATATACCATGGATTAGAGTAGCGGAGCAATTGCAGTTTGAACAGCAAGGACAACTGCAGTGTCTGTCTCTCCACCTAATGCAGTCGATGTGAAGGTATTTCTCCCTTTCAGTGTTTCATCAGTTTTTTTTAATTTTCATAATGGGTTGACATATACGGTATCTGCTCTTCAGATCTCTGTATTGTCGGGAAATTTTGTATGCCAAACTTTCCAGCAGGCTTCCTGCCAATAAATGCTTGACTGTTCCATAATTGAAGGGTATGTTCTCTTAATCATGTTTCTCTAATGAAATCTAAAGTTTTTTTTTCAAAGGTAACAATTTGTCCTTCATGGAGACAGGGATGACATTGTAGAATTATCAACCTGAAACGTTTCCCAAGTACAACACTTCTTTTCCTTTATCAAGAAGCGTTCCTCCAAATTACTGTACTCATCACTTGGCATGGAGAAAGTGTATCCCATGCACCCAGCAGGTTTTAAGACTGCAAATGTTCAAAGTAAGGCTACATGACCGTTGTGTGTTTTGAGGTCCGCAAATTGCGGATCTGCAAAACACGGATGGCGTCCGTGTGCGTTTCGCAATTTGCAGAACGGCACGGACAGCTATTGATATAACTGCCTATTCTTGTCTTCAAAACGAACAAGAATAGGACAGGTTATATTTTTTTTGTGGGGCCACGGAACGGAGCAAGCGACAGCGATGCGATGTAAACTACACAACGGATGCGATGTACACTGCAAACACAGTGTGAATGCCCCAGGGGAGCAGATCCAACTTCAACTTTAGGCCTCATGCACATGACCGTTGTTTTGGTCCGCATCCGAGCCGCAGTTTTTGCATTTAGTATTCGGCGCAGGGAGTGAAGGACGCTCGGCTGCTGCCAGGCAGACCTGCCGGGGAGGCCTGTGACGTAATCTGCGCAGGCGCAGTGAGGAAGCTGGCAGCAGCCGAGCGTCCTTCACTCACTGTGCCTGTGCCGAATACTAAACGGGACGGCGCAGGTGCGGGATTATGAGGACGATGTGGAGAAGAAGAATGTCAATCAAGTGGATGTGGGCGTGCCAAAAGGCGAGTAGACCGAGCCTCTAGGTGCTGCAGCAACGCCCTCATAGCACCTAGAGGCCTCATTAGCATATTATACAAGTCTGTTTTTTTAAGAGAACAGCGGCAGGCAGGGACTTAACAAACATACTGTTATGTACTGCTGACATTAGCACATTGCTAATGTCAGTCAGCTACATAACGATTTTTCCCATGACAGAAACCCTTTAATGGCAAAATTCACAATGGGTGTTTGATCCATGAATCGTCCACTAAATTTCTTGGCTCAATTAGAATTGGTATTTAAATAGTTCTCCTTATTATTCGGTTCACATTTTAACATAATGTGGTTAAGACGAAACCTAACAATCGATCAACAGTACCTTGCCTTTGTGAGGCTTCAGGCAGGATGTTCTCAGATGGAAGTGGCCAGTGAGTTTAGAGTGTCACAGAGAGTCATCAGCAGGTTGCAACAGAGATATAGAGAGACTGGAAGAGTCACAGAAAGGCATAGAAGTGGACGTCTTCGACACATCCCACACTGATGACCTCTTCACTGTGAACAATGCCCTGCGGAACCGGAAAATGAATGCTACACAACTCCAGGTACAAGGGATGTGAGAGGCACCCAAGTGTCATGTCAGACTATTCAGAACGGTTTACATGAGTATGGTCTGCATACCAGACAACCTGTAAGGGTACCTGACCACAGGCGTCATCGTCTTACATGGGCCAGGGAGCATCACGCTGGATGAGGGACCAGTGTGCCTCAGTATTGTTCTGATGAAAGTCGATTCATGCTGAGCAGAAATGATGGCCGCCAACGATGTTGGCAACGTCAAGGAGAGCGCTGTGCATCAGCCACAGATGAGCCTTTGGTGGTGGTGTAGTTGCAGTGACAAGCCTATACTACTTGAATAACATCATTAATCCAGTCATTGTGTCTCTAAATGAACAACTGTCACGACCCGTGGTTAGGTCGTGACTCTGTGTCTTCACAGGCTGTTGCCTTTGGCAACGTGGTTTGCATGTGAGGCACTTTTCCTTGGATGTGGTATTTCCCCATTTTGGTATGCACGGGGTTAAGGTGTGTCTGGTAGGTGTGGTGGGTGTGACCTCAGGCCTACTTGTTGGTGTGGTGGAGCCTGAAGGTCAGTTTGATTTTGGTTGTCAGCTTGCTGTGGAACTCTGCTCCTGGGCTGTTTGTGATTGTCTGTGTGAGTCACCTTTATTTATTATTCTGTTTCCTTTGCTGTGTCTGTTGTCCCCTCCGGTGTGTTTCTGTCATTCCTCCCCCCCACCTGGTGTATGTAGTTATGGTGTGGGTTTTGCTTGGAGATTTGATTGTGGTGTGTGACGGCTCCGGAAGGGGCGTGCTTTCCTGGAGGGGTTAAGCGAAGGCAAGACTATGGGTTTCCCAGCCTGGAGCCTCCATCAATCTCGGCTGCGGCAGGTAAGTGTAGATAGCATTGTTATGTTGGTGTGTGACTTACCTGCCGTACTGCTTCACCCATAGCCTTGCATCCTGTCAGCTACTGGGCCTCTGGGGACGCCTGTCATCCATGTCGTGGATGCACAGGTATTCTCTGCCCTGCCATCAGGCCTAGGGCGTAGCAGGGATAGCAGGGTCCTAGGTTGGTGAGCATGATCCCCTTACCTTCTGAGGCGGCTCATGCGCTAGGAGTCTAGGGAGAGCTCAGGGTTACATTAGGAGGTGACCTGCTCCCTGTTCCTTGCTATCTGGCGTTGCAGCCTCAGCTATTGCACGGTGGGGTTTTTTCCCCACTTCCCGCCGTGACAACAACACAGGCATAATTTCATCTTCATGGACTACAATGTTCCAGCTCATCAAGGTCGCATCACTAGGGAACTGGCTCCTGGAGACTGGGGTACCTCAAATGGAATGGCCTGCTCTTTCTCCAGACCTCAATCCCATTGAAACGTATGGGATCAGCTGAATCGCCATATAGACATGGTCATTTATTTATTGAGAAAAATTATTCAATATCAAATGTCTGTTAATAGTAAAAGTATATGCAAAGTATGTGAACCTTTACTTTCAGTATCTGCTGTGACCCCCTTGTGCAGCAATAACTGTAGCTAATCATTACCAGTAATTGTTGATTAGTCTTGCACATTGCCTTGGAGGAATCTTAGCCCATTCCTTCATACAAAATAGCTTTAAAGAGGACCTTTCACCGATTATCACATTGTGAACTATATACAGACATGGAGAGTGGCGCCCGGGGATCTCACTGCACTTACTATTATTCCTGGGCGCCTCTCTGTTCTCCCACTATGCCCTCCGGTATCTCCGGCCACTAAGTTATAGTAGGCAGAGATTTCAGTCACTAAGTTATGGTAGGCGGAGTCTGTTCTTGTTCTGCTCTAGCGCTGGCCAATCGCAGCGCAGAGCTCACAGCCTGGAAAGGTTATTTTCTCCCAGGCTGTGAGCTCTGCAATGCGATTGGCCAGCGCTACAGCAGAATAAGGGCAGACTCCGCCTACCATAACTTAGTGACCGGAGATACCGGAGGGCATAGTAGGAGAATGAAGCGGCGCCCAGGGATAATAGTAAGTGCAGTGAGATCCCCGGGCGCGGCTCTCCATGTCTGCTACATGAGGAGAGGTAAGTGAAGGGAGAGGCAGAGCAATTCTGGGAGTTGTGATTATTTAACTGGGACTGTATGTTAGGGCTGAAGGGAGGGATGTTTTCATGGGACTAAATGTTCAGGAGTGATGTTATTTACATGAGGCTGCATGTTAGAGGTGGCTGTGGGAGGAGGTGATGTTATTTACATGGGACTGTATGTTGAAGGTGACTGGGGAGGGGGTGATGTTATTTACATGGGACTGTATATTGGGGCTAAAGGGAGGGAAGGGATGTTATTTACACGGACTGTATATTGGAGGGGGCTGTAGATAGAGAGGGATGGTATTTACATGGGACTGTATATTGGAGGGGGCTGGAGAGATGGTGTGATGTTATATACATGGGACTCTATAGCGGAGGGAGGGAAATAGTGTTATTTATATGGGACTGTATGGTGTATGGGCTGAGGAATTATAATTTGTGAGGACACTAAGAGGAGAAATATAACTACAGGGGGCACTGGAGGGGAGAGCATTATAACAGGAGGGGGCAATATAAATACTGGGGGCACTGTGGGGGCATTTTAAATCCAGGGGACATTAGGCGTTCTTATTACTACTGGGGTCTATAGGGGTGACTTATAGATCCGCTTTATTTCTACTAAGAGCACTATGGGGGGCCTTATTACTACGGAGGGGTCTGTAGAGCTTTATTACCACTGGGGGGACAATAGGGGGTCCTTATTTCTACTGGGGGCTCTGTGAGGGCATTATTAATAAAGGAGGGCTCTTATACTAATGGAGGCACTCTTGGGGAGCATTATCACTGTTGGGGCACTCTAGAAGGGAATTACTATTGGTGGTACTTGGAGGAGCACTATTGCTATGAGGGGGCTTTCTGTACGGCTCTCATTTTTCTTCAGGATAGTATTTGGGGGTATTAGGGAGCACAGCAAGCAGCAGGATAAAACTTTGGGGGCTCCAGGTTTGGGGATGATGATAGAAATGTGAGGAACCTAAGATGTCTGTGTGTCACGCTCTGCAGAGACAAGGCGCATCTGAAAGAAGTTGTCTAGACCGAGTGGAGAAGATGATGACAGAGAGAATCTACATCAGAGGAGACGTCATATTTTCAATTGGCTGTTATTAAAAATATTGAGCCATTCTGTCACAAAGAGTTAACAGTTTTTCTAACTGTTTGACTGGGACTTTTACTTTCACTTTGTGCTGGTTATCTAATAAACCTTATCTCTTATTTACTAAGAGTTTATAAACACTTATTTAAGCCACATTCTTACCAGTAAGATAAGAGCTATAATGAGTGTTTATAACGTCAGGGAGCAGAGATAAGGAGTCCGTCAGCTCCCAAATGATGGAAAAGACAAAAAATTCAGAGGCTACTAGTACAGCATCTCAGATATGTACAGAAAAAAGCTCCATATTTTTTATTAATTTGACTTGGGACTTCTCTTGGGGCATTATCTATGTGCCACTGTTCACCCTTTGAGTGACTCTCCTGCAGGGGGACCACCAGGCCACCTACCTCTTGGAGTGGTCTCTGAGCAGTAGACTGCTGATGCACAGGCATCAAGAGACACCATTACTAAACACCAAGGGGTCAGGCAAAATTGTCGTTGGGTTCACGTTGAGGTCAGGGCAGGCAGAGTTTGTGCAAACCAAAGGTCAGGGCAGGCAGCTCAGGGTCAGTACGGAGATCAAGCAGAAGTCAGTACACGGAAGACCAAACAAGACAATAGAGTATCTTTCAGGAAACTATAAAACTAGAACCTATTTCTCAGGCATCCTCCCACAAGGAAAAGTGCCTTAAATACCCGGTGGTGGCCTATGTAAGATTTAAGTTTGTATGCTGGTCTTTAAGGAGCCAAAGAGAGAGCCTATGGCTTGCAGTATAAGCAGAGAGAGGCAGAGGCAGGCAAGAAGGCCTCAGGCTATGTGGAGTGAATAGAGCAGCGTTACCCGCCGGGAAGAAGCAGAGGGATGCTGGACCACTGGAGAACCAGGGCAGAAGGATAGGTGAGCATTCTGGTGGTAGTACCCACCAGGAAGAGGGAGATGGCAGTGACCACCGGTGTAACAAAGTCCTTAAACTTATATGGATGTTGCGTAGTACATTTTCTGAGGGTTGATAATATAGGCTCTTTGTATAGTAAAGCACAGCTCACTATATTTCCCTAAACAGTAAACACATTGACACATTCTGGCCCAGCATATGCTAAAGGGACACTTTTTTGGCATATGTCGGCTACGTGGGTGCCTATGGATACATTTGGTATATGAACCATTGCAGATACAAGGCCAGACTTTCCATTAGGGACATGAAGGGGATTCTTGCAATTATGGTTCATGGTCAATATTTTAAATTTATTTTGTATTAAATTTACATCTTTCTTTGCATTAGGGACATTATTAGTGTGGTTTAATTTATGAAAGAACCATTTTGAACCATTGTATTATGTATATATATAAGTATTTTGTGCCTACAAACTAAATGTAAATCCAGTACTATCAGACATTTAAAGGGCTTCTCTGGGATTTTGATATTTATTGTCTATCTTCAGAATAGGTAATCAGTATCATATTGGTGGGGACCGACTCTTGGCACCCCTCCAATCAGCTGTATGAAGAGGCCGCAGCACTCGGTAAGAGCTTATGCTTCTTCCAAGCCATGTGATGTCACGTTTTTCAGTTACATGTCTTAGGAGCAGCTTGATCTTTATCAAATGAAAGGGACTGAGCCACAGTATCAAGCACTGCCACTATCTAATGGACAGCATGGTAAGCTGTGAGGAGGCCGCGGGCTCTGCCGATCTCATATTGATGACCTTTCCTTAGGGTAGGCAATTAATATGAAAATCCCAGATAAAATGTCATGTTTCAGCTTCTAGTAATGTCCCATAGATCCGGGTGTACCAAGCAATGTCAGTTGCTTAACTGTGCAATGACTGAGCAAACAATGAGAATGCTAAACTACTACCGGAAAAAATTCCTCACTAGTTTGGTGTTCTGCCAACATTTCTGTTGCACGTGAGAGGAAACCCTAAAACACAGGTTATGACATACTCATGGTTTGGCTAGGAAATACAGTCAGCTACGCAACTGTTGTACTGTAGCGTCAATGCAGCCAGTCATTGCTTATGTGTCTTATTTAAAGTGGCACTGTACTTTCAATAAACTTTTGATATGTCATAGGGACACATTAAAAGTTTCAATTCGTGGGAATCTGTCCACTGAGACCCCCCCACTGATCTCTAGAAGGAGGGGAGAAAAGTGTGCGCTTAGCATGTTCTCTCTTCTCACTGCAGGACAGTAAGCCAGGTAGACTCTCTAGAAAGTCTCTGGGCCCACCTCGGTCCCATCTTGTGCGACGAGGAGAGAGAACACGTTAAGCACACGCTTCTCTCCCCTCGTTCTAGAGATCGTGGGGGATTCAGAGCTCAGACTCCCACCAATCTAAGCTTTTGATATGTTCCTAAAACATATTAAAAGTTTTAGGAACATATCACTTTGAGAGTCTCAAAAGAACATTATGAAGAATAGTACATTTTAGGTTTCACCAGAGAATTGATAATCAGACATTAACATCACATATTTGGTTTGAAGATATTTGAGTTAAAAGCTATGTCAGTTTTCAGTTGGAATGGGTGGGTGAAGGCAGATTTCATTTTGCCCTGCATACAACTAAATTAATTAAAGTTTCCTAATACTTTTTTCTTTAACCCATTCCCGACCCATGACGTACTACTACATCATGGGAACCACTGCGTTCCCGCAATTTGACGTAATAGCACGTCATAGTGATCGCACGGGCACCGGAGGGGCCCGGCAGTCCCTGGTAGTCGGGCCTCTGCTGTATCCGCTGGCATTGCTGTAAAAGCTGATGCTGGTGGATTAACCCCTTCTATGCCGCAGTCCGCACTGACCGCTACATAGAAGGGGTTTGTGTCGGGTGAGTGAGTGCATTGAGTCCCCGTGCTGCTGTGGCGGGGACCCGATGCGTGACCATGCAGCCCGATGCCGTGCCCGCTATGGGTGCCGAGGAGATCCAGCCTCAGGCTGGGTCTCCTAGGCAACCTGTTAGTGTATGACTCAGTGTATTACACTAACAGGCAATGCATTACAATACAGATGTATTGTAATGCATTGCAGAGGGGATCAGACCCCCAAAAGTGAACATCAGAAAATAAAGTAAAGTAAAAAAGTAAAAAAAAAGTGTTTTTAATAAAATTAATAAAGTAATAAAATTAATAAAGTAAAAAAAGAAAAAAGAAAACGCCCCTTTCCCCTTATTTTATAATAAAAAACAGAACCCCCCCCACACATATTAGGTATCGCCGCGTGCGTAATGACCGGCTCTATAAATATATCACATGATCCACCCTGTCCGATAAATACCATAAAATAAAATAAAAACGGTGTAAAAAAAAGCAATTTTTGTCACCTTACATCACAAAAAATACAACACCAAGTGATCAAAAAGGCATATGTCCCACAAAATGGTATCAATAAAACCATCACTTCATCCCGCAAAAAATGAGCCCCTACCTAAGATAATCGCCCAAAACAAAACAAAAAAAAACTATAGCTCTCAAAACATGGAGACACCAAAACTGCTATTATTGTGCTAAAGTGAAATACATTCTAAAAAATTAACATATTAGGTATCGCGATGTCCGTAACAACCAGCTCTATAAAAATATCACATGACCTAACCCCTCAGGTGAACACCGTAAAAAATAAAAATGGTGTAAAAATAAAAAGGCATTTTTGTCACATTACATCTCAAAAATTGCAACAGCAAGTGATCAAAAAGGCGTATGTCCCCCAAAATAGTACCAGTCAAACCATAACCTCATCAAACAAAAAATTAGACTCTACCTAAGAGAATCAGGTCAAAAAATAAAAAGCTGAATGTTGTTAAAAATGAATGTTGTTAAAAATAAAAACTGTGCCAAAACATAAATTTTTTGGTTAACAAAAAACCTAATATAGAGCAATTAAAAATCATATGCACCCCAAAATAGTACCAATAAAACTGGCACCTTATCCTGTAGTTTCCAAAATGTGGTAAATTTTTTGAGTTTTTACTGTAGTGGTGCATCACGGGGGCTTCAAATGGGACATGGCATCTAAAAACCAGTTCAGCTAAATCTGCCTTTCAAAAACCATATGGCGTTCCTTTCCTACTGCGCCCTGCCGTGTGCCCGTACAGCAGTTTACGATCACCTGTGGGGTGTTTCTGTAAACCGCAGAATCAGGGTACTAAATATTGAGTTTTATTTGGCTGTCAACCCTTGCTTTGCTACTGGAAAAAATTGATTAAAATGTAAAATCTGCCAAAAAAGTGAAAATCTGAAATTTCATCTCCATTTTTAATTAATTCTTGTGGAACACCTAAAGGGTTAACAAAGTTTGTAAAATCAGTTTTGTATACCTTGAGGGGTGTAGTTTCCAAAATGGGGTCAATTTGTGGGTGGTTTCTATTATGTAAGCCTCACAAAGTGACTTCAGACCTGAACTGGTCCTTAAAAAGTGGGTTTTCAACATTTGCTTCCAAACTTCTAAGCCTTCTAACGTCCCCAAAAAATAAAATAAAATTTTCAAAATGATCCAAACATGAAGTAGAAATATGGGTAATGTAAAGTAATAGCTATTATATAAGGTATCACTATTTATTATAAAAGTTGAGAAATAGAAATTTGAAAATTTGGTAACTTTTCAAAATTTTAGGTAAATTTGGGATTTTTTCACAAATAAAGGTGAAATATATTGACTCAAGTTTATGACTATCATGAAGTACAATGTGTCACGAGAAAACAATCTCAGAATGGCGTGGATAAGTAAAAGTGTTCCAAAGCTATTACCACATAAAGTGACACATGTCACAGGGCAGGAAGGTGAAAACAGGCCCGGGGTCGAAGGGGTTAAAGAGAATGTGTCACCTACTGTATATTTTTTCTGCTAGTTAAAACCAGATAACAACACGTTTTCTGTTTTATAATATGTTTTTATTTTCTGATTGTAGATTTTTTAAATATATTTCCTGAACATAATTATATGGGGATGGCCAACTTGTCTGAGCCTTTGTAAGCCACATTTAGAGATATACTTTACAGCAGCCCCATGGTCCATAGACACAATGGACAGGAGGTGACCTCTGACTTCTATGGGAGAGTTGTCTAGGCGTGCTCTGTGACCTGTGCAGAGGTCAGGAGGGAGCTGTGTTATCACCTATTGTGAATGCTGGATCCTTGGTTACACATCTATAGGTGTTATCTGTCATTGTAATCCTGCCTGTGATGATAATAATTATAAATAATCTGTACGGGCAAAGTATCACCTATTATTAGGCTTAGTGGCCATTTTGAAAACTGCAGGCTTTGAGGATTATTTTTAAATATACCGGTAGATAGTGACATGAAAAATTAAAATAACCACCACATTTAATAAAATGTTTAACATAAAAACTTGATTTAAACAGTAGGTCATTTTCTGATGATGCATTCCCTTTAAGAAAAATGGAAGCAAACAATCAATTACAACCTTGCATTTTAAACTCAGTTCCTTAACAGATATGGGCTAAGCTAGTAGTCTAAACTGGTGTAAAATTCCAAAAGAAAAATAGAGACCATGGACCGCACATCCACATACTAGGCATTGATCCATTGCTTCTCAGCACAATTCACATTGCTTAGTTTATAGCATCATACATTTTTATGTCGCCATCATTTATATACAAGGCCTTTTGTATAAGCCACTTTTTACATCAAGGTTTCCTCTTTCGAGTGGTTCCCTACTCTGGTGCAACACCACATAGGAACCGCCTCCACCGCAAAACAGCGCCTGCAGGAGGCATAACCCAGCATTCCAACAGATGAAGCCTCCTTGGCACTGGGCCCCACCAATCCACAGGCCCTGTCCCACAGCAACCACACAGCACTGCACCATGTGTACAGATGTCAAAAGCTCACCCTTCCATATCGTCTTAGAACCTAAATTTTGCTTAGGCAACGGTCTTCACGTGGTGCTGCGCCAAATTATAAGTAGGGACCCACTTAAATGAGGAAACCTTGACGTGGTGAGTGCATTTGGATCTAATGGCTTTATAAAAAGATTATGGCATTTTATACAATTAATATTTCTGAAAAGCAATGTGAATTGTGCTGAGAAGCAACAGTTTAATACATAGCATGTGGATGTGTAATTCACGTCCTCTCTTCCTCTTTTGGAATTTTACCTTTACATTCTAAATTAGTGTACTTCAGAGGGCACGATAGGTCAGACTGGGAATTTAAAGTGGCCCTGAAAAAAAAATGGCTGCATAATATAGGTGGGTCTAAACTGGCAGCAGTGGAGCCAACATAAGTAGTGGCAGCAGTGGAGACAACAGTCACCACAGCTACATTGGCTGTAGGTGGGGCAATACAAAAATGCAATGGCCTACTCTTATAAGAGGAGGACACAGCATCCCCGACCCTTATGAGTAGCTCTATAGTCAAACATGGAGCAGCTTAATTTTATACATGTGATGGACCTAAAGTAATATGAGGAGCCACGTGATTACATATATAATCCTATAATGAGACAAGGAGTAGAGACTTATAGTGATGTATGGAGCACCGGAATTATACATACAGCCCTAAGGTGATATATGAAGCACTAACGTAACATATATTTCCCTATAGTAGTACACTGCAGCCAACACTTATCGTAGGCCGGCTTATGGGTCACCAGTGACTGTCACATTCAGACTATGAGCTACTGACTAGTGTTGATCGAGTACCAAAGTGCTCGGGTGCTCGAATAGAACACCTTGGGATGCTCGGGTGCTCTACCGAGCACCCGAGCACAATGAAAGTCAATGGGAGAACCTGAGCATGAAACAAGGCACCCCCTGGGGGAGGGTGTCTGGTCCACATAAAAAGGTCAGAAATTGATGGACACACCACTGAAATGGTTCGGGAAATGCATGGGGAGGATGTCTGGATGCATCTTGGACTCCCAGGTCGCTGCTGGGAACGATGTTGTCCGAGTAGTATGCCAAAATTACAGACTGACAATAATACGCACAAAACCGAAGATAAAATCGATTTTAGAGGAAAAATTGTTAGGAAACATTCTTTCCTGTATATTTACTGGTATATAAAGTGCAAGTGCTGCTGAAAATTACAAGGAAGAGGCACTCCGATACAACCTACATATCACATAAAGGAGGGCTTTGTTCACATTGTGGTATAATTGCTCAGGTAGTGGGACTCCTACACTCATAAAGCCTATGCACTAAGTGAAAGGGCTGCCAAAAATTACAAGAAACCAGCACTCCAATACACCCTTTATTATACGTAAAGGAGGGCATCATACACACCCTTGAAAAATTATGATTGATGGCCTGCTGGTGACCCTCAAAAACATTAGGAGCAAGGGCCTGCTGGTGACCCTCTAAAACATTAGGGGCGAGGGCCTGCTGCTGATCTGATCATCTAAAAAATTAGAGGTGAGGGTCTGCTGCTGAGCTGACCATCTAAAACATTAGGGGTGAGGGTCTGCTGCTGATCTGACCATGGATAAAATTATGGGCGAGGGCATGCTGCTGAGATGACCATCGAAAAATTATGGTTGAGGGTCTGCTGCTGAGCTGACCATCTAAAACATTATGAGCGAGGGCCTGCTGCTGAGCTGACTCTCTAAAACACTGGGGGCGAGTGCCTATTGCTGATCTGACCATGGAAACATTTAAGGAGCAAGGTCTGCTACTGAGCTGACCATCTAAAACATTTGGGGCGAGGGCCTGCTACTGAGCTGACCATCTAAAACATTAGGGGCGAGGGCCTGCTGCCGAGCTGACCATGGAAAATATTATGGGCGAGGGCCTGCTGCCGAGCTGACCATCTAAAACATTATGGACGAGGTCCTGCTGCTGAGAGCTGACCATCTAAAACATTATGGGTGAGGGCATGCTGCTGTGCTGACCATCTAAAACATTAGGGGCGAGGGCCTGCTGCTCAGCTGACCATCTAAAACATTATGGAAGAGGGCCTGCTGCTGAGCTGACTCTCTAAAACATTAGCGGCTAGTGCCTGCTGCTGATTTGACTATCTAAAACATTACGGGTGAGAGCCTGCTGCTGAACTGACTCTCTAAAATATTAGGAGTGAGTGCCTGCTGCTGATCTGTCCATGGAACAAATTATGGTTGAGGACCTGCTGCTGAGCTGACCATCGAAAAAATTATGGTTGAGGGCCTGCTGCTGAGCTGACTTTCGAAAGAATTATGGTTGAGGGGCCGGGCCTGCTGCTGAGCTAACCCTCTAAAACATTCGGAGTGAGGGCAGCCTAATAAGCATGTTGATATGATGGAGGAGGAGGACGAGAAAAGGAAGATTGAACCATATACTCTTTTTTGTGGTGGACGGGGTGCATGGGAATACAGTGTATTCAATACACCATAAAAGACATATTAAAGTGCCTTTATGTTCCTCTGGTCCTCTGGTGGAGTAGAGAAGTCAGGGCCAATCCAGGCCTTCATTTTGAGGTTCAGGTTCATTTTGATAAGAGTCAACCTGTCAGCATTTTCAGTTGACAATCGGATGCGCTTATCAGTTATTATGCCCCCAGCAGCACTAAATACCCATTCTGACCAAATGCTGGCGGCAGGGCGGGCCAGCACCTCCAAGGCAGTTCGTGCCACTTGTCCAGCTTGGACATCCAATAGTTGTAAGGCACAGAGGAATTATTGAGGACGCTGACACGGTCTGCTACGTACTCCTTTACCATCTTCCAAAACTTTTCTCGCCTTGTGACACTAGGCTGTGCATCAGGGTGAGGTTGCTGGCGGGGTGTCATGAAACTGTCCCAGGCCTTGGAGAGTGTTGTCTTGCCTCTGTTGGGACTGCTGTGTGTTCTCCTCTTCTCCCCTCCTCGGTTGCCCAAGGAACGACGTACTCTGCTGCTAGCGTTGTCAGCTGGAAATTTTAGGAGCAATTTTTCCACAAGGGCCTTCTGGTATTGCACCATTTTGCTAGTCCTCTCCACCACAGGAATGAGAGATGAGAAGTTCTCTTTGTAGCGGGGGTTGAGAAGTGTGAACAACCAGTAATCCGTGTTGTCTAAAATGTGTATAACGCACTGGTCGTGGGAAAGGCAGCATAACATAAAGTCAGCCATGTGTGCCAGAGTCCCAACAGACAAGACTTTGCTGTCCTCATCAGGAGGATGACTCTCAACCTCCTCATCTTCTTCCTCCTCTTTGGCCCATCCACGCTGAACAGATGGAATAAACCTGCTGTGGGTACCACCCTCCTCCTCCTCCCCTTCCTCCTCATCATCCAATTCACGCTGAGAAGACGAACGGAGGGTGGTCTGGCTATCACCCTGTGTACTGTCTTCCCCCATTTCCACCTCTTCCACAGCAAAGCGTCCTCCTTCATTGTGAGCAGCGAGCGTTTCAGTAGACACAGAAGTGGGATGGTTACGCTGATAATAGCGGCATCGCCGCTCACCATCTGTGTTGATTCCTTAAAGTTGCGTAAAACCTCACAGAGGACAGACATCCATGCCCACTCGTCGCTTGTGAAGAGTGGAAGCTGACTGGAAAGTCGATGATCTTGTTGCAACTGGTATTCCACTACTGCCCTCTGCTGCTCACAAAGCCTGACCAGCATGTATAACGTGAAGTACCAGCGCGTTCTAATATCGCACAACAGTCGGTGAGCTGGCAATTGCAAGCGCTGCTGCGGCGTTGCCAGACCTGCGGCAGCTGTAGATGACTTTTGGAAATGGGCACACATGCGACGCACCTCCACCAGTAGCGCAGGCAAATTGGGGTCGTTTTTGAGAAACCTCTGAACCACTAAGTTGAACACGTTGGCTAGGCATGGTATGTGTGTGAGCTTGCCGAGCTCCAAAGCCGCCACCAAGTTACGAGCATTATCAGACACAACCATGCCTGGTTGTAGGTTGAGTGGCGAAAGCCACAGCTCAGTCTGGTCCCTTATACCCTGCCACAGCTCTGCAGTTGTGTGCTTTTTGTCACCTAAACATATTAGTTTAAGCGCAGCCTGTTGCCGCTTCCCCACTGCAGTGCTACACTGCTTCCAGCTACTGACTGATGGCTGACTGGTGCTGCAAGATGATAATTAAGAGGTGGAAGTGGAGGAGGAGGTGGAGGAGGAGAAGGGGGGGTTGCAGCCACTAATGTAGGTAGTGGCGGAAATCCTGATGGAAGTAGGGCCCTCAATCCTTGGCGTCGGTAGCACCTGTGCCATCCCACAACGTTCACCCAGTGTGCCATCAGGGAAATGTAGCATCCCTGGCCACAAGCACTTGTCCATGTGTCAGTCGTTAAGTGGACCTTCCCAATAACTGCGTTGGTCAGGGCACAGGTGATGTTACGGGACACATGCTGGTGTAAGGCGGGGAGGGCACACCAGGAAAAATACTGGTGGCTGTGGACTGAGTATCGAGGGACTGCCACCTCCATCAGGCTGCGCAAAGCCTCAGTGTCCACAAGCCTAAATGGCAACATTTTCAGGGCCAGCAATTTGGAAAGGTGCACATTTAGTGCTATGGCCTGTGGGTGGGTGGCTGGGTATTTGCGCTTTCGTTCAAATGCCTGTGGTAAGGACATTTGTACTCTGCGCTAGGACACAGAAGTGGATGTGCTAGCTGATGGTGCTTGTAAAGGTCCAGGTGCAGGGCGGGAGGCATCCGGGCCTGCGTCTTGGACAGGGGATTGGCCAGCACATAACACAGGGGAAGAGGAGGCAGTGGTGTGACCCAGGCTTTCGGCCCACCTATTAGAGTGCTTTGATGCCATGTGGTGGATTATGCTAGTGGCGGTGAGGTTGCTAGTGTTCACGGTGGTATGGCACAGGTTGCAAATGACAATTCTTTTATCATCCACGCTTTCCTCAAAAAAGCGCCAGACTTCGGTACACTTAGCCCTTGGCAAGGGAGATTGCTGCAAGGGGGTGCTCCGGGGAACAATTGTGGGCCTGTTTGGTGTGGTCCGCCTTTTCCCTTTTGCCACCCTGCTGCCTCTTCCAGCCTGTTGGGGTGCTGCGTATCCCTCCCCCTCTGTACTGTTGTCCTCGCTCGGCTTGCCACCTTCCCAGGTTGGGTCAGTGATTTCATCGTCCACCACCTCCTCTTCCACTTCCTCACTCTGGTCATCCTCCTGACTTGTTGACCTAACAAGAACCACACTTATATATCTGAGTGTGGGATCACTTGTTTGCCAAGATTCTCCATGGTGGGAGGAAGGAGGATCAGGGTGAGGATTATGTTGGCCAGACTCTTGGCTACAGAGACTGGACTTTGTGGAAGACAGGGTGGTGCTTTACCAACTGAAAGCATTATCTGCTTCAATCCAATCGACCACCTGGTCGCACTGGTCTGACTTTAAGAGTGGTGTCCTGTGCTGCCTTTCAAACTGGGACATGAATGAAATTACACTGAATGTCACTGATATTTATGATACGCAAATGTTATACAGGAGATGTAGTGCAGGTAATGTCGCTGTCACCAGCGGCTAATAAAATATTACGGGGAATGTCACAGCTATTTGGGATGCGCAAACGTTATACAGGAGATGTAGCGCAGATAATGTCACTGCCACCAGCAGAGAAAAAATTAGACTGAATGTCACTGATATTTATGATACGCAAATGTTATACAGGAGATGTAGCACAGGTAATGTCGCTGCTGTCACTAGCGGCTAATAAAAATTACAGGGAATGTCACAGCTATTTGGGATGCGCAAACGTTATACAGGAGATGTAGTGCAGGTAATGTTGCTGTCACCTGCAGCAAAAAAATTAGACTAAATGTCACTGATATTTAGGATGCGCAAACATTATACAGGAGATGTAGTGCAGGTAATGTAACTGTCCACTGCGGACACCGTCTACGTAAAAAGTACACTGGATGTCACAGATATTTAGTATGCACACACGTTAAACAGGAGATGTAGCGCAGATAATGTCGCTGTTCGCAGCATCTACGGAAAAAGTACACTGAATGTCACAGATATTTCGGATGCGCTAACGTTATACTGGAGATGTAGCACAGGAAATGTAACCGTCTACGGAAAAAGTACACTGGATGTCACAGATATTTTTAGTCTGTGCACACGTTAGACAGGAAATGCAGCGCAGATAATGTCGCTGTTCGCAGCATCTACGGAAAAAGTACACTGAATGTCACTGATATTTCGGATGCGCTAACGCTATACTGGAGATGTAGCACAGGAAATGTAACCGTCTACGGAAAAAGTACACTGGATGTCACAGATATTTTTAGTATGCACACACGTTAAACAGGAGATGTAGCGCAGATAATGTCGCTGTTCGCAGCATCTACGGAAAAAGTACACTGAATGTCACTGATATTACGGATGCGCTAACGCTATACTGGAGATGTAGCACAGGAAATGTAACTGTCTACGGAAAAAGTACACTGGATGTCACAGACATTTTTAGTCTGTGCACACGTTAGACAGGAAATGCAGCGAAGATAATGTCGCTGTCTACAGCGGCCAAACAATTGCAAGCTATTTAGCGCAGGTTGTGCTAAAAATATATATTGCTGCTAGATACAATAGTCCTTAAAAAGACTTTTGGGTCTCTAACAATTCCACGCAATTTAGCGCAGGTTGGCTAATAATTATATTGCTACCTGATACAACAATAGTCCTTAAAAGGACTTTTGGGTCTCTAATTGCACGCAATTTAGCGCATGTTGCGCTAAGAATATATATTGCTGCCAGACACAATAGTCCTTAAAAGGACTTTTGGGTCTCTAACACCAACCCTGCCTAACCAAAAAATAAAATAAAATTCCCTACACTATCTGTCCCTTCTACAGCACAGCTCTCCCTGACTAAGACTGTCCGAACCACGTGTCATCGGGTGCTTTATAGCCAATCACTGTAATGCCAGTAACTAACATGGCTAAGGCATTACAGTGAGTGGCAGTACTTACCTGCACGTCTATTGGCTGCGTAGCAGCCAACAAACGTGTGGGGACTCGGAGACTCGAGCATAGCGCTCGAGCACACGCCGTATTCTCCCGAACACCGTGATGTGACGAGCATCGCGATGCTCGAGTCAAAATGGTGTTTGGCTGAGCATGCTCGATCATCACTACTACTGACTAATTTTTGAGATGTCATAATATGACTGGCCCAACAGGATTTCTCAGAGTAGAGTTGTTGCCCGATGCGACCCTGTTTGAAATATGTGTAACTGTTTCAGAAAAAAACATTACCTATTACAAACTGTTATATTTTAGCTTCCATTTTCTTACATGCTCAACCTTTCCAGTTATTTTCAACATAAAAACGTTGGCATTTTATTGTATGCATTTGAGGTCTCTACATCAGCTTCACATTTATAAATTTGACAATTGGGAAATTTGTTTGAAAACCCCAAGAGAGCCAAGTTATCCAGTTATGAAACCCTGACATTTCATAGAAATGGTCATTTGCTTAGTCATGTTTTTGTGGACAGACTGGGCTCCACGTTATTTAATTACCACTTTGTGTTTGTGAAACAGATTTCACAAGAGGATGTAGAGATTTGCAAGTGCCCTAGTGTTATTGAAACATCTGTTTGTTCTGCTTAGGAAGATATGTGGATCAAGATAAGTTATATTAATTTCGGTCAAAGGAAATTCCTTCAAAGAAAATCACCTTATTACAGTCTGGAAGAAAAACAATACAGCCAGGAAAATAGCCAGTTTGTATGTTTTTTACAGAGTATGTCATAAGACACTGGTTATGACCATTTGCCAATGGTATTGGGATCAACTCCTTCTGGGTTTTGAGCTCCTGGCACCAAGAAGTTCAGTGTAACACAGAGGATTTTCATTCAAGCTGCTGGCCACAACAGTTTTATTTTACTTTTCATAGAGCAAACAATATTCTATCAACATTCACCAAAAATCCCTAGGTTACCCGGAGAGTAATTATACAGGTCCTTCTCAAAAAATTAGCATATTGTGATAAAGTTCATTATTTTCTGTAATGTACTGATAAACATTAGACTTTCATATATTTTAGATTCATTACACACCAACTGAAGTAGTTCAAGCCTTTTATTGTTTTAATATTGATGATTTTGGCATACAGCTCATGAAAACCCAAAATTCCTATCTCAAAAAATTAGCATATCATGAAAAGGTTCTCTAAACAAGCTATTAACCTAATCATCTGAATCAACTAATTAACTCTAAACACCTGCAAAAGATTCCTGAGGCTTTTAAAAACTCCCAGCCTGGTTCATTACTCAAAACCGCAATCATGGGTAAGACTGCCGACCTGACTGCTGTCCTGAAGGCCATCATTGACACCCTCAAGCAAGAGGGTAAGACACAGAAAGAAATTTCTGAACGAATAGGCTGTTTCCAGAGTGCTGTATCAAGGCACCTCAGTGGGAAGTCTGTGGGAAGGAAAAAGTGTGGCAGAAAACGCTGCACAACGAGAAGAGGTGACCGGACCCTGAGGAAGATTGTGGAGAAGGACCGATTCCAGACCTTGGGGGACCTGCGGAAGCAGTGGACTGAGTCTGGAGTAGAAACATCCAGAGCCACCGTGTACAGGCGTGTGCAGGAAATGGGCTACAGGTGCCGCATTCC
Source organism: Bufo gargarizans (assembly GCF_014858855.1). Classification (NCBI taxonomy): domain Eukaryota; kingdom Metazoa; phylum Chordata; class Amphibia; order Anura; family Bufonidae; genus Bufo; species Bufo gargarizans. The sequence continues at coordinate 209,387,024 of NC_058081.1, read as the reverse complement.
CCAGGTCAAGCCACTTTTGAACCAGAAACAGCGGCAGAAGCGCCTGACCTGGGCTACAGAGAAGCAGCACTGGACTGTTGCATGTCATTCGGAAATCAAGGTGCCAGAGTCTGGAGGAAGACTGGGGAGAGGGAAATGCCAAAATGCCTGAAGTCCAGTGTCAAGTACCCACAGTCAGTGATGGTCTGGGGTGCCATGTCAGCTGCTCGTGTTGGTCCACTGTGTTTTATCAAGGGCAGGGTCAATGCAGCTAGCTATCAGGAGATTTTGGAGCACTTTATGCCTCCATCTGTTGAAAAGCTTTATGGAGATGAAGATGTCATTTTTCAGCACGACCTGGCACCTGCTCACAGTGCCAAAACCACTGGTAAATGGTTTACTGACCATGGTATTACTGTGCTCAATTGGCCTGCCAACTCTCCTGACCTGAACCCCATAGAGAATCTGTGGGATATTGGGAAGAGAAAGTTGAGAGACGCAAGACCCAACACTCTGGATGAGCTTAAGGCCGCTATCGAAGCATCCTGGGCCTCCATAACACCTCAGCAGTGCCACAGGCTGATTGCCTCCATGCCACGCCGCATTGAAGCAGTGATTTCTGCAAAAGGAATCCCGACCAAGTATTGAGTGCAGAACTGAACATAATTATTTGAAGGTTGACCTTTTTTTGTATTAAAAACACTTTTCTTTTATTGGTCGGATGAAATATGCTAATTTTTTTAGATAGGAAATTTGGGTTTTCATGAGCTGTATGCCAAAATCATCAATATTAAAACAATAAAAGGCTTGAACTACTTCAGTTGGTGTGTAATGAATCTAAAATATATGAAAGTCTAATGTTTATCAGTACATTACAGAAAATAATGAACTTTATCACAATATGCTAATTTTTTGAGAAGGACCTGTACATCATTGCTTCCCTATAGGGATGAGCGAACTCGAACTGTATAGTTCAGGTTCGTACCGAATTTTGGGGTGTCCGTGACACGGACCCGAACCCGGACATTTTCGTAAAAGTCCGGGTTCGGGTTCGGTGTTCGTCGCTTTCTTCGCGCTTTTGTGACGCTTTCTTGGCGCTTTTTGAAAGGCTGCAAAGCAGCCAATCAACAAGCGTCATACTACTTGCCCCAAGAGGCCATCACAGCCATGCCTACTATTGGCATGGCTGTGATTGGCCAGAGCACCATGTGACCCAGCCTCTATTTAAGCTGGAGTCACATAGCGCCGCCCGTCACTCTGCTCTGATTAGCGTAGGGAGAGGTTGCGGCTGCGACAGTAGGGCGAGATTAGGCAGATTAACTCCTCCAAAGGACTTGATTAACTGATCGATCTGCAGCTGTGGATCATTGAGCTGCTGATCCTCAATTGCTCACTGTTTTTAGGCTGCACAGACCGTTTGTCAGTCACATTTTTCTGGGGTGATCGGCGGCCATTTTGTGTCTTGTGGTGCGCCAGCACAAGCTGCGACCAAGTGCATTTAACCCTCAATGGTGTGGTTGTTTTTTGGCTAAAGCCTACATCAGGGTGAAGCTGTCACACCAAGTGCATTTAACCAGCAATAGTCTGTTCATTTTTTGGCCATATACAAAATCAGGGGCAAGCTGCGCCTGTCACCAAGTGCATTTAACCCTCAATGGTGTGGTTGTTTTTTTGGCTAAAGCCTACATCAGGGTGAAGCTGTCACACCAAGTGCATTTAACCAGCAATAGTCTGTTCATTTTTTGGCCATATACTAAATCAGGGGCAAGCTGCGCCTGTCACCAAGTGCATTTAACCCTCAATGGTGTGGTTGTTTTTTGGCTAAAGCCTACATCAGGGTGAAGCTGTCACACCAAGTGCATTTAACCAGCAATAGTCTGTTTATTTTTTGGCCATATCCCAGTCTAATTCTGTCACTAAATCCATACCGGTCACCCAGCGCCTAAATACTAGGCCTCAAATTTATATCCCGCTAAATCTGTCCTTAGTGCTGTAGCTGGGCGAGTTATTTAGTGTCCGTTCAAGCACATTTCTTGTTCTGGGTTGAAATACAATTCCCAATTTAGCAATTTCATAATTTAGTGGTTTCTGCTATATCAGAGCTATTTGAAATCTATCCCTAAAAGGGTATATAATATTCAAGGTGCACATTGGGTCATTCAGAATAACTTCACACACACCCGCTACTGTGTATTTCCAAGTCTAATTCTGGCACTAAACCCATACCTGTCACCCAGCGCCTAAATACTAGGCCTCAAATTTATATCCCGCTAAATCTGTCCCTAGTGCTGTAGCTGGGCGAGTTATTTAGTGTCCGTTCAAGCACATTTCTTGTTCTGGGTTGAAATACAATTCCCAATTTAGCAATTTCATAATTTAGTGGTTTCTGCTATATCAGAGCTATTTGAAATCTATCCCTAAAAGGGTATATAATATTCAAGGTGCACATTGGGTCATTCAGAATAACTTCACACACACCCGCTACTGTGTATTTCCAAGTCTAATTCTGGCACTAAACCCATACCTGTCACCCAGCGCCTAAATACTAGGCCTTAAATTTATATCCCGCTAAATCTGTCCCTAGTGCTGTAGCTGGGCGAGTTATTTAGTGTCCGTTCAAGCACATTTCTTGTTCTGGGTTGAAATACAATTCCCAATTTAGCAATTTCATAATTTAGTGGTTTCTGCTATATCAGAGCTATTTGAAATCTATCCCTAAAAGGGTATATAATATTCAAGGTGCACATTGGGTCATTCAGAATAACTTCACACACACCCGCTACTGTGTATTTCCAAGTCTAATTCTGGCACTAAACCCATACCTGTCACCCAGCGCCTAAATACTAGGCCTCAAATTTATATCCCGCTAAATCTGTCCCTAGTGCTGTAGCTGGGCGAGTTATTTAGTGTCCGTTCAAGCACATTTCTTGTTCTGGGTTGAAATACAATTCCCAATTTAGCAATTTCATAATTTAGTGGTTTCTGCTATATCAGAGCTATTTGAAATCTATCCCTAAAAGGGTATATAATATTCAAGGTGCACATTGGGTCATTCAGAATAACTTCACACACACCCGCTACTGTGTATTTCCAAGTCTAATTCTGGCACTAAACCCATACCTGTCACCCAGCGCCTAAATACTAGGCCTCAAATTTATATCCCGCTAAATCTGTCCTTAGTGCTGTAGCTGGGCGAGTTATTTAGTGTCCGTTCAAGCACATTTCTTGTTCTGGGTTGAAATACAATTCCCAATTTAGCAATTTCATAATTTAGTGGTTTCTGCTATATCAGAGCTATTTGAAATCTATCCCTAAAAGGGTATATAATATTCAAGGTGCACATTGGGTCATTCAGAATAACTTCACACACACCCGCTACTGTGTATTTCCAAGTCTAATTCTGGCACTAAACCCATACCTGTCACCCAGCGCCTAAATACTAGGCCTCAAATTTATATCCTGCTAAATCTCTCGTTACCGCTGTCCTGTTGTGGCTGGGAAAGTTATTTAGTGTCCGTCAAAGCACATTTTTTGTTCTGGGTTGAAATACAATTCCCAATTTAGCAATTTCATAATTTAGTGGTTTCTGCTATATCAGAGCTATTTGAAATCTATCCCTAAAAGGGTATATAATATTCAAGGTGCACATTGGGTCATTCAGAATAACTTCACACACACACGCTTCTGTGCATTTCCAAGTCTAATTCTGTCACTAAATCCATACCTGTCACCCAGCGCCTAAATACTAGGCCTCAAATTTATATCCCGCTGAATTTGAATACAATACATTGGGCCAAATAATATATTTGTTGTTGTGGTGAACCATAACAATGAGAAAAACATCTAGTAAGGGACGCGGACGTGGACATGGTCGTGGACATGGTCGGACATGGTGGGTGACGTGAAGCCTCATTCTCTGCTATGACATGCAGACTGATTCTCTGCTGTCATGAAGCCAGATTGTCTGTTACGGGACCTCTCTGCTCTGCCTGTGTGCTAGGCCTAAATATATGCCAATGGACTGTTGCAGTGGTGGCTGACGTGAAGCCTCATTCTCTGCTATGACATGCAGACTAATTCTCTGCTGACATGAAGACAGATTCTCTGTTACGGGACCTCCCTCCTCTGCCTGGGTGCTGGGCCTAAATATATGCCAATGGACTGTTGCAGTGGTGGCTGACGTGAAGCCTCATTCTCTGCTATGACATGCAGACTGATTCTCTGCTGACATGAAGCCAGATCGTCTGTTACGGGACCTCTCTGCTCTGCCTGTGTGCTAGGCCTAAATATATGCCAATGGACTGTTGCAGTGGTGGGTGACGTGAAGCCTCATTCTCTGCTATGACATGCAGACTGATTCTCTGCTGTCATGAAGCCAGATTGTCTGTTACGGGACCTCTCTGCTCTGCCTGTGTGCTAGGCCTAAATATATGCCAATGGACTGTTGCAGTGGTGGCTGACGTGAAGCCTCATTCTCTGCTATGACATGCAGACTAATTCTCTGCTGACATGAAGACAGATTCTCTGTTACGGGACCTCCCTCCTCTGCCTGGGTGCTGGGCCTAAATATATGCCAATGGACTGTTGCAGTGGTGGCTGACGTGAAGCCTCATTCTCTGCTATGACATGCAGACTGATTCTCTGCTGACATGAAGCCAGATCGTCTGTTACGGGACCTCTCTGCTCTGCCTGTGTGCTAGGCCTAAATATATGCCAATGGACTGTTGCAGTGGTGGGTGACGTGAAGCCTCATTCTCTGCTATGACATGCAGACTGATTCTCTGCTGTCATGAAGCCAGATTGTCTGTTACGGGACCTCTCTGCTCTGCCTGTGTGCTAGGCCTAAATATATGCCAATGGACTGTTGCAGTGGTGGGTGACGTGAAGCCTCATTCTCTGCTATGACATGCAGACTGATTCTCTGCTGACATGAAGCCAGATTGTCTGTTACGGGACCTCTCTCCTCTGCCTGTGTGCTAGGCCTAAATATATGCCAATGGACTGTTGCAGTGGTGGCTGACGTGAAGCCTCATTCTCTGCTATGACATGCAGACTAATTCTCTGCTGACATGAAGCCAGATTGTCTGTTACGGGACCTCTCTCCTCTGCCTGGGTGCTGGGCCTAAATTTATGACAATGGACTGTTGCAGTGGTGGCTGACGTGAAGCCTGATTCTCTGCTATGACATGCAGACTGATTCTCTGCTGACATGAAGCCAGATCCTCTGTTACGGGACCTCTCTCCTCTGCCTGTGTGTGTGCTGGGCCTAAATATATGCCAATGGACTGTTGCAGTGGTGGCTGACGTGAAGCCTCATTCTCTGCTATGACATGCAGACTGATTCTCTGCTGACATGAAGCCAGATTGTCTGTTACGGGACCTCTCTCCTCTGCCTGTGTGCTAGGCCTAAATATATGCCAATGGACTGTTGCAGTGGTGGCTGACGTGAAGCCTCATTCTCTGCTATGACATGCAGACTAATTCTCTGCTGACATGAAGCCAGATTGTCTGTTACGGGACCTCTCTCCTCTGCCTGTGTGCTAGGCCTAAATATATGCCAATGGACTGTTGCAGTGGTGGCTGACGTGAAGCCTCATTCTCTGCTATGACATGCAGACTAATTCTCTGCTGACATGAAGCCAGATTGTCTGTTACGGGACCTCTCTCCTCTGCCTGGGTGCTGGGCCTAAATTTATGACAATGGACTGTTGCAGTGGTGGCTGACGTGAAGCCTGATTCTCTGCTATGACATGCAGACTGATTCTCTGCTGACATGAAGCCAGATCCTCTGTTACGGGACCTCTCTCCTCTGCCTGTGTGTGTGCTGGGCCTAAATATATGCCAATGGACTGTTGCAGTGGTGGCTGACGTGAAGCCTCATTCTCTGCTATGACATGCAGACTGATTCTCTGCTGACATGAAGCCAGATTCTCTGTTACGGGACCTCTCTCCTCTGCCTGTGTGTGTGCTGGGCCTAAATATATGCCAATGGACTGTTGCAGTGGTGGCTGACGTGAAGCCTCATTCTCTGCTATGACATGCAGACTAATTCTCTGCTGACATGAAGCCAGATTGTCTGTTACGGGACCTCTCTCCTCTGCCTGTGTGCTAGGCCTAAATATATGCCAATGGACTGTTGCAGTGGTGGCTGACGTGAAGCCTCATTCTCTGCTATGACATGCAGACTAATTCTCTGCTGACATGAAGCCAGATTGTCTGTTACGGGACCTCTCTCCTCTGCCTGGGTGCTGGGCCTAAATTTATGACAATGGACTGTTGCAGTGGTGGCTGACGTGAAGCCTGATTCTCTGCTATGACATGCAGACTGATTCTCTGCTGACATGAAGCCAGATCCTCTGTTACGGGACCTCTCTCCTCTGCCTGTGTGTGTGCTGGGCCTAAATATATGCCAATGGACTGTTGCAGTGGTGGCTGACGTGAAGCCTCATTCTCTGCTATGACATGCAGACTGATTCTCTGCTGACATGAAGCCAGATTCTCTGTTACGGGACCTCTCTCCTCTGCCTGTGTGTGTGCTGGGCCTAAATATATGCCAATGGACTGTTGCAGTGGTGGCTGACGTGAAGCCTCATTCTCTGCTATGACATGCAGACTAATTCTCTGCTGACATGAAGACAGATTCTCTGTTACGGGACCTCCCTCCTCTGCCTGGGTGCTGGGCCTAAATATATGCCAATGGACTGTTGCAGTGGTGGCTGACGTGAAGCCTCATTCTCTGCTATGACATGCAGACTAATTCTCTGCTGACATGAAGACAGATTCTCTGTTACGGGACCTCTCTCCTCTGCCTGGGTGCCGGGGCCTAAATATCTGAGAATGGACTGTTCCAGTGGTGGGTGACGGGAAGCCAGATTCTCTGCTATGGAACCTCTCTCCAATTGATTTTGGTTAATTTTTATTTATTTAATTTTTATTTTAATTCATTTCCCTATCCACATTTGTTTGCAGGGGATTTACCTACATGTTGCTGCCTTTTGCAGCCCTCTAGCTCTTTCCTGGGCTGTTTTACAGCCTTTTTAGTGCCGAAAAGTTCGGGTCCCCATTGACTTCAATGGGGTTCGGGTTCGGGACGAAGTTCGGATCGGGTTCGGATCCCGAACCCGAACATTTCCGGGATGTTCGGCCGAACTTCTCGAACCCGAACATCCAGGTGTTCGCTCAACTCTACTTCCCTAGCTGCAACCATAAAACACATTTCTCCACCTCAATGGTCCTGGTTCCCACTGGCTGGTGTCACCTGTTGTTCCCTAGGTATGGAGCCCTCTGTGAGTATCTCAGACCTTTCTTTAAGAGCCCTCAGAAACCCTGGTCTGTTCTGGTGATGCAGTAGAGCCTTCCCTTTCCACTCCAGGAACTCGAGATATGTGCTCTAACACAATAGATCCAATGATATCACTTTCCGATATAAATTTGCTGTCTGGTAACTGCACTATAAATCCTCAAGTTTCAGCAGCTTTATGAAAATGTGTTATTTCCATAATTTTTTTGTACTTTGTTGAAAAGTTGTATTAGGGTAATTTCACACTAGCGTTAGAAGAATCCGGAAATCCGTATGCAAACGTATATCATTTGTTTCCGGATCCGGATCCGTCTGACAAATGCATTGAAATACCGGATCCTTCTCCAGTGTCATCCGGAAAAACGGATACGGTATTTATTTTTTTCACATTTTTAATTATCTGCGCATGCGCAGACCAGAAAACCGGATCTGTCAATGCGGCAGTTTCCTGAACACTTGGTACCGAATCCGGCATTAATACATTTCAATAGAAATGAATGCCGGATCTGGCAATCCGGCAAGTGTTCCAGAATTTTGGCCGGAGAAAATACCACAGCATGTTGCGGTATTTTCTCTGCCCAAATACCGTAAAAGGGACTCAATGAAAGACATCCTGATGCATACTGAACGGATTGCTCTCCATTCACAATGCATTAGTGCAAAACGTATGCGTTTTTTTCCGGTATTGAGCCCCTATGACGGAACTCAATACCGGAAAACTTTAACGCTAGTGTGAAAGTACCCTTACGTGGTTTAGTCCTATAGAACTAGGTGTCTAGTGGTTTTGTGGTGCATATACGTCCTTTATAGTAGAACACAGCACAATAATAAACAAGATTTGATAAATGTCAACAAAAATGCTAATACACACCCTCATTATCTCCCAGCTAGACTTGTCCAACATCCTTCTCTATGTCTAGCACATTTACACCCCTCAATCCATCCTCAGCTCTGCTGCCCGGTTAATCCACCCCTATCCTTATTTCTTTTCTGCCCTTTTCCCCTCAGTCATTCCTTTCACTGGCTACCCATTGCCCAGTGAATTAAGGCAAGCTTGTCCAGAACCTGTCCTCTCCATGGCATGCATCTCTGAAGTAATCTCCCACTACCTTCCCACACACAATCACTGATTCTCTCTTACCCTGGGTTCACACCTGAGCGTTTTACAGCGCGTTCCTACGCGCTGTAAAACGCTCAACAAGGGGAAACCAATGCTTCCCTATGGGAATGGTTCTCACCTGGGCGTTTTACAGCGCGTACGATCGCGCTGTAAAACGCCCGACGCTCAAAAAAGTTCTTGAGCTTCTTTGAGGCATTTTGTCGCGCGTTCCCGTACATAGACTTTCGGGAACGCGTGACAATGGGCGTTCGCTTGTCTCTGTATGCGCGATTGTAAACGCCGGTACAATCGCGCATACAGAGCGCTCCATTGCGAACACTCAGGTGTGAACCCAGCGTCAGTGTACTTTCACACTAGCGCTAGAAGAACCCGGCAGGCAGTTCAGTTGCCGGAACTACCAGCCGGATCCGGAAATCCGTATGCATTCAGAATGCATTGGGACAAAACTGAAGCGTTTTCTTCGGGTATTGAACTCAATACCGGAAAACTTTAACGCTAGTGTGAAAGTAGCCTTACAAGTTCTCCTTTTCTGCACCTTTCTTGTCTTGCATTATGGGTCTCATCCTGCCTTCCTAGAGTTCCTTGCCCCATGTCCTCACACGTGTAGCCGCCATTTTAGCCGCCATGTTAGGAAAAATTGCCGTTTGGTTGTTACCATGAAGCGAGAGGAAATTCGCATTCGTTCAGAATCGAATTTTTCCTGAAATTCAGAACGAATTCGACTTTGTCAGCTTTGATTCGCTCATCTTTAATAATAAAGATATGTCTATAAGTGAGACATGCATGGGGACCTAGTGACTGGGGGGTATCATTCTTCTCAGCACCTGTCTGCATTGACATTTTATTTTGCTATTTATTTCGGTTTTGTAGCTATGTCTCCACACATGATTTTGGTTATATGGTGGTTCTCTTTCTTTGGTTATGCAATCTCGAGTCTGCTGAAGGACGCCTCCACCACTGACCAAAAATATTAAGCCCTTTTCCATTTGGCAAAATCCCGTTTTCTTCTCTGTCTGCCAGCCAAACATGGTAGAGATCAATAGGAACACATGTTATGGATACGTGAGTGTAGACCCATTGTGCCATCAGACAGGAACAGCCTGAACATTCAGTAGGCTTGAATGCAGGTTTTAGAGATACAGACAGCACACTGGTAGGTAGCATAGATGAAGGTAGGCACGGGACAGACTTGCAGACAGGGTCGTAGTGAAGACACATACAGAGCAGGCAGGCTGGATACTTGGCAGGAACACAGATAAGGCAGACGGACTGGGTTAACTCAAACACTAACAGAACTGGCAGGAAATAATGCAGGATAAACACAGGTAACTCACAATAGCACTAGACTATCAAACACCTTTGTTGGTTACCAGGGAACCCAAAACTCAGGCACCATCTGACTGGGCAGGGTACCTTAAATACAGACGGACCCCCAGCCAAAGGCTGGGGAAGAATTTGAAAGACATTTAATAGTTTAGCGTGCACGTGCCCTAAGGACACAAAGCCGCAACCTGCAGAGGACAGGGCTGGGCAGCATGGTGAGAAGCATAGCTGACCTAACAATATGTTCTCCTCAAGATTTCTACAAGACTGTTTCCAGAACATTCCAAAAATTCTTCACACTGAGAAATCACGTGGGAAAGTTTATCTCTTGTTTATTTTTATTGTTCATTGTTTTAATGCCTAAAAGAAATAAAAAGTAACTGATGTTTATTTTTATGACAAAATCTTGTGGAATGTATGAGTAATGTAAATCCATAGCTGTGTAATACTGATAACAGTACTATTATACGAGTCCAATTTATGCTGAATGGATTTGCTTAGTGCACCTGTAATACCATACGAGGACATCTAAGGAAAGAAAGCAATAGCTTAAGTGGCATCATATGCATTTTCTGGGTGGCTCAGGATGCTATCATTGTGGAAATGTAAAATTCTTTGGAACCAGAAATAGCCAGTAAATAAAGCGACCATTTTATAAAGACGGTGCTTTGCGTTTTAGGCTGCACTAGTGTCATTTTTTACTGAAACGTGACATAAAGATTCCATAAACGATATATTTCACATTCTCTATAATAAAGTTTTCCCTACAGTCAGCCTGTAACATATGCCGTACCCCAGCAGGAGAACAATAAAGCCATTACTATTCTCAGCACATTGAAGACTAGCGCCTAAATAGATAGCAGATGTTGAACAATGTTTTCTAATGAGATGTCTGATTCATTTCCAGTTCACTGTGAGAACAGAAATACACTTTTTATCTATCATTTTCATGAATGGAAAATGCGAGGGAAGAACTATAAACTTTATTGAATCGTTAGACGTATCTGTGGATGATAGGAGCTATTTGCTAGCAATTTTATACTAGTCATACCAGGTTGACATCACCATTAAGTTTTCTGTTCTTTTGATCCGACATAAGAACAGAAAAATAAAGAAAAAAACAAACGGATCCTGTATTTTAAGTATCCGTTATGCTCAGTTATGCACCGTTTTAGCCATTTCCGTCTAAGATCCATTCTTTTAGATGGAAAAAAAAATGCTTCATGTAGGATTTGAGATGGAAATGGCTAAATCGAATGCAAAATGTGAAAAACGTCCTCTTATGGATGTGAACCCGGCCTAAGCCATTCAACCCCATTCAAAGTTTGTTTGTTTTTTTACTACAAAGTTTCTTCCATAACTAGCTGCATTGTAGTGGTTGACAAGGTAACATGTTCTAATATTGGAAAATTTGTAAATCCACCATATTTCCTTTATTGATCCCATACTCAATTTAATATCATGCTTTGGGAATGATCGTAGACAGGTCAAATGAAAGCCCACATCTTCTAAACACTAAAGCCTCAGGGCTAAATGTCCTCAGTTAAACTTTCCCTTCAGTATTGCTGAATAATACATTACAGTGATGGCCACTTTAGTCTGGAAAATGCACTAGTCAAGAAAACTTTTTATTTCTACATTAAAGATCATCCATCAGACAGATTTTTCATTTGATCCTCTAACATCTCTGAAAATAAACACAGAATGACATATTCTCAAGTGGTCAAATTATACATTTAAAACTGCAGTTTGGTGTTCCATAAACCACAGATTTGCAAACCACAAGGTTATGATCCTGAATTTCCAGCAGTGAATGGGAAAGAGAACATTCACGTCAGTCACATCGACACACTTGGCAGACAAATAAGGTTGGAATTATTCATTGGGGTATTGCTAACATTAAAGGGCAAGAGCATAAAATAACTGTATCATATAGTGCATCAGCTGTACATGATGTGTAGCACCTATTATTTCTAGTATGAACTTTGATCTATGAGGGCTAATGTAATATGAATTTAAAAACTCAAAGCAAAACATTGGGAACAGGTTCCTAAAATTCAATTCAAGAATATTTGACTTTATGAACGCAAGTTACCATCGGTTTGCAATAAAATTTGAAACGTTTTAGCAATGGCTTGTGCATATGCTTGCACATGTATAAACCTTCCATATGTTTTGACAGGAAATAACAACAGCCATAAAAAAATGGGGTCTTCTATTTTAGGCATTGCAGGGTCAAGGCAATAGTTTCGAAGGACACACCAGCATGGAAGCCGTTGGATGGCTGGTCTCAGACGATCATGGAGGTGAACATGCTGAATGTGGAGGTCCTGGGCTGGTGTGGTTACACGTGGTCTGTGGTATGAGGTCTGAAGCCGGTTGGATGTACTGCCAGATTGTCTGAAATGCCTTTGGAGATTGCTTATGCTCTGGTAGACATTCCTGCAGTCAGCATGCCAATTGCACGCTCCCTCAAACATTGCGACATCTGTAGCATTGTGCTGTGTGATCAAACTGCACATTTCAGAGTGGCCTTCTATTGTGGGCAGTCTAAGGCACACCTGCGCAATATTCATGCTGTGTAATCAGCACCTTGATAGGCCACACCTGTGAGGTGGGATGGATTATCTCGGCAAAGGAGAAGTGCTCACTAACACAGATTTAGACAGATTTGTGAACAATATTTGAGAGTAATGGGTCTTTTGTGTATGTAGAAGATGTTTCAGATCTTTGAGTTCAGCTCATGCAAAATGGGAGCAAAACCGAAAGTGTTGCAGTTATATTATTGTTCAGTGTACATACAGTAGCTGTGTGATAGCTTGATTTTTACAGGATGACTTGTAGTTTTATTTGGTACCCTATTGGGGTATATAACACTTTTTGATGTTTTTTTACTAAATTTTTTGATGGTGAATAAGCAAAAAAACAGCAATTCTGGCATTTTTTGTATTTTTTTTTAATGGCGCTCACCATGCGGGATACATTTTGGGATAATTGTATAGTGGGGGTCACTAAGCACACGGCGATACCAAATATGTGGAGGGGATTTTATATTTCCAATTTTTTTCCATTGAAAACCATTTTATGCCTTGAAAAAAAGTTTTATTTTAAATTTTTTTCTAATTTAATAAAACTTTAACACCAAAAAGGCAAAGCTTGATGGGCATACACTGCAAGCAAGGGGGCTGCCTTAAATAGGCCCCTGGCTGCCATGCTAAGGCATCAACACCCCGCAATGTCTAAACCACTTAGATTCCGTGATCACTATTTGTCATGGCATCTGAGGGGTTAAACAGCCCGGATATGTGCTTTTGACAGTCTGGGCCATTAGAGAAGGAACCCGGCTCTGATGTGAGAGCCACACTCCTGCTCTACACTACAAGGGAGACCCCTGCTGTGCTTAGACTAGGCTGCCATAAAACAGTTATTGGCGGTCATTAAGTGATTCTTTATAAAACGCTATTCATAGAGATTTAAAAAAAACTATGCACATTATACTAAAATTCCAGTTTTTCTGCAGAGAAAAAAAAAATCTTTAATTCCTTATCCTTACATTGGGTGACATAGGGGCTCATTTATTATACTGAAATATGCCTAAGGCTACTTTCACACTTGCGGCAGAGTAATCCGGCAAAACGTATGCCAACTGATGGCATTAGTAAGACTGATCAGGATCCTGATCAGTCTTAAAAATGCCTGATCAGTCCAAAAAATGCATTGAAATGCTGGATCCGTCTTTCCGGTGTCATCCGGCAAAACGGATCCGGCATTTACTTTTTTCACTTTTTTTTGGGTCTGTGCATGTGCAGACCGGAAGGACGGATCCGGCGTTCCGGTATTTTGAATGCCGTATCCGGCGCTTATACATTCCTATGGAAAAAAAATCAGGCAAGTCTTCAGTTTCTTTTGCCGGAGATAAAAACATAGCATGCTACGGTTTTCTCTTTTGCCTGATCAGTCAAAATGACTGAACTGAAGACATCCTGATGCATCCTGAACGGATTACTCTCCATTCAGAATGCATTGGGATATACCTGATCAGTTCTTTTCCGGTATAGAGCCCCTGTGCAGGACTCAATGCCGGAAAAGAAAAACACTAGTGTGAAAGTACCCTAAATTAGGCATATTTCAGGCGCAGATGGTGGCACAGCAGTTAGTTGCGCCCCTATCTGCAACTTCTCCCCGCTCACGCCAGTTCTAAAATTGTGGGCGTGGCAGGGGTGGGGAAGGAGAGGGGCTGTAAGGCCCATCTTATTCATCATTTTCTACGCCTGTTTTAGGCATAGAAAATGGTCTATATGTAAGACAGCTAGGAAGCTGTCTTACATTTAGAACTGGTGCTGGATGCGCCAAAGTTATGGAGAGGCTGGCGGATCCACCGCCAGTGCAGGGCTTTATTAAGACCGGTGTCTAAAACGCTGGTCATTATAAATGTGCCACATAGTATATTAGAAATTTGCAGA